>NC_079198.1:74695905-75037460 GCF_029499605.1 Hyla sarda | reverse complement strand
GTCATGCGCAGCTGATCCCGGCTGCTAATCGCAGCCAGGGACCCGCCGGCAATGGCCGACGCCCGCGATCTCGCGGGCGTCCGCCATTAACCCCTCAGGTGCCGGGATCAATACAGATCCCGGCATCTGCGGCAGTTCGCGATTTCAATGAACGATCGGATCGCCCGCAGCGCTGCTGCGGGAATCCGATCATTCATAACGCCGCACGGAGGTCCCCTCTCCTTCCTCCGTGCGGCTCCCGGCGTCTCCTGCTCTGGTCTGTGATCGAGCAGACCAGAGCAGGAGATGACCGATAATACTGATCTGTTCTATGTCCTATACATAGAACAGATCAGTATTAGCAATCATGGTATTGCTATGAATAGTCCCCTATGGGGACTATTCAAGTGTAAAAAAAAATGTAAAAAAATGTAAAAGTAAAAGTAAAAAAAAAGTGAAAAATCCCCTCCCCCAATAAAAAAGTAAAACGTCCGTTTTTTCCTATTTTACCCCCAAAAAGCGTAAAAAACATTTTTTATAGACATATTTGGTATCGCCGCATGCGTAAATGTCCGAACTATTAAAATAAAATGTTAATGATCCCGTACGGTGAACGGCGTGAACGAAAAAAAATTTTAAAAGTCCAAAATTCCTACTTTTTTAATACATATTATTAAAAAAAAAATTATAAAAAATGTATTAAAAGTTTTTTTTATGCAAATGTGGTAGCAAAAAAAGTACAGATCATGGCGCAAAAAATGAGCCCCCATACCGCCGCTTATACGGAAAAATAAAAAAGTTATAGGTCATCAAAATAAAGGGATTATAAACGTACTAATTTGGTTAAAAATTTTGTGATTTTTTTTAAGCGCAACAATAATATAAAAGTATATAATAATGGGTATCATTTTAATCGTATTGACCCTCAGAATAAAGAACACACGTCATTTTTACCAGAAATTGTACGGCGTGAAAACAAAACCTTCCAAAATTAGCAAAATTGCGTTTTTCGTTTTAATTTCCCCACAAAAATAGTGTTTTTTGGTTGCGCCATACATTTTATGATATAATGAGTGATGTCATTACAAAGGACAACTGGTCGCGCAAAAAACAAGCCCTCATACTAGTCTGTGGATGAAAATATAAAAGAGTTATGATTTTTAGAAGGCGAGGAGGAAAAAATGAAAACGTAAAAATTAAATTGTCTGAGTCCTTAAGGCCAAAATGGGCTGAGTCCTTAAGGGGTTAATTATGAGGACCACTGAATCCTAAGAATCCCCAATCATACAGTCAAAACTGTTTGTCTATAATGGCTGCCAATGGTTGCAGTCCTACACCTGCCATCAAGAGAAGGGAGAATGGACAGAGTGACAACTTAAGCAGCCTTCTCATTGATGTGGTTTCTTAACCTGTTCAGGATGCCGGGCGTATGCATACGCCCTGCATCCCGAGTCCTTAAGGACGTGGGGCGTATGCATACACCCGTGGGAATTCCGGTCCCCGCCGCTAGCCGGTTGGGGACTGGAATGCCTGCTGAAATCAGCAGGCTCCCCGGCACATCGCCCAGGGGGGTCCTGAGACCCCCCATGTCAGCAATCGCAGAAAATCGCATGTCAATTCAGACATGCGATTTTCTGCTATTCCGGGCTGATCGGGTCTCTGGTGACCAGATCATCCGGAAAATAGGGATGATCGTAGCTGTCAGAGACAGCCCCGATCATCCTGAGGGCTAGGAGTGAGGTCTCAGTGCTGCAATCTCCTCCTATCCCCTGCCATTGATCAGAACTAATTCTGACCAATGGCAGAGCAGGACAGTGGGTTGCCATGGCAACCCCACATTCTGCCCACCCCTGGATGTCGGGGGGAACATGGACAGAAGATGGAGGCCGGTACCTGAGAAGAAGATGCCTGGGGACCCCGGATCTTCGCTGGAGACTGCTGGATCCTGGGCATGCTGGGAGTTGTAGTTTTGCAACACCTGGAGGGTCACAGTTTGGAGACCACTGTTAATGTGGTGCCCAAATGGTAGCCCTCCTGATGTTGTCAAACTAAAACTGTCAGCATGCCTGGACTGCCCAGGCATGCTGGGAGTTATAGTTCTGTAACATCTGTCCCTTCACATTAAGCAATTTTCATGACATTTTTGAAAATTACTGCTCTACTTTGAAGCCCTCTAATTTTTTCAAAAAGCTAAAATATGTCCATTTTATGATGCCGACGTTTATGATGCCAAAGTGGACATATTGTACTTGTGAATAAAAATAAAATTTATTGGGAATATCCATGTTCCTTACAAGTAGAGAGCTTCAAAGTTAGAAAAATGCAAAATTTTCATGAAATTTGGGGATTTTTCACCAAAAAAGGATGCAAATAACGCTGAAAATTTACCACCAAAATAAATTAGAATATGTCACGAAAAAACAATCTCAGAATCAGAATATTCGGTAAAAGCATGTTCGCGTTATTAATTCGTAAAGTGACGGTGGTCAGAATTGCGAAAAAGGGCTCAGTCCTTAAGGTGAAAAAGGGCTGCGTCCTTAAAGGGGTACTCCGGTGCTTACACATCTTATCCCCTATCCAAAGGATAGGGGATAAGATGCCTGATCGCGGGAGTCCCGCCACTGGGGACCCCCGGGATCATGCACGCTCCCTCCCGTAGGCTTGCATTGAGGGGCGGAGTGTGACTTCACACGGGGGTGGGGGCGTGACGTCACACGCCACCGGCCCTGCGGTCGACCGTAATCAGTTCCGGAGCGAACACGCTCCGGGGACTGATTACAAACGGGGTGCCGCGTGCATGATCACGGGCGTCCCCCGCTGCTGGACTCCCGCGATCAGGCATCTTATCCCCTATCCTTTCGATAGGGGATAAGATGTGTAAGCACTGGAGTACCCCTTTAAGGGGTTAAAGGATTTCAGGTCTATGTGCTGTTTAGGCCTTGTGCAAAGCTTGGAGTCTGCACAGATTGGATCAGATACAGAAGAAACTGTAGGAGTCAAAGCTTTTTTCTGGCTCCTTCTCAATATCCCTTTGCTGTGATATAATTATAGAATAATTACAAAGAGGCTGGAACATAAAGATTTCATCGCAGCAATAAAGAAAACACCGATTAGACTGTGAGCTGCGGCTGCTCCAATTATGAGTTAATGTATGAGTCACCTAGGTGTTACCAGGGAGGAAGAAGAGAAGGGTCTCTGTGGCAGAAATAGAGAATGCTACATTTAACACGTGTATATGTGTGCAGTCATATGCACGTCCATTGCTGCAGTATCTATATCTTTCACATAAAGGGGAACAATCGTACTGTGAATCTGAGCAAACTACTAAGACCGTAGTTTAAAGCTAGGGGTTGGCTGGTCAGGTTCCACTGGAAAGGAGCCACTTGTTCTCCAAAAACTTTCAGGAACCACTTTACTGGATAGACTGCAAGTAGAAAACTCTTGATGGTTCTTAAAGCTGGAAACCTAAATCAACTGTTGTCAGAAAATGAAACAGATTTGTAAATTACTTCTATTAAAAAAAAATCTTTACCCTTCCAGTAATTTTTAGAAGCTGTATGCTACAGAAGAAATTCTTTTCTTTTTGAATTTCTTTTTTGTCTTGTCCACAGTGCTCTCTGCTGACACCTGATGCCCGTATCAGGAACTGTCCAGAGCAGGAGAAAATCCTCATAGCAAACTTGTGCAACTCTGGACAGTTCCTGACATGGACAGAGGTGTCAGCAGAGAGCACTGTGGACAGGGCAAAAAAGAAATTCAAAAAGAAAAGAATTTATTTTGTAGCATACAGCTGCTTAAAGTACTGGAAGGGTAAAGTTTTTTTTTTAGTAGAAGTAATTTACAAATCTGTTTAACTTTCTGGCATCATTTCATAATAAAAATAAAAAAAGTTTTCCACTAGAGTACCCCTTTAAGCATAGATGTAGCACCAAATTTAGTACAATAGAGTTCTTAGGAGGCTATTTTGTACTTAGGGTTCCCTTTCAGTGCATTTAAACCAAGCGTTTCATGCTGTGATGGGGAGACCTCATTTTCCTACCAGTTTCTATCTGTTGTTCATTGGCTGCTCTGTAACCCCCTCCTCTCTGTTTTCATGAATCAGTCTGATAGGACAGGAGTGAGCACAGAGGAATGCTAGTCCCACTCCCACTTACTGGACTTTGTCCCAGTCTGTGCTTCAGCATGGACAAAGATGATGCTGCAGCCGGACAGGATTATGTTCTGGATGGTATAGGCTGTTTTTTATAAGCCAATATTTCTATAAAAAGGAAATAAAATTTTCTCATGAAGTATATTAAAAAGGTAAATGTTTTGCCAAGAAGTAACATAATTTATTTTTTTTTTTTATCTGACAGTGCCCATTCAAGCGCCTACAGCCCTGTCTTAAACAGTCAAGCAACAAGCCCAAATTCCCTACCCTATTGGGGAGATTTATCAAAACCTGTGCAGAGTGAAACTTACCCAGTTGCCGATAGCAACCAATCAGCTTGCTTCTTTCATTTTTAGGAAGGCCTGTGAAAAATGAAAGAAGTAATCTGATTGGTTGCGATGGGCAACTGGAAAACTTTACCTCTGCACAGGCTTTGATAAATCTCCCCATATATGTCCACACCATGTAAAGCAGGACCTCTAATCATTTGGAGCTAATGATGCAGCCAGTCCTTCCTACAGGCCTCAGACACTGACAACGAACACAACTAGATAATCTTGTTCTTAACCCCTTAAGGACCAGGCCCATTTTGGACTTAAGGACCAGACCAATTTTATTTTTGCATTTTCGTTTTTTCCTCCTCGCCTTCTAAAAATCCTAACTCTCTTATATTTCCATCCACAGACCCATATGAGGGCTTGTTTTTTGCGTCACCAATTGTACTTTGTAATTACATCACTTATTTTACCATAAAATGTACGGCGCAACCAAGCAAATATTATTTATGTGGGAAAATTGAAAAGAAAACTGCAATTTAGCAAATTTTGGAAGGTTTTGTTTTCACGCTGTACACTTTCCGGTAAAAATGACATGTTTTCTTTATTCTTAATGCTTAATTTCTGGTGTGAGTGGAAGGTGAACTGAGGTAATGTGGGCGATGATGTCAAAGACCCCAGACCAAAACTCCGACAACGAAGGGCAGTGAAACCAGATGTGGGACATGGAGCCTGGTGAGGCTGAGCAGCGCCAACAGGCATCAGACACTCCCGGATAGAAGGAAGCAAACAAAGTGGGAACCCTGTACCATCTAGTGAGTATCTTATAATTGATTTCTTGTGCCTTACAGGAAACCGAAGATCTATGACAATAATTGACGGCTGTCTGCCAGTCGGTGTCAGAAATTCGGTGTCCGAGGTCTCTTTCCCAACCCGACCTAAAAGGAAGGGGTCCAGTAGTAACCTCGCCTAATAAAATAATATACAGGACCTTAATGGCACGGGGGGGGGGCGGTTGCAAGGCGACACATAACTTCTCAAAGGCTGTGAGCTGACGGTGTAGATCTAGCTTATTTCTCATAGAATGATAAAAGTGATTGAGCTGCTGGTATTGAAAGAGGTGTATAGGGGTTTCAGGGATGTGGGAGTCAGGAGGTCCCCGAAGGTCAGTTTGCTTTCCCTAGAGTGTGAGAGGAATGATCGACAGGAGACGGTAGGGAGGAAAGAGGGATTGTCAAAAACAGGTACTCGAGGGCCGTTTCGGAGAAAGAGAGACATTTGCGACATGTAAGATCGCCTCGCTTGATTTATGGAGAGAAGGACCGGTGGTAATGTGGATATCGAGGTATTAGGAGAGTGAAGGTGGGGTGTCCAGAAACCGGGCGCAGGGTCAGAACCTAACATCCGTCCCTCCAGGGCAACCCATTGCTTATCCGATGCACGGGTGCAGCAATCAAGGACTCTCGTTAAAACAGCTGCCAGGTAATAAGACAGATAGTCGGGCAGGGCCAGGCCACCATCCAGTTTCAGTCTGATGAGAACATGTTTCGCCAGGCGGGGACGCTTTGTAACCCAGACAAAACCAGACTGGAGCGCAGAGAGTTCGCGGAAAAAGGTGCGGGGGAAGATGGAGCGGGATACTGGAGAACAAATAAAGTAAGCGTTGGAGCATATTCATTTTCAATACATTTACTCTCCCCAACCATGAGAAATCTCTGCGCTCCCATCTGGCCAAGTCCATCTTCAGGGAATGGAGGAGTGTGTCTGCCAAATTAGTCGGGACCTGTATTCCCAGGTATTTGAGTGCCTTAGGTTGCCATCTGAAAGGGTAGGATCCCTGGAGGGAGTGAAAGAGATGAAGAGGGAGGGAAATGTTGAGTGCCTCACATTTGCTGGTATTAATCTTATAATTACTGTAGAGGGAATATTGATGGATTACTGCCAGGAGGGAAGAAAGGGAGATAAGGGGGGAGGAGAGGTAGAGGAGGAGATCATCTGCATATGCAGAGCATTTTTAATGGGCAGTGTCCATCAGTAATCCTTTAATATTAGGGTTATTTTGAATTGCGACTAGGAGATGTTCCATGCAGAGGGCGTAGAGCAGAGGGGATAGTGGGCAACCCTGTCTCGTCCCATTTCGGATGTGGAATGGAGACGATAAGCAACCATTGATCCGTATACAGGCTTGGGGCTTGGCTCAACCCTATCTGCGAGAGAGTGGCCACCATGAACTCCCAGTTCACCCGGTCAAAGGCATTTTCTGCATCTAGGGATAGAAGGAATAGGGGAGATTTGGTCTTCTTTGCATAGTGGATGGATGAAAATGCCCTCAGGGTATTGTCTCTGGCTTCTCTGCCCGGAATAAATTCGCTTGATCTGGGTGAACTAGGAATGGCATGTGGGGGGCCAGTCTGAGAGCAATCAATTTTGCGAAGAGTTAGGGCGTCAGTGTTAGGGTGTCAGTGTTAATGAGGGAGATAGGGCGTTAACTGGCACAGAGGAGGGGATCTTTACCTTCCTTTAGTATAACTGTGATGTGTGCTTGTAGAAAGTCCGGGGGGGGGGGGGGAGTCTGAGGAGACACTATTGAAGGCATTGAGGAGTGGAAGAGACAGCTCAGGATGAAGGGACCTGTAGAAACTAGAGGTATAACCGTCCGGGCCAGGACTTTTGCCTAGAGGCATCGCCCGTATCGCTCGGACAAGCTCCATATCCGTGAACGGTCTCTCCAAGTCCCCAATGACCGAGTCGGGTAGTGTGGGGAGGGCCGTCTCTGAGATGTATTCGGGAAGGGAGGGGGCTGTCGGGACACTTGAGGAGATCCCGCGGGGTGTGGGGAGATTGTAGAGATCTTGGTAGTATCTCCGAAACACCTCCAAGATGTCCGGGGTGAGAGAGCAAGGGGGGCCCGTGGGAGGTTTAATGGACGATATGTAGAGAGAGGTTTTTCGGTCTTTAAGGGCCCTCGCAAGCAACTTCCCAGACTTGTTCCCCCACTCATAGTAGTGTTTCCCAGTTAACTGTGTGAAATATCTATATTGAGTGGAGAGGTGTTCTAGGAGCTCACTACGTACACGAATCAGGTTGCGGAAGATGCTGTCTAATTGGGAGTGTTTGTGTAGTGATTCTAGGTTGTATAGGCGAGAGTAAAGATCTTTCAGCTTCGCTGACCGCTCCCTCTTCAGTCTGGAGCTGTGTTGCATTAATATCCCCCTAAGGACACATTTCAGCATACACCATTTGACCATGGGAGAGGAGGTATCTGAGATATGATCCTGCTGAAAGTGGGAGATGGCGTCCTTAAGGTCCTGAATGCAAAGCGGATCCCGCAGGAGGGGGTCGTTCAACCTCCATGTGGAATGCGGCTTAGAGGAATCGGGAAGGGTCAACGAACAAAAGACTGGAGCGTGATCAGAAAGGGTGATGGTGCCTATATGCGTTGCGGGAGATGGACGGGAATAGGTAGTGGGGACAAAAGATATAGTCGAGTCTGCTATATGATTGGCGTGGGTGTGAGTAAAATGTATAGTCCCTGTCTTGAGGGTGAAAGGATTTTTGCACGTTTCTCCGGGACATTTAGTCCCTTGACATTTAGGGAAACTAACTTAATGTTGGCCGCCATGGAGGGGGGGAGGCGAAGATGTCCACTTACCATTGGTGCTGCAGAGGAGTGGAGTTCCCAAGCCAGACGGTGCTGGAGCAGAAGAGGTCAGTATCCTAAGAGATAAGACAGAGAAGAAAGAAAATGAGGACAATTCAATGACACATGAGGATGTAGCAGGGAGCATCTGCAAGGGAGCGGATGCAAGGGGACTAAAAGAAAGGGCCATAAGGGCCAATGACTGGATTAGGGCCAGCCTAATCATCACTCTACGTGGGGTAAACGTGGAAGGAGCACTAGTCATGAGGAAAGCCATAGACTATAGGTGACGGGGGAGGTACAGGCTTCCGGGAAGACAAGTCAGATGTTGGTCGTTGGTGGGAGGCAAGAAAAGCTATGCTGATGAAGTATGACGGGGAATCATGGTGACGTGATCTCTAAGAGGTGTAGTGACCTAATATGAGTGCAAAACAGTGTGGTACAGAGAAAGAACAAATACTCAAAATCAACAGTAAACACTGAAGGATCCAAACGTCCACTCAAGGTCTGCAGACGTTCAGTCGTGGGTGCAGTCTCGGGAAGAGTAGGCACAGCAGGCATGAAGTATACAGTTCAGGTATCCTTCTCGTCAAGTGTTACGCCTGAAGGTGAGGCTTGGTGGGTCGGTTGTTCGGGGTGACTTCTTACTGTTGACTGTCGGAAGTTGAGCAGGAATCGTCTGCTGGGGTGCAGATGTCAGCACAAACATACGGTTCCACTCCTGGAGAGGGACCGGAGGCAATTTGAAAGTCTGCAAGAAGGCCGGTAGATCCTCAGGACGTCTGAGCGTGGCAGAAGTAGTGCCGTGTCTGGCCGTTAGAGAGAAGGGGAAGCCCCAGCGATAGATAATCCGAGCATTCTGGAGCAGTTGAAGAAGGGGCTTGAGGGCCGCCCTCAATTTAAGAGTGCTTAGGGACAAATCGGGATACAGGAAAATCGGAGAACCATTGTAGGAGACCGTTTTAAGATCTCTCGCTTTCCGCATGATTTCCTCTTTTACAAGGAAGTGATGGACCCTGCAGATGATGTCATGAGGTTTTTTAGGATCAGGGTCTTTTGCCTTGAGGGCTCGGTGCGCTCTATCAAGTTCAATAGGGGTGTCTGGTGGTTTTTGAAGGATCTCATTAAAGATTTTTTGAAGGGTGCCAGCAAGGACTGGAGGAGGGACGGATTCCGGCAGGCCCTTGATGCGAATATTGTTCCTCCTATTTCTATTGTCTAAGTCAACCAGATGTTCCATTTCCAGCAATTGGTGGATTGTAGGGACGCTGAGGAGTCTCATAAGACCTGTATTATGGAAGTAACGGATGTGTGGAATTCTTCCAGGTTGCGGACACGGTCCCGTAAGCTCGACACTTCAGTTTTCACAGGCTTGAGGTCTTGTCTCCAGGCCACTTTGAGGTTAGAGGCCAGAGTTTGGATATCTGATTTAGTTGGTAGTAGAGCAAGAAGAGCTTGGAGCTCAGAAAAGTGTTGTAGTGTATCAGCAGCAGCCTCAGGTGTAGGCAAGTCCTGAGTAGCAGAAGCAGAGGTGAGAGCAGAAGGAGGTATGGCAGCGGGGCAAGAGGGGCCTCCACTCTCTGCCATGGATGGTACAAGCAGGGAGGAGGTCGCACACCCCTGGTCCTGGACGCACCTTATAAGTGTGCCCACTGTGGTCACTTGGTCCTGGGAGCCCGCCGGGGGCTGTGGTGACTGCGGTCCCGTTTGCTGGAGCACCAGAGGGTTCGGGGTCAGCAGCGCTTCACCGCTGGCTCTGCGGCAGTCCGCACCGGAGCTCTGTGTCCCCGTCATTACAGCAAGCACGACGGGGGGGGGGGGGGAGGAGCCAGTGCAGGCAAGGTAGTGCAGCACACAGGGGATAATGGCGGAGATGAGGACGGAGGCCTCGCTGTGGCTGGTGGAGCGGGCGGCCGCTGGAGGAAGCCCACAATCTTTTTCTGCCGAGGCACTGAGGTGAGAGGGGATGAATTATTTTTGTTTCCCCGCTTCCTGCCTCCCATATCAGGGTGAAACAGCTCTAGTCCCAGTGGCCTGCACGGAGCTCACCCTAAGTGTGACTCATCACCAGTGCGCTCAAGCCACACCCCGGACGTTTTACTTTTTTATTGGGAGAGGGAATTTTTCAAATTTTTTAACTTTTTTATTTTACAGTTTTTTCCTTTTTTTTTTTTACACTTTTTATGTCCCCATAGGGGACTATTCATTGCAATCAGTTGATTGCTAATACTATGCAGTGCTATGTATAGGACACAGCACTGCTCAGTATTATCGGTGATCTTCTGCTCTGGTCTGCTCGATCTCAGACCAGAGCACAAGACCCCGGGAGACAGCCGGAGCCAGGTGAGGGGACCTCCGGCCACCATGCTGGATGATCGGATCCGATCATCCATTCAAAGTACCGCAATGCCGCAGATGCCGTGATCTGTATTCATCACGGCATCGGAGGAGTTAATGGCGGACATCCGCGCGATCGTGGATGTCCGTCATTACCGGCGGGTCCCTGGCTGCTGATAGCAGCCGGGACCTGCCGGGCATGACGTGAGCAAATGTACGTCATGGTGCGTTAAGTACCACGTCACCATGATGTACATTTACGTCCATTGTCGTTAAGGGTTTAAGCACTCCAATTCAACCTTCAACATGTGGAACAAATTCGTAGTGCCAATGCGGAAGCATGGGAGTAGAGGCCTGCACTGGGATTGGGATCCCGCAGGACCTAACCCAAAACAAATTTTGCAAAATTCTGCACCACTGCAGTAGCCTCAATATAATAAGTCCGACTCAGTGACTCCCTGCTGCTCCTCCCAGTCCTGTCTCCTGCCCTCGCCATGCCACCATTTTGTGGAGCCCATGCTCAGCCTTCCCATCATCTTCTGCTGCCAGGTCCAGTAGGTCAGAGCAGGCTCGTGTTATGGGCACTCACACACACTACCACCAATGTTACTCACTCACAATTCCCACACACAGTGCACGGTGCTGCGGCTCTGGCCGGGTATGTAAGTGCACTGTCTGTGATCCTCCCAGCCAGGGCCTCTGTCTGCACTGCCATTCACATGGGGGTAAGTGCACTGCAGAGCATTGCACCCCAGTGTCTTCTACAGACACTGGGGTGCAATGCTCTGCACATACCACCATGTGTATAGTAGGACTCTGCACTAGTGCAACTGCAAACACACTGCTATACACATGGGGGTATGTGCAGACTCCAGAGCATTGCACCCAAGGGTCTTCTACAGACCCCAGGGTGCATTGCTCTGCAGTCTGCATATACCCCCCATGTGTATAGCAGTGTGTGTAGTGTACATTCCTATACAGGTGGGCATATGTGCAGAGCATTGCACCCTAGTGTCTGTACACTCCTATGTTAGTAGGAGCGTGCAGTATTGGACAAACATTTTAGTGGGATTGGACACAAATCTTGCAGAAGTGGGCGGGAGTGAAGAAAGCAGCATGCGGGAGCAGGCGGGATTGATATAAATCATTGGGAACATGCGGGACAGGATTGAAAAACAGTCCCGTGCAGGGCTCCACATGGGAGCTCCTATCTACAAAGCAGGTGTCATAACATGACCACACAGGAGGGAAATGTGCTGCATTCCAGACAAGATTCTGTTATAACCATTTCCTACTGCTTTTTTATAATAAAGGTAAAGGCAATAGTTATGGTTGGAAATCAAATTAAACTCTCCACTCTACTAGTTTACTAAAAGATTCTGTATACCAGTAGCAGCTGTGAAACAAGACTAAGGAGCAAAATAGGTACATTACAAAGTTGCATATTGTTGCATTTTGTAGAAATATAAAATGTTTGCATATATAGCATGGGTAAAAATAAATTTGTGCTTCCAAGCAATCAATTAATACCTGGGGCACCGCAATACTGAAGTATCTGCTCTTGTCAGGCAGCCCTTCCATTACACCATTAGATCCTGCACTGCATGAAGACATGATCCACCTAGTTCTTAAAACCTTGCACGTGTATTTTCATTAACATTTTAATGGTTGCCCTTGCATACATAGACCTGATGATTTCTTAGCTGCACATAGAGCTTCATAATTCTTTAACTGCAAAAATGGTACTTCATGTGCCAGCCATAAAAATTATACTCAGTTAATTTCCCCTAATAAAACCATTGAATTTTCACTATGTTTCCTTCCAGCAGCTTCACTCATAATAAACATGATTTAGCCTTTAGTCCCAATCTGCCATTTGCCTCTAGTGAACGACCTATCATATTTTTTTTCCAAATTCAACATTATAATTTAAAAATGAAAAAATGACAAGAAAAACAAAAACAACAACAAAACCGGTAAATGGTCTGAGAACAATTGCTTTGCACATGAACAGGTATATATATCAGCAAGAAACAGGAAAACAGCACCCTTGTGATATCCAATGTTGCAGGTGCACGCAGAACCAGACCTTGGTCAGGGGTCCATATGAATGCAGAAAAATATAGGAAAATCTGCAGTACACAAGTCCATGTAAAGGTGAAAAAAGGAACATTTATTCTATAAAGTTGTGAATAGAGATGAGCGAATCGAACTTGACGAACCCGAATTCGTTACGAATTTCATGAAAAATTCGATTTGCAACGAATACGAATATCGCCGCGATTCTATCGCACGAATCGCTTCATTAAACTCCATTTTACAGCGTTCCAGGCTATTGTAGAGCTAAGATGGCGGATCCACATGTGCGTACATGGGGCAGGGGATCATGGGAGGGCGGGAAACAGCGGCGGGAATGAAGGTAGGCGGGCTGACCCTGAATCACATGTGAGATGCAGCCTATCAGTGTTCACTGACCCCTGTGATGTCACAGCCCCTATATAATCGGCGGCCATCTTGCCTCTTTTCATTTCATCTATGCACTCAGATGGAGAGGACGGGACTGCGTGTGTGTGAATAGCTCATACCACAGCGTTACACGCCAACTGCTAGTCACATCAGCATTAGGGAAAGACAGGAGTGCAGAGTGCTGTGTTGTTACTCTGAGAAGGATCATTGATTGCTAAACCTCCTATTCACGTTATTGAGCATTGCAGCAGAGAAGGGCAGATAGCTGTCAGCTGCCTCATACAGATCTCCAAGCTGCCTGAACTTTCTGAAGCATCTTATCTCCTCATTTTTCAGCTCTATTGAGTTTTTTTTTCTCCACAAATCTTCTGCAGCTCAGAATTGTGTGACAGAGTGCAATTTAGGGTTTAATCCCCGGATTTTTTTTTTGGTGGTGCTGCACTGTTTGGTCCTGCTGCTGTTCAGAAATAAGTCATATTAGTGTGGACTTTAGTGCTTTTTTACCATTTTTCACCTGTTACTCTGTCTCTGTGCTAAATTCAGTGTTATACCACACGTTATACACCTGCCGGTGTATTAAAGAATTTTTTTTTTTCCTGAGTACAAATACGCTTAAAATTGGCTGTATCATTGCAAAGGGCCTAAATACAAGTAAATAGCATACCATATACCACCTTTTTTCTGTCTCTGTGCTAAATTCAGTGTTATACCACACGTTATACACCTGCCGGTGTATTAAAGAAAAAAAGGTTTTCCTGCGTAAAAATACGCTTAACAGTGGCCTTATCATTGCAAAGGGCCTACATACAAGCAAATAGCGTACCATATACTACCTTTTTTTCTGTCTCTGTGCTAAATTCAGTGTTATACCACACGTTATACACCTGCCGGTGTATTAACGAAAATACATTTTTTCCTGAGTAAAAATACGCTTAACAGTGGCCTTATCATTGCAAAGGGCCTAAATGCAAGCAAATAGCGTACCATATACTACCTTTTTTTCTGTCTCTGTGCTAAATTAAGTGTTATACCACATGTTATATACCTGCCGGTGTATTAAAGAAAAGAAAGGTTTTCCTGCGTAAAAATACGCTTAACAGTGGCCTTATTATTGCAAAGGGCCTACATACAAGCAAATAGCGTACCATATACCACCTTTTTTCTGTCTCTGTCCTAAATTCAGTGTTATATCACACGTTATATACCTGCCGGTGTATTAAAGAAATTTTTTTTTTTTCCTGAGTACAAATATGCTTTACAGTGGCCTTATCATTGCAAAGGGCCTAAATACAAGCAAATAGCGCACCATATACCACCTTTTTTTCTGTCTCTGTGCTAAATTCAGTGTTATACCACACGTTATACACTTGCCGGTGTATTAAAGAAAAAAAAGTTTTTCCTGAGTAAAAATACGCTTAACAGTGGCCTTATCATTGCAAAGAGCCTACATACTGTCACGATGCCGGCTGGCAGGTAGTGGATCCTCTGTGCCAGAGAGGGATTGGCGTGGACCGTGCTAGTGGATCGGTTCTAAGTCACTACTGGTTTTCACCAGAGCCCGCCGCAAAGCGGGATGGTCTTGCTGCGGCGGTAGTGACCAGGTCGTATCCACTAGCAACGGCTCAACCTCTCTGGCTGCTGAAGATAGGCGCGGTACAAGGGAGTAGACAGAAGCAAGGTCGGACGTAGCAGAAGGTCGGGGCAGGCAGCAAGGATCGTAGTCAGGGGCAACGGCAGGAGGTCTGGAACACAGGCTAGGAACACACAAGGAACGCTTTCACTGGCACTAAGGCAACAAGATCCGGCAAGGAAGTGCAGGGGAAGTGAGGTGATATAGGGAAGTGCACAGGTGAAGACACTAATTGGAATCACTGCGCCAATCAGCGGCGCAGTGGCCCTTTAAATCGCAAAGACCCGGCGCGCGCGCGCCCTAGGGAGCGGGGCCGCGCGCGCCGGGACAGGACCAAGGGAGAGCGAGTCAGGTACGGGAGCCGGGGTGCGCATCGCGAGCGGGCGCTACCCGCATCGCGAATCGCATCCCGGCAGGAAGCGGAATCGCAGCGCCCCGGGTCAGTGGATCTGACCGGAGCGCTGCAGCGGGGAGAGTGTAGCGAGCGCTCCGGGGAGGAGCGGGGACCCGGAGCGCTCGGCGTAACAGTACCCCCCCCCTTGGGTCTCCCCCTCTTCTTAGAGCCTGAGAACCTGAGGAGCAGACTTTTGTCTAGGATGTTGTCCTCAGGTTCCCAGGATCTCTCTTCAGGACCACAACCCTCCCAGTCCACTAAAAAAAAAGTTTTCCCTCTGACCTTTTTAGAGGCTAAGATCTCTTTGACAGAGAAGATGTCCGAGGAGCCGGAAACAGGAGTGGGAGGAACAGATTTGGGAGAAAAACGGTTGAGGATGAGTGGTTTAAGAAGAGAGACGTGAAAGGCATTAGGGATACGAAGAGAAGGAGGAAGAAGAAGTTTGTAAGAGACAGGATTAATCTGACACAAAACTTTGAAAGGACCAAGATAGCGTGGTCCCAACTTGTAGCTAGGGACACGGAAGCGGACATATTTAGCGGAGAGCCATACCTTGTCTCCAGGGGAAAAAACGGGAGGAGCTCTTCTTTTCTTATCTGCGAACTTCTTCATGCGTGATGAAGCCTGTAAGAGAGAATTTTGGGTCTCTCTCCATATGATGGAAAGGTCACGAGAAATTTCATCCACAGCGGGTAGACCAGAGGGCAAGGGGGTAGGGAGGGGGGGAAGAGGGTGACGGCCGTACACCACGAAAAATGGGGATTTGGAGGAAGATTCAGAGACTCTGAAGTTATACGAGAATTCGGCCCATGGAAGGAGATCTGCCCAGTCATCCTGGCGGGAGGAAACAAAATGTCGCAAATAATCACCCAAGACCTGGTTAATTCTTTCTACTTGTCCATTGGACTGGGGATGATATGCAGAAGAAAAATTTAATTTAATCTTGAGTTGTTTACAGAGAGCCCTCCAGAATTTAGACACGAATTGGACACCTCTATCCGAGACGATCTGCGTAGGCAAGCCGTGAAGACGAAAAATGTGTACAAAAAATTGTTTAGCCAACTGAGGCGCTGAAGGAAGACCAGGAAGAGGGATGAAATGTGCCATTTTGGAGAATCGATCAACGACCACCCAAATAACAGTGTTGCCACGGGAAGGGGGTAAATCAGTAATAAAATCCATACCAATCAGAGACCAAGGCTGTTCGGGGACAGGCAGGGGATGAAGAAAACCAGCGGGCTTCTGGCGAGGAGTCTTATCCCGGGCACAGATAGTGCAGGCTCGGACAAAGTCCACAACATCCGTCTCCAGAGTCGGCCACCAATAGAAGCGGGAGATGAGTTGCAGAGATTTCTTGATGCCCACATGACCTGCGAGATGGGAGGAGTGACCCCATTTGAGGATTCCGAGGCGTTGGCGTGGAGAAACAAAGGTCTTTCCTGGAGGAGTTTGCCTGATGAAGGCAGGAGAAGTGGAGATCAGGCAGTCAGGTGGAATGATGTGTTGCGGAGAGAGTTCAACTTCTGAGGCATCCGAGGAACGAGAGAGAGCATCGGCCCTAATGTTCTTATCGGCAGGACGAAAGTGAATCTCAAAATTAAACCGGGCAAAGAACAGAGACCACCGGGCCTGGCGAGGATTCAGCCGTTGGGCAGACTGGAGGTAGGAGAGGTTCTTGTGGTCGGTGTAAATAATAACTGGAAATCTTGATCCCTCCAGCAGATGCCTCCATTCCTCAAGTGCTAATTTAATGGCTAGAAGCTCTCGATCCCCGATGGAGTAGTTCCTCTCCGCCGGAGAGAAGGTCCTAGAAAAAAAACCACAAGTGACGGCATGCCCGGAAGAATTTTTCTGTAGAAGAACAGCTCCAGCTCCCACTGAGGAGGCATCAACCTCCAGTAGGAAGGGTTTGGAAGGGTCAGGTCTGGAGAGCACGGGAGCCGAAGAAAAGGCAGACTTGAGTCGTTTAAAGGCGTCTTCCGCTTGAGGAGGCCAAGACTTGGGATCGGCATTTTTTTTGGTTAAAGCCACGATAGGGGCCACAAGGGTAGAAAAATGTGGAATAAATTGCCTGTAATAATTGGCGAAGCCCAAAAAGCGTTGGATAGCACGGAGTCCGGAGGGGCGTGGCCAATCTAAGACGGCAGAGAGTTTGTCTGGATCCATTTGTAGTCCCTGGCCAGAGACCAAATATCCTAGAAAAGGAAGAGATTGGCATTCAAACAGACATTTCTCAATTTTAGCATAGAGTTGATTGTCACGAAGTCTCTGAAGAACCATACGGACATGCTGGCGGTGTTCTTCTAGATTGGCCGAAAAAATTAGGATATCATCTAGATATACAACAACACAGGAGTATAACAGATCACGAAAAATTTCATTAACAAAGTCTTGGAAGACAGCAGGGGCGTTGCACAGGCCAAAGGGCATGACCAGATACTCAAAGTGTCCATCTCTGGTGTTAAATGCTGTTTTCCACTCATCCCCCTCTCTGATGCGGATGAGGTTATAGGCGCCTCTTAAGTCCAATTTAGTAAAGATGTGGGCACCTTGGAGGCGATCAAAGAGTTCAGAGATGAGGGGTAAGGGGTAGCGGTTCTTGACCATGATTTTATTAAGACCGCGGTAGTCAATGCAAGGACGTAGGGAGCCATCTTTTTTGGACACAAAGAAAAATCCGGCTCCGGCAGGAGAGGAGGATTTACGGATAAAGCCCTTTTTTAGATTCTCCTGGACGTATTCAGACATGGCAAGAGTCTCTGGGGCAGAGAGAG
The DNA here is from genome assembly GCF_029499605.1 of Hyla sarda. Taxonomy (NCBI): domain Eukaryota; kingdom Metazoa; phylum Chordata; class Amphibia; order Anura; family Hylidae; genus Hyla; species Hyla sarda. Next base: position 75,019,815 of record NC_079198.1, on the reverse strand, counting down.
GATAAATTCTGCCCCGGGGTGGAGTAGTGCCCGGGAGGAGGTCGATAGGACAATCATAAGGCCTGTGAGGAGGTAGAGTCTCCGCTTGTTTTTTGCAGAAAACATCCGCGAAGTCCATATAGGCCTTAGGGAGACCGGTTACTGGAGGAACCACAGAGTCACGGCAAGGGTTACTGGGAACCGGTTTTAGACAGTCCTTGGAACAAGAGGGCCCCCAACTCTTGATCTCCCCAGTGGACCAATCCAGGGTTGGGGAATGAAGTTGAAGCCAGGGAAGTCCAAGGAGAATTTCCGAGGAGCAATTGGGGAGGACCAAAAGTTCAATCCTCTCGTGATGAGATCCGATGCTCATTAGAAGGGGCTCCGTGCGGAAACGTATGGAACAGTCCAATCTTTCATTGTTTATACAATTGATGTAAAGGGGTCTGGCGAGACTGGTCACTGGGATGTTGAACCTGTTGACGAGAGAGGCCAAAATAAAATTTCCTGCAGATCCAGAGTCCAAGAAGGCCACAGAAGAGAAGGAGAAGGCAGAGGCAGATATCCGCACAGGCACAGTAAGACGTGGAGAAGCAGAGTAGACATCAAGGATCGTCTCACCTTTGTGCGGAGTCAGCGTACGTCTTTCCAGGCGGGGAGGGCGGATAGGACAATCCCTCAGGAAGTGTTCGGTACTAGCACAGTACAGGCAGAGGTTCTCCATGCGGCGTCGTGTCCTCTCTTGAGGTGTCAGGCGAGACCGGTCGACCTGCATAGCCTCCACGGCGGGAGGCACAGGAACAGATTGCAGGGAACCAGAGGAGAGAGGAGCCGAGGAGAAGAAACGCCTCGTGCGAACAGAGTCCATATCTTGGCGGAGCTCCTGACGCCTTTCGGAAAAACGCATGTCAATGCGAGTGGCTAGGTGAATAAGTTCATGAAGATTAGCAGGCATTTCTCGTGCGGCCAGAACATCTTTAATGTTGCTGGATAGGCCTTTTTTAAAGGTCGCGCAGAGGGCCTCATTGTTCCAGGATAATTCTGAAGCAAGAGTACGGAATTGTACGGCATACTCGCCAACGGAAGAATTACCCTGGACCAGGTTCAACAGGGCAGTCTCAGCAGAAGAGGCTCGGGCAGGTTCCTCAAAGACACTTCGGATTTCCGAGAAGAAGGAGTGTACGGAGGCAGTGACGGGGTCATTGCGGTCCCAGAGCGGTGTGGCCCAAGACAGGGCTTTTCCAGACAGCAGGCTGACTACGAAAGCCACCTTAGACCTTTCAGTGGGAAACAGGTCCGACATCATCTCCAGATGCAGAGAACATTGGGAAAGGAAGCCACGGCAAAACTTAGAGTCCCCATCAAATTTATCCGGCAAGGATAGGCGTAGACCAGGAGCGGCCACTCGCTGCGGAGGAGGTGCAGGAGCTGGCGGAGGAGATGACTGCTGAAGCTGTGGTAGTAACTGCTGTAGCATAACGGTCAGTTGAGACAGCTGTTGGCCTTGTTGCGCTATCTGTTGTGACTGCTGGGCGATCACCGTGGTGAGGTCAGCGACAACTGGCAGAGGAACTTCAGCGGGATCCATGGCCGGATCTACTGTCACGATGCCGGCTGGCAGGTAGTGGATCCTCTGTGCCAGAGAGGGATTGGCGTGGACCGTGCTAGTGGATCGGTTCTAAGTCACTACTGGTTTTCACCAGAGCCCGCCGCAAAGCGGGATGGTCTTGCTGCGGCGGTAGTGACCAGGTCGTATCCACTAGCAACGGCTCAACCTCTCTGGCTGCTGAAGATAGGCGCGGTACAAGGGAGTAGACAGAAGCAAGGTCGGACGTAGCAGAAGGTCGGGGCAGGCAGCAAGGATCGTAGTCAGGGGCAACGGCAGGAGGTCTGGAACACAGGCTAGGAACACACAAGGAACGCTTTCACTGGCACTAAGGCAACAAGATCCGGCAAGGAAGTGCAGGGGAAGTGAGGTGATATAGGGAAGTGCACAGGTGAAGACACTAATTGGAATCACTGCGCCAATCAGCGGCGCAGTGGCCCTTTAAATCGCAAAGACCCGGCGCGCGCGCGCCCTAGGGAGCGGGGCCGCGCGCGCCGGGACAGGACCGAGGGAGAGCGAGTCAGGTACGGGAGCCGGGGTGCGCATCGCGAGCGGGCGCTACCCGCATCGCGAATCGCATCCCGGCAGGAAGCGGAATCGCAGCGCCCCGGGTCAGTGGATCTGACCGGAGCGCTGCAGCGGGGAGAGTGTAGCGAGCGCTCCGGGGAGGAGCGGGGACCCGGAGCGCTCGGCGTAACACATACAAGCAAATAGCGTACCATATACTACCTTTTTTTTCTGTCTCTGTGCTAAATTCAGTGTTATACCACACGTTACACACCTGCCGATGTATTAAAGAAAAAAATGTTTTTCCTGAGTACAAATACGCTTTTTCAGTGGCCTTATCATTGCAAAGGGCCTACATACAAGCAAATAGCGTACCATATACTACCTTTTTTTTCTGTCTCTGTGCTAAATTCAGTGTTATACCACACGTTATACACCTGCCGGTGTATTAACGAAAATACATTTTTTCCTGAGTAAAAATACGCTTAACAGTGGCCTTATCATTGTAAAGGGCCTAAATACAAGCAAACAGCGTACCATATACCACCTTTTTTTCTGTCTCTGTGCTAAATTAAGTGTTATACCACACGTTATACACCTGCCGGTGTATTAAAGAAAAAAAAGGTTTTCCTGCATAAAAATACGCTTAACAGTGGCCTTATCATTGCAAAGGGCCTACATACAAGCAAATAGCATACTATTTAGTACCTGTATTTCTGTTTTATACCACACGTTATACACCTGCCTGTGTATTAAAGAAAAAAAAAGGTTTTCCTGCGTAAAAATACGCTTTTTCAGTGGCCTTATCATTGCAAAGGGCCTAAATTCAAGCAAATAGTGTACCATATACCACCTTTTTATCTGTCTCTGTGCTAAATTAAGTGTTAGACCACACGTTATACACCTACCGGTGTATTAAAGAAAAAAACAAGTTTTTCCTACGTACAAATACGCTTAACAGTGCGGTCATCATTGCAAAGGGCATACATACATTCAAGTAGTGTACTATTTAGTACCTGTATTTCTGTCTCGGTGCTAAATTCAGTGCTATTCCACACATTAGTATACACTGGCTGGTGTATACAACAAAAAAATTGTTTTTTTCTGCATATAAATACGCTTAACAGTGCGCTCATCATTGCAAAGGGCATACACACAACAAAGGAGTGTACTATTTAGTAACTGTTATTCTGTCTAGGGCCTATATACTTTGAAAGGACAGCCGTAAGTAACCAACTGCTGCTGTTCTATACCCTCATAAACGCACTAAGTATGTCAGGCAGGGAAGTGCCAGGACGTGCACAGAGAAGGGGCAGAGGCCTACATACGTCAGGCAGAGTTGGCAGCAGACTTGGGGCGAGTGGCAGCAGGAGTCGCAGCAATAGGCCTGAGCTCCCGTTAACACCCAGCGGTCGTGTCGTCGACCCATCTCTCCTCGTCAATTGGTTTGCACACTCATCCCCATCATCACAAGCGACATCTGACAACCCCAGTCAAGAGTCGGTGGGTTCCTCAGACACAACCCTCAGTTGGCATGGCCCGGGAGCAGTCCCTGTAATCCCATTGCCTTTGTCCTATGCTGTTCCCTCTCCCAAAGAAGTATCTCATGCTTTGGGTTCAGCTCCACTATTTAGCGAGGACGATGTAATAGAGGACAGTCAGCATCTAATGGGCAGCCAAGAATAGGAGGAGACATGCGTCCCTTGCTCCGCAAGGCGGCCAAGTAGTGATGCGGAGAGTGACGTGGAAGGCGGTGTTTCAATTGCTCAGGGTCCTGAGGCAGACACTGTTGTGAAACACGAGGAGGACATCAGTGACGTGCACACATCTTTTGATGATGATGAAGCCGATCGCAATTGGGAGCCGGGTGCAGAAGCCGGGGTTTCATCATCATCAGGAGAAGAGATTTGCTTTTTGTCTATGAGGCAGCAAGGCGGTAGCATGGATGGCAATCAACGTGGTGGTGGCAGTAGTGGAAATTCAGGAGCCAAACGTGCCAGGAGGAGACCACCTGCTTCGCGGCAAGCTACCATTCAGGGAGGTAGTGGAACAGGGGTTCCTGGAGACGGCGCCAATAGCAGTGAAATAGTGTGAACTACGGGTGGGAAAATCAGCTACTCTGCGGTGTGGTTGTTCTTCATAAAGAATCCGGAGGACCTTAGCGTAGTCACATGCAAAATCTGTGGGCAGAAAGTGAAGCGTGGCCATGGTCCCAATCTCGGCACCACGGCCCTGCGTCAACACATGATTCGCCACCATAAAGTGGCTTGTGATAACCGTGGCTCCGAGGTAGTGGTCCAGCCTGCTGCATCACCCAGTGGCCATCCACTCCCTCCGTCATCCAACCAAGACTCCACCACCTCAGCCGAAGGGAGCATTGTCTCAAACCATCCTTCTTGCGCTCCTGCTTCCTCCGCTCGTAGTCAGCCATTCCGCCAACAATCGATCGGCGAAGCCATGTCCAAGAGACAACAGTGTGCGCCCACTCATCCAACGGCGCAGAAGTTGAATGTGCTCCTGTCCAAGTTGCTGGTGTTGCAGTCCCTCCCTTTCCAACTTGTGGACTCTGCAGCTTTCAGGGAATTGATGGCTTGTGCAGAGCCGAGGTGGAGAGTCCCAAGCCGTCATTTCTTTGCGAAGAAGGCAGTAGCAGCCCTGCATAAGTTTGTACAAGAGAAGGTGTGCCAGTCCTTGAGCCTGTCGGTGTGTTCAAAAGTGCACGGCAGCGCCGATGTGTGGAGCTGTAACTACGAACAGGGACAGTACATGTCTTTTACGGCCCACTGGGTAAATGTTGTTCCTGCAAAGCCACAGCAGCAACTTGGACAGGTCACACCGCTTCCTCCTCCACGCTCTCGCTCCCAGGCAGTTGGTCCTTTTACAGTGTGCGCCTCCTCCTCCCCCGTGTCCTCGACCTCCACTGCACATCCAAATCTCGATAGCCCTTCATCGTACCACGTGTGTAGGGCACAGCGGTGTAAAGCCGTCCTTCACATGGTTTGCCTTGGCGAACAGAGTCACACAGGGAAGGAACTGCTGAAGTTCATTAGGGAAGAAATCCGTATATGGCTTACTCCACGAAATCTGGAAATGGGAACCATGGTGACCGACAACGGGAAGAACATTGTGGCCGCGCTGCAACAAGGAAGTGTGAACCATTCGCCCTGCATGGCAAACGTGTTGAATCTGGTTGTCAAGAAGTTCATCAAGTCTTCACCCCATTTGCAAGATGTCCTGACAATGGCAAGGAAACTGTGCATGCACTTCAGCCACTCGTACACCGCCAAGCACACTTTGTTTGAGCTGCAGCGTCAGAACGGTATCCCACAATATAGTCTCATTTGTGACGTTGCCACACGTTGGAATTCCACCCTCCATATGTTGGACAGACTATACGAACAAAGAAAAGCCATCACGGATTTTTTGATGATACAAGCAGATAGGAGTACTCCCCTATGTAACTTCAATGTGAACGAATGGCAGCTCATGCGTGACACCTGCCGTTTGCTGAGGCCCTTTGAGGAAGCCACAATTTTTGTTAGTCGCTCGAATTACGCCATGAATGACGTAATTCCACTCCTACATTTACTCCCAAAAATGATTGAAAACATGTCTGGTCATGGCAATGGAGATGTTGCGCCTACATCAGAAGGCTACATGAGTCCTGTGGAGGATGAACTGGAGGAGGATGATGAGGGGCAGAGCGGAGCACAGTTTACGGTGGATGAGATGGCCGGTGTTTCTGGTCATTGGACAGGAGGGGAGGAGAAGGAGCAGCCAGAGGAGCTGGAGGGTTATTACGAGGGAGGCGAGACAGAGGTCCCAGACACACCGTGGCAGTATGCAGTGGAGATGGAGGCAGGTAGTTCCAGCGAGTCACTGTCACAAATGGCACGATGCATGCTGAGTTGCTTGCGTAGTGACCCCCGAATTGTCAAAATTCGTCAGCGCGATGACTTCTGAATCTCCACCTTATTAGACCCTCGCTACCGGCCCAGAATGGGGCCTTTTTGACACCCACTGAGAGGGAGGATAAACTGACCTACTTCAGGGAGCTTCTACATAGTCGGTTGGCTGATGCCTATCGGCCACATGGTCCATCCACTCGCAGGTCTGACTCGGGGGGCCCTCTGCGCTCCCCTTCCACTGCCACGGCTGCTGGGGAGGGGAGGGGTGGCAGAAGCAGTACCGGCTCAATCAGCAGCAGCCTGAGTCTACAGTCGTTGATGAGTAGCTTCCTTCAGCCGCATAGTGAAGCTACTCATCAGCAGCAGGTGGACATGGAGCAGGACCTGAACCAGCAGGTGATGGCTTACCTCGACGTGACCCTGCCAACAACCGTTGAAGATCCGCTGGACTTCTGGGCAGCCAAACTTGATTTATGGCCGCAACTAGCTGAGTTTGCCCTGGAAAAGCTGTCCTGCCCAGCCAGTAGTGTGCCATCAGAGCAGGTGTTTAGTGTGGCCGGAGCCATAGTCACCCCAAGGCGAACTCGTCTGTCCACTAAAAATGTGGAGAGACTGACGTTTGTCAAGATGAATCAGGGATGAATCAGCTAGGATTTCCAGCCACCAATGACAGATGGGTCTGAGTAGATTGACCATGCTCCTACAACAAAATTTTCTCTATTGTGGTTGGTTATGAAACCTTATGGGACAGACCTGGGCATTGTACGTCCCCGCTTGACACATACGGCCCTTTGATTGGCTCTGACCGGCCTGCGCTGATTGGGGGACAACTATGCTGCCTAATCTGGGGGACATCTATGCTGCCCAATCTGAGGGACAAATATGCTCCTAATCTGGGTGACATCTATGCTGCCTAATCTGGGGGACAACTATGGTCCTCATCTGGGGGACATCTATGCTGCCTAATCTGGGGGACAACTATGCTCCTAATATGGGGAAAACTGAAGCTTCTGGCTTTGGGCCTATAATTTTTTGAAGTTTAGCAGTACATGCTTAATGCAAATGTCAACATTGATCTTTAAATGTAAGGGGTTATGAAACCCTCTTGGGTACTGCGAATGACTGCTCCAGACTCATTCTGTGTCTTTCACAAACAACTTGCCTCCCTGGTGCCTCAGGCCTTGGGCCTATAATTTTTTGAAGTTTAGCAGTAGCTAAATACATACTTAATGCAAATGTAAACATTCATCTTTAAATGTAAGGGGTTATGAAAACCTCTTGGGTACTGCAAATGCATGCTCCAGACTCATTCTGTGTCTTTCAGGAACTACTTGCCTCCCTGGTGCCTCTGGCCTGGGGCCTTAAATTTTTGGATGTTTAGCAGTAGCTAAATACATGCTTAGTGCAAATTTCAACAATGATCGTTAAATTCTCGGCGCTCTGCCAGGGCCTTCTCCTACCCCGCCTGGGCCGATCCGAGGACCTCACTAACCAACTCACTAACTAATCCAATCGCTTATAGCGACGGGCGGTGTGTACAAAGGGCAGGGACTTAATAAACGCCAGCTTATGACCCTCACTTACTGGTAATTCCTCGTTTTAAGATTAAATAATTGCAATCACAGATCCCTATCACAAACTGGTTTCAGCGTGCAACACGCACCTGTCCTTGAAAGATAGAGAGATGCTAATCCGTTCAGTGGAGCGCTAGTGCGGCCCAGGACATTTGAGGCCATAACACACCTGTTATTGCTCGATCTCGCAATTGATCCGGCAAGGTAAGGGGTTATTAAAGCCTCTTGGGTACTGCTGAGGCCTACTCCTGACTGCTCCTGGTGCAATGTATGGGGTAATTAAACACTCTTGGGTAGTGTTATTGTTAAATTTACTGGTAATTTTATCAGTAATAAAATAGAATTTTGCAGAATGCTAACCGTTACACAACGGAACGCTTGTTGCGTGTGATTTTTTAATGAAAAAAATAAAATACCGTATTTATCGGGGTATACCACGCACCGGCCTATAACACGCACCCTCATTTTACCAAGGATATTTGGGTAAAAATTTTTTTTTACCCAAATATCCATGGTAAAATGAGGGTGCGTGTGTGCGCGTGTATACCCCGATATACCCCCAGGAAAGGCAGGGGGAGAGAGGCCGTCGCTGCCCGCTTCTCTCCCCCTGCCTTTCCTGGGGTCTAGAGCCCTGCTGTCGGCCCTTCTCTCCCCCTGGCTATCGGCGCCGCTGCCCGTTCTGTCCCCCTGACTATCGGTGCTGGCGCCCCATTGCCGGCGTCGATAGCCAGGGGGAGAGAAGGGGCAGCGGCACCGATTGCCGGCGCCGCTGCCCCGTTGCCTCCCCCCATCCCCAGTGGCATAATTACCTGGGTCGGGTCCGCGCTGCTGCAGGCCTCCGGCGTGCGTCCCCGGCGTCACTGCTATGCGTGTATGCGCATGACGTCAGTGCGCCGTGCCGTGCATAGCAACGACGCAGGGGACGCACGCCAGAGGCCTGCAGCAGCGCGTATCCGACCCAGGTAATTATGCCACCGGGGATGGGGGGAGGCAACGGGGCAGCGGCACCAGCAATGGGTGCCGCTGCCCCTTCTCTCCCCCTGGCTGTGGGCGCCGCTTCTCTCCCCCTGGCTATCGGTGCCGGCAATGGGGCGCCGGTACCGATAGTCAGGGGGACAGAACGGGCAGCGGCGCCCATAGCCAGGGGGAGAGAAGGGCCGGCAGCAGGGCTCTAGACCCCAGGAAAGGCAGGGGGAGAGAAGCGGGCAGCGACGGCCTCTCTCCCCCTGCCTTTCCTGGGAGTGTATCGGCGTATAACACGCACATAGACTTTAGGCTAAAAATTTTAGCCTAAAAAGTGCGTGTTATACGCCGATAAATACGGTAAATAGATAGAGAGGGAGTAACTCTGCTTAATCATTTTTGGCGAATAGAATCCTTTTGCCATCTGATTTTTTGGAGACAGATGCACTTACACACATGTAATCATTTTTTTAATCAAATTTCAAACATTGTGTGGTTTATTACTTTTGAGAAGAATGTCTTTGTGTGGTCCACAATCCTGCATTATAGAGTCTTCTGAACTGCTGTATATGCGCTTGTTTTTTTTAAAAAAAAAGGTATTTTGTCCGACAATTTCGATAAAATTTTGCGTTTTTTTGGGGTGGATTGTGAAGGTGACGGGTGTGTAGTGTGTACTCGTGCATCAGTCAACTCCAGTCTGTGTCCGTTAGGCAATATATGGGTTACTGATGCAGCAGAGGTGGGGCATTGGTCTTGAAATTTCAATTATTTAAAAAAATGTAACATATTGTGTGGTTTATTATATTATAGAAGAATTTCTTTTGGTGGTCCACCGTCCTGCATTATAGAGTCTTCTGAACTGCTGTATATGCGCTTGTTTTAACAAAAAGGTATTTTGCCAGACAATTTCGAAAAAAAATTGCGTTTTTTTGGGGTGGATTGTGAAGTCCGGGTGATGGGTGTGTAGTGTGTACTCGTGCATCAGTCAACTCCAGTCTGGGTCCGTTAGGCAATATATGGGTTACTGATGCAGCAGAGGTCTTGGAATTTCAATTATTAAAAAAAATTGAACATATTGTGTGGTTTATTATATTATAGAAGAATGTCTTTGGGTGGTCCCCCATCCTGCATTATAGAGTCTTCTGAACTGCCGTATATGCGCTTGTTTTAACAAAAAGGTATTTTGTCAGACAATTTTTTTAAAAATTTAGTTTTTTTGGGGTGGATTGTGAAGCCCAGGTGTGTACTCGTGCATCAGCCAACTCCAGGCTGTGTCTTTCAGGCAATCTATGGGTTACTGATGCAGCTGAGATGGGGCCTGGGTCTAGGAATTTCAATAAAAAAAAAAAAAATCAACAATTATGTGGTTCATTATTTTTGAGAAGAAAGTCTTTGGGTGGTCCACCGTCCTGCCTTATAGAGTCTTCTGAAATGTTGGATATGCGCTTCTGCTTACACAAAGTTGTAAATTAAAAAAATACAATACAATACAATTTTGTTGATTTTGGGGCGGATTGTGAAGCCCTGTGTGTACTGGTGCATCAGCCAACTCCAGGCTTTGTCCTTCAGGCAATAAATGGGTTCCTGATGCCGCAAAGGTGGGGCCTGGGTCTGGGAATTAAAAATTGCGGGTGCTACAAAAAAAGATGGACACACTCTAATTTCTAAATTTCTAAAATGTTGTTGTTTTTTGGAGGGGATTGTGAAGCCCGGGTGTGTACTGATGCATCAACCAACTCCAGGCTGTGTCCTTCAGGCAATATATGGGTTCCTGATGCCGCAGAGGTGGGGCCTGGGTCTTGAAATTTCAAATTTTTGGATAGCGGGTACTACCAATGAGAAATCTTTGACAAAAATTTCATATATTGTGTTGGTTTTTTGGGGGGGATTGTGAAGCCCTGGTGTGTACTCTTGCATCAGCCAACTCCAGGCTGTGTCATGCAGGCAATATATCGGTTATTGATGCTACAGGGGTGGGGCCTGGTTCTGGAAATTTCAAATTTTTGGATAGCGGGTGCTATCAATGAGAAATCTTTGGCAAACATTTCTCATTGTGTTGATTTTGGAGGGGGGGATTGTGAAGCCCTGGTGTGTACTGGTGCATCAGCCAACTCCAGGCTGTGTCCTACAGGCAATATATGGGTTCCTGATGCCGCAGAGGTGGGGCCTAGGTCTTGAAATTTCAAATTTTTGGATAGCGGGTGCTACCAATGAGAAATCTTTGACAAAAATTTCATATATTGTGTTGGTTTTTTTGGGGGGGATTGTGAAGCCCTGGTGTGTACTCTTGCATCAGCCAACTCCAGGCTGTGTCATGCAGGCAATATATGGGTTACTGATGCCGCAGGGGTGGGGCCTGGTTCTGGAAATTTTAAAATTTTTGGATAGCGGGTGCTACCAATGAGAAATCTTTGACAAAAATGTCATATATTGTGTTGGTTTTTTTGGGGGGGATTGTGAAGCCCTGGTATGTACTCTTGCATCAGCCAACTCCAGGCTGTGTCATGCAGGCAATATATGGGTTACTGATGCCACAGGGGTGGGGCCTGGTTCTGGAAATTTCAAATTTTTGGATAGTGGGTGCTACCAATGAGAAATCTTTGACAAAAATTTCATATATTGTGTGTTTTTTTGGGGGGGATTGTGAAGCCCTGGTGTGTAGTGTACTAGTGCATCAGCCAACTCCACGCTGTGCCATTCAGCCACTAAATGGTCTCCTCTTGCCACGCTATGTCCACGCTATGTCATTCAGTCACTATATGGTCTCCTGACACTGATGCCACCACCAGGCTCTGTCATTGTGCTGCTGCGCGGCAGTGATTTTAAGAGCGATGCCGGTAATCTGCATGCTATTCTGAATAACAGTATTATTTCCCTACCCCAGCACACTCCATATGCGTTTTACGACACAGCAAAGTGTACTATACCCCTATAGAGGCTGTATGTAGGCTAGAAATAGCATTTTTTAACATCGATTCGCCGCGAATAAATTCGGATCGAAACAAACTTTTCGGGAAAATTCGGCGAATCGGCCGAATCAAATTTTTGAAAAGTTCGCTCATCTCTAGTTATTATGCTATTTATTTAATTTTCCTTTTGGTTATTTTGCCCTGTTTATTGCCCTGTTTACTTAAGATGGTATACAATTGAGACAGGTTTCCATGGTAATATGGACGCTGGTGGTGCGGAAGTAATGTGGTCGGGACTTGGCTCACTGTGTGCCTGCACAGTGAAAAGGCTTCCGGCAAACGTGCATTAGAACGCAGCGTACATTGTCTCCATGACAACACTATAACTACGTACTCCCATGCTTCTATTATGATACAGCGCACTTCCGGCACGCATGCGCTATTGATTTTCACCCACGCTAACTATCTCCATTACTGCGGTGAGTGAAAACTCCCATATTGCCTGCATGTTTATGTTTTTAATTGATTTTAATACAAGTAAACATTTGTTCTGAATATGTAATCAGGACCTTATTAGGTGATAGGGCTTACAGTGAAGTACTACTGTATTTAATGTAATGGTTTGTATTCACATGAGATTTATAATATGATGTACTATATGTATACAATTTTTTTAATGAAATTTGCTGTGGAAATTACTGTATGTATGTAACATTGTTTTTCATTAATTGGAACTGTAGTTGGCATTCTTATGTAACCTGTGGGGTTTATCACTTGTATTGCGCTTGAGAAAGACCAGGGGAGCTGGTTGAAACGACTCTGTGTGACATTCACAACTTTATGGAATACATTTTCACCTTTACATGGATTTGTGTGCTGCGGATTTCTCCTATTTCTCATATATATATATATATATATATATATATATATATATATATATATATATTATGTAACCACAGAACAAAAAGAGCTATCCGCACTCACCGCAAAACTTCTGACTCTGTGTTACTAAACGGAGATGCCGGCAGACTCGGGCAGTTCAGGATGCATAGCGCTCAGAGGCTGTCACCGGTTATTTCGCGCAGCAAGCGCTTCTTCCGGCCTCAGAGGCCAGAAGAAGCGCTTTCTGTGCAAAATAACCGGTGATAGCCTCTGAGCGCTAAGCATCCTGACCTGCCCGAGTCTGCCGGCATCTCCGTTTAGGAACACAGAGTCAGAAGTTTTGCGGTGAGTGCGGATAGCTCTTTTTGTTCTGTGGTTACATAGTATCTGACACTTCTCTGTATCAATTGTTTCCAGCACCTTCACCGACTCCATACTTCATTGTCTCCTCTGCTGCCTCACTTCCGAACATACCTAGCCAATACATTAACCCCTGACATTCTGCAATAGTTGGTGCCGTCCTTTGATCCCTTCACACATATGTATATATATATATATATATATATATATATATATATGTGCCAGGCCTTATGTATATAGAAACATAATTTTATTTACAGTGGAGGATTCAGCTTTAAAGTTGCTTTTTGCATTAGGTAAACTGCATTCTTCAACACAGCTAGAAATACAGCAAAATGGGAAGCAAAGAAATACAGTATGTCTTTTGCATACAGTTCAGTTTTTTCTTAAGGAAAATAATATATGCCTCAAGAATACGCCCACAACATAATATTTATGGTGTCTCAGGGTCACTTGCTGAACAGTAGATTGCTAATGTTAATACAGCATTGATACTGATTTAAGTTCAATGCCTGAGATTCCTTATGTGTCCTGGCTTCTTGATAGTGCTCAAGTGTTTTTCCTGTTTGTGCATTGTCAGTTGTTGACTCTACCTTGATCTACTGGTCAGGGCCGGCACTACCATAAGGCAAGGGATCTAAATTTTTCTTATAAAAAAAATATTGCATAGGGTCGGCAGCAGTGATTAGTGCTGGCTGCTGAAACCGGGGATGGGGAGGGAGAGATGTTGAAGGCACTCCTCCTTTCCCCCTCCAGATTCTGTGTGCCACTGTCCTCCAACAGCAAAAACTTCAAAAACTCCTGCCCACTGCTATCCAGAACCCCCCCCCCCCATGTGCCATTGTCCTCTGCAACCTAAAAGCCCCGGAGGGCATGTTGGAAGATGGGGGGCACCAAAATCCACCTTCTGTTACGGCTGATGAGTAGTGAATCCGCTTACCTGTGTGAATGTTGGGGTGGGCCGTATCAGGGAGTGGAGTCTAAGGTGCCGTTGGTTTTCACCAGAGCCCGCCGCAAAGCAGGATGGACTTGATGCGGCAGGTGGCACGCAGGATGTTACCTCTGATACGACTCGTCCACACAGGCGGCCGAGATGTATGTGGTACTGGATGGATAAAGCAACTCATAGTCAGGACAGGCAGACGGTCAGGGCAGGCGGCACAGGAGCAAGGTCAGGTAACTAAGCAAGAGGTCAGAGGGCAGGCGGCACAGAAGCAAGGTCTGGATACGTAGCAACAGGGTCTAGAACACGGCTAGGCAAGGCACTAACAGAATGTGTTCTCTCTGATGAGGCACAAAGATCCGGCAAGGGTCAAATGGAAGTGTCTGTACTTATAGGGTCATGGGAAAGCAAGAACCAATTAAATGTGTACTGTTCCTTTAAATTTCACAGAGCCGGTGCACACTCCCTAGGAGGCGGGGGCGTGCTCAGGCAAGCAGGAAGAGAGCGGAGATGAAAGGAAAGGTGAGAGGTGGTGGACAGGCTGCGGTCGCATCACGGGATGCGCACCGCAGAACGGGACAAGCCGGGCAGCGGAGGAGCATGTCTGACCGTGGAGCAACTCCTAAAATTACCCCCCCACCTTTAGGTCTCCCCCTCTTTTTAGGCCAGAGAAACGTGAGCGCCAGACACCGGTCTAAGATGTTCTCCCCAGGCTCCCAGGACCTCTCCTCAGGACCAAAACCTTTCCAATCAACCAGGAAGTACCCCCTTTCTCCTGATGGTCTTGGTGGCAAGAATCTCCTGGAAATCAAACACATCAGAGGACCGCTGACAGGGGCTGGAGAGATATTCTTCTGGGAAAAGCAATAAAGGACCAAAAGCTTGAAGAGCGAGGCGTGGAAAAAGTTCAGGATGCGCAGAGTTTGAGGGAGATGTAACTTGTACGCAGCCGGATTGATGCGCGAACAACTTTAAAAGAACCCAAGAACCATGGACCCAACTTTCAACTTGGTTGAAACATATTTTGCAAAGAGCCACACCTTGTCTATTGGGGGAAACATAGGCGGAGACCTTTTTGTCAGCCTGGGACTTCATGCAGGAGAAAGCGACAGCTAAAGAGCGCCGGGTTTCCTGCCAAATGGATTGAAAGTCCCGAATCAAGTCATCAACTGCTGGTATTCCAGAAGAAGTAGGCAGAGGTAGAGGAAGATGAAGGTGATGACCGTAAACTACCCATCACCGATGGTGTAATTCCTCTCTGCAGGAGAAAAAAGTTTTAGAGAAGAAGCCGCAAGTCACTGTCTTGCCCTTAGAGGACTTTTGAGTCAAAACTGCTCCGGATCCTACAGAAGAGGAGTCCACTTCGAGGAAGAATGGCTTATCCGAGTCAGGTCTCGTCAGAACAGTTGTGGAAACAAATGCCGACTTCAAGCAAGAAAAGGCTTCCTCCGCTGAAGGTAGCCAAGACTTGGGATTGGCTCCTTTCTTCGTAAGAGCCACAATCAGAGCTACCAGGGTGAAGAAATGTAGGATGAACTGCCGATAATTGGCAAGACCAAGGAAGCGTTGAATAGCCCACAGACCAGAAGGTTGAGGCCAGGTTAGGACCGAAGGCAGCTTATCAGGATCCATCCTAAGACCTTGGTTAGAGACAATATAGTTGCGGAATGACAGTGACGACTTCTCAAAGAGACATTTCTCGAGCTTTGCGGTTGCTCCAAAGGCGTTTTAGGACCTGAAGCACTTGAGTGCGATGGAAGGCGATCAAATAGTTCTGAGATGAGAGGAAGAGGGTTCCGGTTCTTGATGGTGATCCTGTTAAGACCCCAGTAATCAATGCAGGGGCGAAGAGAACCGTCCTTCTTTTCCACAAAGAAGAAACCGTCTCTGACAGGAGAGTTAGACTTCCGAATGAAGCCCTTCTGTGGGTACTCGCACATGTATTCAGACATGGTCTGCGTCTCAGGGGCCGATAAAGGATAGATTCTTCCCTGAGGGGTGAGGAAGCAGGCAGAAGGTCAATAGGGCAATCATAGGGTCTATGAGGAGGAAGGCTCTCAGCTTGCTTCTCACAAAATAGGTCTGCGAAGTCTTGGTACGGGGTAGGCAGACCCGGCAGGGAGGGACAATGAATAGGATGCTTCAGAAGAATATTCTCCAGACAGTGGTTCCGGCAATCCTGGCCCCAGCGAGAGACTTCTCCGGAGCACCAATGAAGAATCGGGGAGTGACATTGCAGTCAAGGCAGACCGAGGAGGACCGAGGAAGAACAGTGTGGAAGCACATAGAACTGAATCCTCTCCTTGTGCATAGCACCCACTTATATCTTCAGAGGTTCCGTGATAAACGTCACCGTGGAATTCAGGCATTCCCTGTTGATGGTAGAGATATACAGAGGCTTTGCAAGTTGTGTGGCTGGGAGAAGATATTTGCAGATCAGAGAGGCATCCAGAAAGTTCCCTGCTGAACCAGAGTCCACAAAAACAGAAACAGAGAACGAGAAACCAGAGGAAGAGAAGAGCCAGACAGGCATGTATAAGCGAGGAGAGGAAGTATTCACACCTAGAGATGCCTCTCCCATGTGCCCTAGGTGCATGCGTTTCCTGTTTGCTGAGGATGAAGAGGGCAGTTTACTTGAAAATGCTCCAGGCTGGCACAGTATAGGCACAGATTCTCCTCCCGACGGCATGACCTCTCTTTTGGAGAAAGGCGTGCACCATCCACCTGCATGGGTTCTTCAGAAGATGGCAAAGACGTAGAAAAAGGAGGTTGCTTAAACATCGGAGCCAGACGAGGAAGGCAACGAGAATGGGCAGGTTCACGTTCTTCACGGAGCTCCTCCTGCTTCTCAGCAAAACGCACATCAATGCGGGTAGCAAGCAGAATGAGTTCACTCAGGGTAGAAGGAGGTTCCCGTGCTGCCACAGCATCCTTGACCCTGCTGGAAAGGTGGCACATAGGGCTGCATTATTCCAGTCAAGTTCAGAAGCCAGGGTACAAAATTTGAGCGCATACTCACCAACAGAAGAATCCCCTTGGCGGAGGTTCAGAAGCGTAGATTGGGCAGAGGAAGACCGAGCAGGCTCTTCAAAGATGCTGTGGAATTCAGAGAGGAAAGCATGTAGCCTGGTTGTCACTGGGTCGCTTCTGTCCCAGAGAGGAGTGACCCAGGCCAGGGCCTTACCAGAGAGCAGACTTGGCCATCAGTTCAAGTCACGAATCCCCCGCACAATTTAGGGTGCCCTTCATACTTCATCGGCAGGGATAAACAAAGTTTGGGACCGACGGATGCTGCAGACACCGTGGGGAACTGTTGCATCATCGCTGTTACGGCTGAGGAGTAGTGGATCCGACTACCTGTGGGGATGATGGCGTGGGCCATTGAAGGGAGCAGAGTCTAAGGTGCCGCAGGTTTTCACCAGAGCCCGCCGCAAAGCAGGATGGACTTGCAGCGGCAGGCAGCACCCAGGTTGCTACCCCTGATACAACTCGTCCACACAGGTGACCGAGATGTACGTGGAACTGGATGGATAATTCAACTCGTAGTCAGGACAGACAGGCGGCACAGAAGCAAGGTCAGGTCACGAAGCAAGAGGTCAGAGGGCAGGCGGCACAGAAGCCAGGTTGGGGTGCTTAGGCAAATACAGAATGCTTTCCCTTAGGCTGATAAGGCACAAAGATCCAGCAAGGGTCAAAAGGAAGTTCCTGTACTCTGGTCATGGGAAAGCAAGAACCAATTAAATGTGTACTGTCCCTTTAAATTTCACAGAACTGGCGGGGGTGCGCACGCCGGCAAGCAGGAAGAGAGCAGTGCAACTCCTAACACCTTTGACTGTGTAGGCAAAAATCATTGCACTAGCCCAGCGATTGGTTAACCTCTAGTCTAATAATTTGGCTTAATGCCTATGCTCCTGTTTGACTGCTCTTTTTCTGCTTGCCATTGGTCATCTGGCAAGATCAGTGGCCTACAAACTCACACCTTTATTCTGTCACCAGACTCTACAGATCCAACCATGCAGAAGACTTCTAGGAAAACCTAGAGGTAGCCTTAGTGCAGAGGTGAATGAATGGAAAATGATTCCCTGGATAAAAGGCGCTTCTCCTAAGACGTGAGTAGATTCACACAAGCATATTTTATTGGCAAGGCAATGCGTTTCAATCCTGGATCAGGATGCCTGCGTTGTCTTACCAATAAAATATGTTTGTTTGAATCTACTCACGTCTTGGGAGAAGCACCTTTTATCCAGGGAATCATTTCCCATTCATTCACCTCTGCACTACTACAGACGGGACTGATTGCTGATCATTCTGGATCACCCTGGGGCAGCTCACCTGTCTTCTTTATCCAAATGCTACCATAGGTGTTGTGCTCTTAGCGCAGCACCTAAGGGTAAGGAGCCCAGATAACTTTTGTCTTTAGTATTTCCATAGTGGTCCTCTAGAGGGGCGCACCCTGTTTTTTCTTTCTTTTTTCCCTGTCTAGAGGTAGCCTTAGGCCTCATTCACACAGTAGAATTTCTAAGTGGAATACAGCTGAAACATTCCACTGTACACATGGCAGGAAATTCAAATTCTGAACATGTAATTTCTTTCTATGGAATCTGCTCGGAAATGCATTGTTGTCTATGGAGATGCACATTTCCAAATGATCCTGAAGCTGGCTTGTTCTGCCAGCAGATGCCACCTGCACAATGCCCGGCTGGGATTTTTCCGGCTGGAAATTCCACCATGTGAATGGGGCCTTAGACTTTGCAATAAAAAAGTGATTATTTACATTGGTGGCCTGTTTTAGTTCCTTTGACTGTCATTCTTCCCAGATACCTTTGTTTTATAATAATAACAGAAAGCTTTGCCATGTACATGTGGTTGCCCAGTACAGAAGTTGCACCCCTGTACCTTTGCTGCTGTGTCCGACAGACTCCATTTCATGACCCCTGCCACCCCCCCCTCCCTGTACTTGTGTCTTATGTATTCCCCTAAGTGCCTATGTTATATGTTGTAATGTACATATAATGTTATATACCTTAAGTGTTGTTGTCATGTAATTTTAACCAGGGAAGGTACCAGTGACCATGTGACCTACAGGGTGACCTATGGGACCCCTCCTGAGTCTCCCACAGATAAGCCCTGAGTGGAGCTTCCTCAGTCTCTTTAGTGCTGAGTTGCAGAAAGGTAGAGTCTGGAGAGAGTGTCTGGTGTCCTAAAGAGGCCTGAAGTCTACCACGCAGCCATAGATCCACAAGTCCACTACCCCCCAGGTCCAAGTCAAAGCCTGGTAAGCTACAAACAGGGTGAAGTCTGTCATAGTCAGTCTCAGTCAAGTCAGTCCAACTCAAGTCTGTCTCAAGTCAGCATGGCCCAGCATCAAATTGTCCAAGTCCACTATAAGTCCCAGCAAGCCCTGTGGTCTCTGAAGTCACTGGTCACCTCCTTGGGCCTAGGCAAGCTGTATAGATTGTTACATCTGTCTGACTCAGTAAAGCTGCCGTTGTTCCGTAACTTGGCGTTGGAGTCATTATCTGCCCCCATGCCTTGCCCAGGATCCAGCGGTATACCTTCGGGCGGTGTAGAGGATAAACCATGCCCTGGCATCATGAACACAAGGAGTTGATGCCATCTACCCCTAGGGTAATTCCATCTGCCCTCATCACACCCTCTGCCACATACATGTACAATTATATGATCCAATCCAATCCAGGTTTTGCAGCAAATCTGATTCTTAGTTGCATGCAGTTTTGCTATAAAGTAGTTGAATATTTCACCTTATAGCACCTTTTGCCAGCCATTTTTGGTCATGAACCAGTTTGGCAGTCAATTTTGGTCATTTGTTAGGATACTCTCAGCCACATCTTTTGCAGTCATATATGCTTTGTAAACCATGGCCTTCTGAAATATTGTCACAGTGTTTACCCATTGACTTCAATTAGATAAAAAAGAAGCATTGAAAACCCTCAAGTAGAATTGTGAACAAACCACAATGCATTTTCCTACAACTGTTTCTTTTAAAAAGCCCTGACTGCCATTTTGTAAAACTGTGTCAAAACCACCACCAGTATATATAAAAGTCCTTCTAGCACAGTTTTTTGGGCAACAAAGAGTGCTCACTAAAGAAATTAAAATAATTACTGCCTAGAAATACATAGAAATGGAGAATTATCGGAGCTCTTATTACGACACATATATAATTTTCCATTATCAGAACAGCTTTAAAAATCCTATCTATAATGCCATTAGGAAAGTATCCCAGGTGGATAGTTAATCTTCTAAATAGAAGCTGCCATGCTAACTCTTTCATTCCCTAATCCCATACAACTCTCTACAGTATAATCTAATATTACAGGTATAAGATAGTAAACAGTTAACAGTAATTATTAAAACTATCTCTCCCCGAAGATCCATTAGTGTCGGAAATAGGAAAATTCCCTCCTTTCTTAATTGCAAAGTATCTGGCGATTATTAATCTATTCTTAATTCTATTAAGAGTGATGGCGCTGGAAGGTGTATTAATTTCACATTAAGAAACTCTGAGCACTTCATTAGAAAAGCTTCCTATTGTAATTGAAGCTCAGGGTTGATCTCATATAAATATCCTATGCTAGCCTTCTGCCTGTGACAGAACCCACAGAGCTGAAACCAAGGGAAGAGACATTGGTTCATTTTGGTTATAAATCAGCCAATTACAACATTTCCTTCTATCAGACAACACATTAGCTCTTGGTGATATCAGCGTGCACCTCATTACGGTAAAGACCAGGTACCAAATGCTTCCAGTAAATAATCCTTGAATGTATTAGTCATACAGGAGCTCACATTAGCCTTTTCATTTAAAGTGCAGAAAAAGCCATGTTCAAGCTTCCTGCGATAAGATAAAACATGGCAGCTTTCTTTCAAGAACAGCACCATCCTTGCTTATGGTCTGTCACTGTTATTACAGCTCTGCCAAAGATATGACAAGAAAGTCACCCTTGTTCATTTTTATGTAGGTTCGAAGATATCCAAGAAGGGGATGATATTCTTGTATGTAGAAGATGACTCGGCACAGCTCGCCTAATCAATAGCACATGCAAATCACTTCCTCTGTTGGCCAAACCACGTCAGGTGGTGCTCACTGGATAATACACAGTCCAACGACAATATTCCAATACATAGAAAAAAGCCAGGGCGACTCACCAAATGCGTAAACTTCAATGCTTCTTTATTGTGCCATGAAGGGTACAGCCAGTGCAGGACACGGGTGGACAGTACACAGGAGGATGTTCGTTCCAGGCCCCGAACGAACATCCCCATGTGTACCGTCCACCCGTGTCCTGCACTGTCTGTACCCTTCATGGCACAATAAAGAAGCATTGAAGTTTACGCATTTGGTGAGTCGCCCTTGCTTTTTTTCTATGTATTGGAATATTGTCGCAAGAAGGGGATGAATCGTGCTACCTCCAAACGTAGACTTAAAGGTAAATTAGTTTTTATTGCACAATAGGGATCCACGCAATGCGTTTCAAAGTCGCTATGGCTTTTTCATCAGGCGCGGTTACATATTAGTGAAAATCCATTTAAATACACACTGGAGGGCATAAACCCTCCTACGGAAATGACATTGTGCATGTTCACATCAATAAAAAACTTTACTTCAGCAACCACAGTTATATATCAAGCCAGAAAAATTCGATATAACATAATTACACCTCATAACACTAATAAAAACTGAATAAACATAAATAACAATATTCTAAAAATCTGTTTTTTCAATAATATCATTGAAACCTGCCGGGGATAAAGTGTTAAGGTTATATATCCAGAATGATTCCCTATTTATAAGTCTCTGGAATCTATTAGGGACTTCCTTCGGAATGGTTTCAATCACTAATACAGAAAACCTTGGGTATTTCCATCATGCATCAATGCAATATTCCTGTCAGAAGACAGGAATCCCGGTGGATGTGGATCCGCTGGTCCTGTGTGGCAGATGACTCGAACCATACCAAGAAGCACAGTCTAAGGTGCCGCTGGTCTTCACTAGAGCCCACCGCAAAGCAGGGTGGACTTGCTGCGGCAGGCGTCACCCAGGACACTACCCCTGTCACGGCTCGACCACACAGGCGGCTGAGGAGATTCGAGGCACAGGAGGGATAAGACAGTTCGTAGTCAGGATAGCAGAAGGTCAGGGCAGGCGGCACAGTAGCGTAGTCAGGAACATAGCAAATGGTCAATAGGCAGGCGGCAAGGAGCAAGATCAGGTCACGGAGCAAAGGATCAGATACACAGCAAAACAATAACAGGAATGCTTTCTCTCAGGCTCAAAGCAACAAAGATACGGTAGGGAAGTGAGGAGGGTGGAGGAATTTATCAATGAGCCACAGGTGAATTACACTAATGAGCGCACTGGCCCTTTACATCTTAGAGCTCCGGCGCATGTGTCCCCATCCCCTAGGGAGCAGAGATGCAGAGGTGGGGGCAGGAGAAGCACCAGATGAGTGACTGACTGGGGCTCACATGCGGGCACATCCCGCGATGCGAGTCTCAGCCCTGCTGGCAGCAGCAGGTAACGGCACCATGAGCTAACGGCGAGCGTGTGCGGCCGGAGTGCATAACACAACAAACGTGTGTATAATAAATTAGATTGTATTTTAAAATCCCCATCTAGAGTACAGTTCTTTTTAATCCTCTAATACTATCCAAAGGGTTTATTTCTAACCCACATTGGAAAGTGACAGCAATCATAATTTAAAAAGCTATTCACGTCAACTTTCTTAAAATGGGTCCTAGTTTTAATGGTATTTCTAAAATCCTTAAAAATTTCTAGGTCTAAAAATACTATGGAAGTTTCAGAATAATTTAACGTAAAATTAAGACCCCATTCATTCGAATTGAGTCTCTGAACAAATTAAATGGCCTCCATAAAATTAACAGGCCATCAATAAACCTTTTATAAAAAAGTAAAAGTGGATGCGCAAAATATTGGTCCTCGAATATATATAAATTTGCATAAATAAATACATTTGCATAACTGGGCGCGAATCAAATCCCCATTGCGCATCCACGTATATCATGGTATATATGTTTATTAAAAGAAAGCACATTATGCTGTAAAATAGAGATAGCTTTACAAATAAAGTGGCTCTGTGCGCTGTTCATATCAGGATCATTACTTAAAAAAATGCTTCACTGCTTCCACACCCCGGCACTCGGGGATATTAGAATAAAGTGCACTTACGTCAAGGGTCAAAAAAAGAAAACTGATGACCAGGTTGGATCTTTTGTAGTGTAATGAGATGTGTTGAATCCCTCAAAAATGTAGAGACTACGAACATAACTCTACCAAAAAAATCAATGTAATGTGAAAGATTACAACTTATTGCACCTATCCCCGAAATATTAGGTCGCCCAAGTGTTTTTTTCTCATTTTTATGCATTTTAGGCAAGTAATAAAACTTGGTAACTGATAGGTTTTCACTTTTTAAAGCTCCAATTCCTTTTTTATTTAAAGTGCAACTCTCAATAGCACCTTTTAATAATTAATTATACTCCTCTAAATATACACCTGATGGATCCTGATCAAGACTTTCATAGTATTCATCATCGGAAAGTATTCGCATTGCCTCCTCAATATAGTCATTTCGATTCAAAAGGACAGTGCCCCCCCCCCCCCCCCTTGTCGGCGGGGTGTATTACAATAGAGTCATTATTTATTAGGGTCATTAATCCCTTACGTTCCTCATGTGATAGATTATACTGTTTAGGGGTAATCTGTAAATCAGGTAACTTTATAAAATCATCACTCACTAGTGCAAAAATGTTTTCCACAAAGTTGCCTTTACACGTTAACGGGTAAAAAGAGGACATCTTCTAAACATTCACGTGTTCAGCAGGTATAGACAGATCATCATTCGATGTACTTATAAAATCACTAATTGATTCAGATTCACTGATCGCACATAGATCAGTACCACTGACAGACCTTTCAGGTAAGAGGATATTTATATATACAGTAGAGGCCAAAAGTTTGGACACACCTTCTCATTCAAAGAGTTTTCTTTATTTTCATGACTATGAATATTGTAGATTCACACTGAAGGCATCAAAACTATGAATTAACACATGTGGAATTATAGACATAACACAAAAAAGTGTAAAACAACTGAAAATATGTCATATTCTCTTTGGAAAGTGTCCCCAAGTGCAGTCACAAAAACCATCAAGAGCTACAAAGAAACTGGTTCACATGCGGACCGCCCCAGGAAAGGAAGACCAAGAATCACCTCTGCTGCGGAGGATAAGTTCATCCGAGTCACCAGCCTGAGAAATCGCAGGTTAACAGCAGCTCAGATTAGAGACCAGGTCAATGCCACACACAGTTCTAGCAGCAGACACATCTCTAGAACAACTGTTAAGAGGAGACTGTGTGAATCAGGCCTTCATGGTAGAATATCTGCTAGGAAACCACTGCTAAGGACAGGCAACAAGCAGAAGAGACTTGTTTGGGCTAAAGAACACAAGGAATGGACATTAGACCAGTGGAAATCTGTGCTTTGGTCTGATGAGTCCAAATTTGAGATCTTAGATTCCAACCACCGTGTCTTTGTGCGACGCAGAAAAGGTGAACGGATGGACTCTAGATGCCTGGTTCCCACCGTGAAGCATGGAGGAGGAGGTGTGATGGTGTGGAGGTGCTTAGCTGGTGACACTGTTGGGGATTTATTCAAAATGGAAGGCATACTGAACCAGCATGGCTACCATAGCATCTTGCAGCGGCATGCTATTCCATCCGGTTTGCATTTAGTTGGACCATCATTTATTTTTCAACAGGACAATGACCCCAAACACACCTCCAGGCTGTGTAAGGGCTATTTGACCAAGAAGGAGAGTGATGGGGTGCTGCGCCAGATGACCTGGCCTCCACAGTCACCAGACCTGAACCCAATGAAGGCAAAAGGGCCAACAAGTGCTAAGCATCTCTGGGAACTGCTTCAAGACTGTTGGAAGACCATTTCAGGTGACTACCTCTTGAAGCTCATCAAGAGAATGCCAAGAGTGTGCAAAGCAGTAATCAAAGCAAACGGTGGCTACTTTGAAGAACCTAGAATATGACATATTTTCAGTTCTTTCACACTTTTTTGTTATGTCTATAATTACACATGTGTTAATTCATAGTTTTGATGCCTTCAGTGTGAATTTACAATATTCATAGTCATGAAAATAAAGAAAACTCTTTGAATGAGAAGGTGTGTCCAAACTTTTGGTCTGTACTGTATATATATATTAGTTGCAATTAGTTGTAATCTTTCACATTACATTGATCTTCTTTTGCAGAGTTATGGTAGTAGTCTCTCTACATTTTTGAGGGATTCAACACATCTCATTACTGAACTACAAAAGATCCAACCTGATTATCATTTTTCTTTTTTGACCCTTGACGTAAGTGCACTTTATTCTAATATCCCCGAGTTCCGGGGTGTGGAAGCAGTGAAGCATTTTTTAAGTAATGATTCTGATATGAGAACCGCACAGAACCACTTTATTTGTATTAATATCTCTTATATTTTACAGCATAATGTGCTATCTTTCAATAAACATATATACCATTGATATACCTGGATGCATGATGGGGACTCGATTCGCCAGTTATGCAAATTTATTTATGGGCCGCTTTGTGGACCAATATGTCGCGCATCCACGTATACTTTTTTATAAAAGGTTTATTGATGGCCTGTTCATTTTATGGGAGGGTTCTGAATTGGAGGCCATTGAATTTGTTCAGAGACTCAATTCCAATGAATGGGGTCTTAATTTTACGTTAAATTATCCTGAAACTTCCATAGTATTTTTAGACTTTGAAATTTTTAAGGATTTTAACAATACCATTAAAACTAGGACCCATTTTAAGGAAATTGAGGGGAACAGCTTTTTAAATTATGATAGCTGTCACTTTCCAAAGTGGATTAGAAATATACCCTTTGGATAGTATCAGAGGATTAAAAAGAACTGTACTCTAAATGAGGATTTTAAAATACATTCTAATTTACACATTTTAGAGAAAAGGGATATCCTAAACAAAACTGGAATCAGCTTTTAATAAAACTAATACTATGGAACCAGGAGATTTGTTAGTCCCTAAAATAAAAATAAAAGGGAATAAGAAAAATGAGAAACGTAAATTTAATTTTATCACAAATTTTAATAGCTTTACTTATTGGATACAAAAAACTCTTCAAGATCACTAGCCCATATTAATGCAAGACCCGAATTTAAAACAATAGCTCCCAAAAGCACCAGCAATGACATACCAGAGAGCAAAGAGTTTGCGGAGCTACCTTGCACCTAGTCGTCTCAAAAAAGAAAAAAGAGTGAAAATGCTGTGGTGAATATGGAAAAGGTAGGAACCTTCAAATGTAATGTTCAAAGGTGTCTGTGTTGTAAGTGGATTCCTCAGGTTAATTAATTTGAGAAAGGTGAAATCCTTCTCTACCGGTGAATTCTTCGCTCTGTTCCTCTACCTATGTGATCTACTTGTTAACGTGTATGCGTGGCCTGCAGTATATTGGCCGTACGGTTCAAACGCTGAGGACACAAATTATCAAACATCGATACAACATTCATGCTAAATTCATGCAGCACGAGGGGCGCATGCGCGCAGCTCACTGGTGAAGACGTGCTCCATGTGAGCTCCGTGCCACCTGCCGTGATTAAGCCTCATTAAGCGCTGTTAATTCAGCTCCCTAGCAGTGAGTACCTCAGACTACCCTCCTAAGATGTCCAAGCAGCAGCAGCCTTCACCTGGGCCCGCGACCCAGTCGCTTTCACAGACCATTCCGGACATGTTCCGTTCTGGGCCGAAGACCAAGATGGCGCTGGCAACTCCTGGCGCGCTTCTCCCGGACACCCAGGAGGAGGAGGACATTACTGACACGGCTCCTACCCCTGTCGTACAGGCTGACCCGCCGGACCAGAGCGACCTATTCCGCAACATCCAGGCCATGTTTAAGGCCGAAATGGCCTCAGCGATAGCTGAATTTACCAGGCAAGTGGGAGAGTTGGGCCACAGAGTGGCGGACCTGGAGGTCCGAGCGGACGAGATTGCTGACGCGGTGGAGGCTGACCGCACTTCCATTGCCGAACATTCTGAGAGACTTGACCTCCTGGAACTTAAGATTGAGGACCTGGAGAACAGGTCCAGAAGAGCCAATATACGCATCAGAGGCTTACCTGAGTCGTTCAATGATCTACCCGGTCCGGTGACCGCATTGTTTCAGGCTCTCCTACCTCAGGCGGACACATCACTCCTGTGGATGGACAGGATCCACAGAGCTCTGACTAAACCCAAAAACGCAGAGGTACCCAGAGATGTTGTGCTTCGACTCCATTACCCTGAGGCGAGAGATCGCATACTCCAAGCAGCTAGGAACGTATCTCCGCTAACGGGCATGCCGCCCTCTGTCCATTTGTATGCGGACTTAGCTCCCTCCACCTTGGAACGCCGCCGCAACATGCGACCTGTCACCCTGGCACTTCAAAAAGCTCAGGTCCGTTACAAATGGGGGTTCCCCTTTAGCCTGCAGTTTGTGCTTAACTCTTCCACTTACACTGTACGCACTCCGCAAGAGGCAATGGAGCTCCTCCGCAAAGAACGGGTCCCTTACGAGGACCCACCGCCGTTACCCAGGAGACAACCCCAGCTTAAAAGAATGTGGAACCGAGTAGATTCGTCACACAAGAGACATCGCACTCAATCCCAGAAACCGGGCTGACTTGATGCTGTGCGAGTATTTGGTTCCTGATTGCTCTGTTCATACCTGGGACATGAGGCCTTGTTTGATTCCCTGACTCCCATTACTCCTGATTACGCAAAGGAACTTTGCTGTTCTTCTCCTGTGGTTCCTGTTCTTCGAGGATTTACATCTACACTCGGAAGCCGGACAAGTTCGGGTCTGCCGGATTTCAGGTTCTTATTGTCGACTCTCTGTTCCTTGACTGTTTGTTTGAATATAGCCTCTTACTCTCGGATCCCAAGAGTTTTAGCCATTATGGCTGATATTCATTTTGTTCTCTCGGGGACTGTTGCTTGGTTTGGGGGGTGGGCAGGGGGTTAATTTACCTGTCTCAATATTTTACTTAGTGACCATGATGTTCACCCTCATATCACTCTCGCTCCTATCACTATGGCGAGGCTGTTTGGCAGAGTGGATTATCATGTTGCCTCGCTTACCGGTATGTGATCGACCGACGGGGGAGAGCAGTGGAGGTGGTGTACCCCTGTCGGCGACTGCTGGTGCATGTTATATTTATGTTGAATTATTGTTTACACTTTTTTCTATGTACTTACCTTTGAATTTGCCCTTTTCCCCTTCTCCTATTCCATACCCTTACCTGTTTTGTGACGTCAAGGTAACCATCCGCTCATCAATAACTATTAAGTCACTGGTTATACTATTTGACTGCCCCCTACTTGTAGAGGGTTTATTGCATCGTCTTAGTTCACACTCATCTGATTACACCCCATTCCCCTTCACTTAGTATGTGTAGAGTGCTCTCACATAATATTAGGGGATTCAACTCTCCAATTAAGCGCAAAAAAGCGTTTCTAGACTACCAGAGGCATCACCCGGAAATAATTTGTCTGCAGGAAACACACTTCACCCAGACCTCATTTCCTAAATATATCAACCCCCACTACTCTAGAGTTCATCTGTCCTCTTTTACTTCCAAATCCAGGGGTGTAGCTACTCTCCTACACAATTCCTTCCCCTTTATTCTCCACACAACACACACGGACCCGGAGGGTAGATTCCGGATACTGGAGGGCTCCTTACAGGAAACTAAACTCTGTATAGTGAATTCGTATGCTCCCAATGAGGACCCTCTGCAATTTCTGGTTCAGATGGTGGGTCGACTGGGCTCCCTCACCTTTGACCACTTGATATGGTGCGGTGATTTTAATTTGGTATACAACGGTGTCTTGGACCGCTCCAGCACTAGTTTATTCAGACGCACAGGCCCTCAGCAGAGGCTCCTCATTGGAACCTTACAATCACTTCACCTAGCTGACACTTGGAGGGAACATAACTTGGGAACGCGTGGATATACATACTACTCACCCGCACACAATCTTTACACTAGAATAGATTGGATCCTGGCTACCTCCGCCACTCTATCCTATTTACTTTACTCGAGACACATCCACTGTGCATGGTCGGACCACGACATAGTCTTTTCCCATTTTCAGTTTGCCACCAAATGCCTCACCCCCTTTTCATGGCGACTTAATGAGTCGCTTCTGACTCGTCCTACTGTCCGAGACCAGTTAGAGGAGGAAATCTCGACATACTTTTCTAACAACCTTTCTCCTGATTCCGATGTGGGATGGGTCTGGACTGCCCACAAAGCTGTCATTAGAGGGAAGCTTATTGCTTTAGCATCCAAACTTAAACGCGACAGACTCCAGGCCCAGACCACACTGGAAGCTCGATTGACCCGTTTAACTACGGCCCACCAGCTTAACCCACTACATACTTATATAGAGCCATCCAAACGACTAGGCTACAGCTTGATGCTATTTTATTGAATGCCACGGAAAAAGCCCTGAGGTGGACTAAAGCTACATACTACAAATGGGCCAACAAACCCGATAAACTACTTGCTTCCATGTTGAAGCAGAAACAAGAGTCTACTAAGGTGCATAGCATCCAAGTGAGACCCGGTGTCACCACTTCCCATCCCTCACGGATCTGCGACACCTTTCACTCTTTCTACACCTCTCTCTATTCTAAATGCTCTTCTCCTCCCTCTGTTGAGGAGGTGGATGCCTTTCTACACTCTATATCTCTACCTCATCTTTCTTCTAATGCTAGGGACTCTCTGAATGCTGCTATCACACTTGAGGAAGTGTCCGACGTTATCTCCGGCTTGAAACTAGGCAAAGCACCAGGCCCTGATGGTCTCTCTGCTATGTACTATAAAAAATTTAGTCCCCTACTTGCCCCACATATTACCGATTTATGTAATTCTATAATGTCCGGTACCCCTCTACCCCAAGAATTTTTGCAAGCATCAATTGTGGTTATCCCCAAGCCCCGCAGGGACCCCTTACTCCCCTCTAATTATCGTCCCATTTCTTTAATCAATCTAGACGCTAAAATATTTACTTCAATCTTGGCCAGGAGACTCAATAGACTTCTCCCTGACCTAGTGCATAACGATCAAGTAGGATTCATTCCGGGGAGGCAAGCACCTGACAACATCCGCAAGGTTCTCAATATTGTTCAATGGGCATCACAGACGGACACACCGCTAGCGCTCTTAGGGCTGGATATAGAAAAGGCGTTTGATTCTGTCTCTTGGGACTATATGTTTGGAGTCTTGAAAGCTATGAGATTTGCGGGTCCTTTTGTGGAGGCCTTGCGGATGTTGTACTCTTCTCCCCTGGCATACCTTAAACTTCCCTCTACATCCCCATCTCCAATTCCCATACAAAGGGGTACTCGTCAGGGATGTCCATTGTCCCCAGCGTTATTTGCTTTGATCATGGAGCCCCTGGCGAACCTCATACGTCACCACCCGGACATTAAGGGGGCGCGGATTGGGAACTCGGAATACAAAGTTAACTTGTTCGCAGATGACTTATTACTTACTATCACGAATCCCATTATTTCCATCCCCAACCTTTTTCCCCTATTAGACAAATTTGCAACTATCTCAGGCCTGGTGGTTAATAGAACCAAGTCGGAGGTTATGCTATGTAACACTCCCTCAGGTATTCGGACACTTCTCTCCTCTAAATTCCCTCTCAAAATTCTTACATCTCATCTACCATATCTTGGCATCTCTCTCCCTACTTCTCTATCTGCTCTATATAGGCTTAATTACCTACCTTTGTACAGATCGATCAGAGCAGACCTCGCCAGATGGAATCTACCACACATATCGTGGCTGGGCCGCTTACATTCTATAAAAATGGTAGTCCTGCCAAAGCTTCTCTATTTGTTTCGGACTCTCCCGATCCCGATACGTGTGGCTGATCTGAAATTGCTACAGGCTGAGGTCTTCAAATTCCTCTGGAGAGGTCTCCATCCACGCATTTCTAGATCCATTATGTTTTACCACAAACGCCTAGGGGGTCTCTCAGTTCCCAACTTCACCTTATACTACAAGGCAGCACGGCTCTCCCAGCTGTTGCTGTGCAATGCTACCTCCTCCTCCCCTAGGTGGGTACAGTAGGAGAATGAATTACTACATCCATACACCCTCTCATCCCTGATGTGGCAATCGGGTCCGATCATGGCACATGTACCTGTAAAGGCTTCTATTTCTTTATACTCTTTACTATTGTGGAGGGCGGTCAGGTTTAAGCTCTTGCTTCAATCACAAATATCCCCTGTAGTATCCATCCTAGCGAACCCATATTTCCCACCTGGAGTTAATACTCCTGAATTCGCATGGTGGAAAGATAATAATCTTACGCTACTCAACCACTTTTTGGTGGCTAACAAACTCATGTCCTCGGAAATGTTTATATCCCGCTTCCACCCTCCTCCCTCAGAACACTTTAGAATGACGCAAGTTTTCTCCTTTTTACGCCTCATATCTCCCCCTCATATGATACATAACCCCACCTCATATGAATTGACAGCGTTGTACTCACCTATGAGAACAGGCTCACTCTCCCTGATCTACTCTTCCTTAAACCGACCACCACCTGACGGTAAACTGCCTTTCATGACACAGTGGGAGGAGGACATTGGGGAATCACTCACTACTCAAGAGTGGCACTCCTGCTGTGAGACTCTCAGTAGGGGGGGTTGGCAAGTCTCTCTGGTGGAAACCTCACTCAAACTATTGCATAGGACTTACTACGTTCCCGCTAGACTGAATGCCATCTACCCGGAAGTCTCCCCATTGTGTTTCAGGGGATGTGGAGAGAGGGGATCCATGTACCATATATGGTGGTCTTGTCCACACGTCGCCCTCATATGGCAACAGGTGGTTGATCTTATTTCAAAAATCACGGATAGGGAATGCCCCCTATGTCCCAAGATATGTCTTTTAGGTTCAAAACCGGCGGGCTTTAATAATCCCACATTTCGCTTGGCACAACCCATACTTCTTGCAACGCGAATCCATATTGCAGCACAGTGGCGCTCTATGACCCTATCTCTTAATATGATCATCACCAGGATCAATAACATACTCCTCTCGGAAAAATTGAACGCTATCAGAGCTGATACTATGGATAGCTTCCTAAAGGTCTGGGACCCTTGGATCTCCTCTTCTCACGCTCCTGACATTTCTTATTATTTAACGATATAATAGTCAGATGCTTACTTGCTGTTCTACTGTCCATATTGTTTGACTCGTGAAGTGTGAACCCTGACTGGCTTACCTGGATAACCCTTGACGTCTCTGTATTCCCACCCCTATCCTACCCTGTTTCCCTTGTACATTTTCATGTTAGCGAATGTCGGCCTTCTCTCTTCCATTCATACTGCTGGATTGAGGAAGGATCGCATTGACTACATTGTATTACATGATGTGTTATAGTTGTTGGCAATCATAGCCCTTTATACGATTGTTGATATTGTATTGTCTTTTTATCCATTGCTACCAATAAATTTCTCATTTTGACACTAAATTCATGCAGCACAGCCCAGGCATATTGCATTGATGCATTGTCTGTATTAGTGATTGAAACCATTCCGAAGGAAGTCCCTAATAGATTCCAGAGACTAATAAATAGGGAATTGTTCTGGATATATAACCTTAACACGTTATCCCCGGCAGGTTTGAATGATATTCCTGAAAAAACTGATTTTTAGAATATTGTTATTTATGTTTATTCAGTTTTCATTAGTGGTATGAGGTGTAATTATGTTATATAAAATTTTTCTGGCTTGATATATAAATGTGGTTGCTGAAGTGAAGTTTTTTATTGATGTGAACATGCACTATGTCATTTCCGGAGGAGGGTTTATACCCTCCAGTGTGTATTTAAATGGATTTTCACTAATATGTAGCGGCACCTTATGAAAATTCCGAAGTGGCTTTGAAACGCATTGCGTGGATCCCTATTGTGCAATAAAAATAAATGTACCTTTAAGTCTCCGTATGGTGGCAGCGCGATTCATCTCCCCTTCTTGGATATCTGCGAACCTACATTTTGCACTTGGACGCTGGGAGTCACAGCAGCCTCCATCTAAGGAACCTGATCAAGCGTTTTGAGTGTTGTGCCTCCATTCGCACAACGCACACAGGTAAGTGTGTTTTGATCGGGCTCTCTACCATTTCACCTTATCTGGTTCCACCCAGGGGCGCGCACCCTGTGTTCTTTTGTATGGTTCATTTTTATGGAAGCCAGTGGCCTAGATTTTTTTAAAATAAATAAAATAGCTTTTATACATTTTATAAGTGCCCACAGTCTGTACAGGACATTATATCTTCATCTAATTATTCCAGAGCCAATGGAGGTGATACCTTTACTAGCTCTATATGATGGGGGTTTATTAGGGCCCTATTAGCTGGCCGACAATGGCAGTACTCATGTAGACTGGCATTTGTTTACAGTGCCTATTACAAGTCTCAAGTCTCAACAATCATGCAGGCAAGGCTGTACAAATGTTTACTGGTTTGTGCAGCCCTTTTGCTGCTGTAAAAACCCAACAGGTGTGGACCTACCGGTTTGGCTTTGAGACAAACTTGGGAGCTGAATCTAAGTATTCCGCTGGTTTTATCCTGCTCCAGGATGCTGAAGCTGAACTTTTGCCACAAGGGAGATGCCAGGTCATTACCGCAAACGTAGTCCCGGTTGGGGGATGGCTGGCCAGGCAGGCTAGCACGCTCTGGTGACACTGGCGAAACAGAAAGGAGGGGCAAGCTGATACTGTAGGTGGTATTAGCGCCACACAGAAGAGTACAATGTAGCAGAGCTTAGTAGGCGTTATAGCCGAGGTCTGTAAGACAGCAGAGCTGAGAAGCTCAAATGCAGTCGGGTGGTGCAGGCTTCATAAGAACACAGGCATGGTCGATCATACACAGGAGAATCTGTCAGACACTACTGAGCCTGTAGAGGATATTAGAATTAAAAATAATAATAAAAAATAAGTGTAAAAATGCCTCTCCTTATTTAATAAGAAGTACTCAAAACCTTAAAGGTATGTTCACACTGACATTCCGGGTGTATCAGTTAGCGATATGACTGTTTTGGCTCAACGTCATCACCATTGACAGTAATTCAGTCCACGTGGAATTCTGCTAAAAAAATTAATTCTCTCAGCAGAATCCAATTTGATCATGGATTTTTAGTAGTTTCAACTGCACAGCAGAATGCCATTGTCAGTAATAGGGAGCTACTGTAAGCCGATTCTGCTCAGGAATTTGGTATTTTTGGATGTATTTTTTTGTGTGAACTGGCTATAAGGAGAACTTTATAGCTTCCCATGTACACTTCAATTCTTACCTCATGTAAGATCATGGCCCTGCAAATGCCATAGTCCTTCAACCTTTATAGTAGGAAATTATGGGGGTCCACTTACCTTATAGGGCTTTCTTTGTAGGAACATGTATTATTTGGTAACAGCAGTGAGCCTTGCATTCTTTGACTTTTGTTTAAGCTATAGACTCTGGACTAAGTCCAGTAAAAGAATAGTCATACATATAGTGCCATCCATTAACCATCCAATCTCAATGTGCAAAAAATATAAATATAAAGCATAGTCTGCTTCACTTTACAATATAGTACAAAAACAGTATGCCAATGTACTGTATAGCAGCAGAAAGGAGACCAGAAGGATACTCTTTTGGTCTCTTTTGGGTGCATGCAGTGCCTTACAATATGTTTTAGGTATACTCTAGAAGCTTTTCTCAGAGTATATGCCAAACATGGAGGACAATGGGGGGTATTTATGAAAAGTAGGGTAAGTAAATGTCTTATTACTCCATTAATTTATGAAGTGGAAACTGTGTACCTGCTTCAAATTTATTACCTGGTGCAGAGCATGTGATACATCTGGTGCTGATCACATTTCTAACATGAATACTCCAACGAATGCTGGTTGCAGCAGGCAGGGAGATAAGGGGATAAGGTGTTTGATTGGGGGGGGGGGGGGGTCCTGCTGCTGGGGACCCCCGGGATCAGACATCTTATCTCATATCCTTTAGATAGGGTATAAAATGTCTGGGGCAGAGTACCCCTTTAAGTAGGATTAACAGAACATATTTGGATTAAAAGGAAAACCATGCTTTTATAAATGATTGTATAACTACTCTCAGCAAACTTGCATGTTGTTTTAGTCTTGAGCATGACAGGATATTGAGCATTGTCAAGTCCCTCCGCTTCCACCCATCACACACCCTTAAAATAAACACAACACCAGAACGGATTAAATTGGCCACAGCAGCCATTTTATTAATATTAACATATAAACAAACAAAGTAATTACAACTTGACCATCCACAGAGGAGATCCTCGGAGCCTAACAAGCCCACTGGCGGTCCCCCACTGATCGTGCACACAGGTTCCTTTTACCTCCAGCCGATCCACCCACTGGCTCGATGGCACGACCACAATAAACCTGCATACCTGACTGAGGCCTAAGCCTCCCATCCATCTTTTACTCTTCCCAGAACCGCCAGCCATGAACCTCTTCTGCCTCAGAGTCCAGAACCAACTTTGGTTCCCTCCACCACCTTAAAACATCTTCTTGTTGCTCCCAACTCCGAGGATCCCCTGCCACCAACCCACTGCTGTGACAGGAAAAAACAAACCCCCTGCAACCAACAATCCACTCTGGAGTCCTCTCTAGAAAAAAAAAATCCCCCGCCATACACCAAATATAAAGGAGATTCTCCTTTCCCAGCTGGACCACCACAAAAAGGTTGCTCCAACTGCCCTTTCACTCCCTTATATAACCTAACCCCCCATTAGCCTCCCCTTTCCATTAAACCCCCTTACTCATCCAATTCCCACTGCCTCCGCCTGTAGCTGCTCCCCCTCATTCCACACACCAACCCCTTAATCCCAACTCACAAACTCACATCCCCTCAAAACACCATTAATCCCTTCTATCCCAGTCCTGACAAACCCTGTCATGATGGCCTCCCCCTAGCTAAGCTTCAGTCTGGTCTAACTTGATTTAAAGTTTGGACCAGTCATTCATCTGCAGATCTGTCTGTGGTCTTGGACAGCTGCTGGTGGTCTGAGCAGTAGGACACCCTGTGACTAACTTATCATCACCGTGTCATTATTGTATTTATTTTCTTCTCAGCTCTTGTCCATCTATGGATTTTTCCAGCTAGTAGGTAGATAAGCCATTTTTCTCTCTGCCCTGACCTATCTTCTTTCAAAGCTCCTTTTGTCATTTGCCTTGTTAATAGGAGTCCTGTCTCTATAATGAGATTGAAGCAAAAGCTTTAATTTTTCACTGTGATGCTTGTAATTGCATTTTCTGAGAGTTTGAAAAGAATGACCAAAAGGCTATTAATCTAGTGAGCGCCGGGGGGAAAAGAGGTCAGGTTCAAAATGCATGTAAACTAG
This sequence comes from Hyla sarda, assembly GCF_029499605.1. NCBI lineage: Eukaryota > Metazoa > Chordata > Amphibia > Anura > Hylidae > Hyla > Hyla sarda. The sequence continues at coordinate 74,983,668 of NC_079198.1, read as the reverse complement.
AAGCATTCGGCCACAGTGCACTGAAGATGTGCTGGTCAATTCCATATGAGATTCTTGGCAACTGTCTTCTAGGAAGAGAGATAAGTGCTAGCACATGCTTATGATATCAGCAAACTTCTGTACATTTACTGCTAAAGTTTCAACAAATCAGACCGCCCAACAGATCGTCTGCAAAGAACCACAATAATACACACTTTAAGCTTGACAAGCAGGGTCCGTGGAAATCTTATTATCATCACCAGCAGGATTACAATGGAGGGTAACACCTCTGCTATAAAGCCGGAGGCAGATCGCTGCATTGACAATCAGTGACAGAGACAGCTCGTGCCTTCTTCTTCCTCCCCCTCCATGGACATTGACCTTTACATATGTCACAGAGCAAATAGATAACATTCTTCATCTAAAGGTGGCAATGCTCGTTAGATAGAAGTAAGTTGATGGCAGAGAAAGAACAGTTGAAAGAACACTTCTCTGCCTCATACACATATTAGGCCATTTCAGTTGCTTAGACAGGACACACCAAATTTCTAGGAAAAAGAGCGGATGACCAGCACCAGATTAATCCAACACACAACAGCTTTTTGAGAATTGTTCATACAGTAAAATATCAGTCATGCGATAGGGCACAGAAACAGTCATGTTTAGTCATAGTGTGTTAAAAATATAGAAAAACATGTCTAAATACATTATCCTTTTGGTCACTTGTTTGTGATGTTTCCTTTAGGGTAGAGGTTAAAAAATAACTGGAGCAACAAATGTATGGGATACATACATATATCTTATAGCTTCTCTGTAACAAAAAAAAAAAGACATACTCAATACGTACGCACTATTTAAAGTATTATCTTACTAACTGTACACCAATACAAATGGGAAATAGAAGAGGCATATGGTTAAAAAAAATGGGCGTAACTATACTGGGTACAGAGGGTGTGGTTGCACCCAGGACTTGGAGCCTGGAAGTTCTCTCTTTGCTATAGAAATAGACCTGTGATATAAATGAAGCATTATCACTGGGAGCCATGTAAAAGTTTTTGCATTGGTGTTCAGCATCTTATATTCAAATGTGATAGTCATGGCAACTACTGACCATAAACTGTGTCTGGTACTACATTTAGGGGTTGCCCATGCACAGGAGTGGAAGAAAGCATCCTTGTTTTCTAAACTTCTACTCCCCTTACCATATATGTTAGTAAAAAAGCGGAACACTAAAATCTGATAAAGGTAAAATGCACATGAGCTTTGCTGAACATTACTATACATCTAAGCTCTGCATAGTTTATTGTATTTTAATTTCCGTGATACCAATTTTTAGGTGAATGTTCGTTGGATTAACCTTTGGATTTCCATGTTGTTTCTCACTTAAGAAAAATGTGTCAACTCAATTTTATTTTTGTCCATCAGGAATATCATTAAGAAGTGAGCAGAGGAATCCCTAATGGAATCATTGCCTGCTCCAGCCAGAGAACCAGCCTGTACTGCTGATAATACTCTTCACGTAAACTCATCGACAGCACTTAGGAATACTGTAGATCCTGAGCTTACTTACAGAAATATTTTCTCTGCTAAGACAGATAATAGATTGTCCTCCAGGATGCAGAACCCTTAAAAAGCAATTCCCAACTTTGTATTTTGTTTATTGTTCTCTATTTCTCTAAGTGTTTTTGTATGATTGTGTTTGGGACTTTTCCGTTCCTTGCAAGTAAATAATCTGCAGAAAACAAACATGTTTGTGAAATTTCTCTACCATTCACCATCATCCCAAGGAATAGTTGTTCAGTACTCATTCTGCAAGTTGTTCACTAATTCTGCCACGCACTCTGAATGGCTGCTTCATTATTCCTGTAAGTTTACTACTCCTTTACTTCCACATAATTAGGTTGAGTAGTTGCCTTTAGTTTTGACTGATATGAGCTTGTATATACAGGGTGGGCCATTTATATGGATACACCTTAATAAAATGGGAATGGTTGGTGATATAAACTTCCTGTTTGTGGCACATAAGTACATGTTAGGGGGGAAACATTTCAAGATGGGTGGTGACCATGGTGGCCATTTTGAAGTCGGCCATTTTGAATCCAACTTTTGTTTTTTCAATAGGAAGAGGGTCATGTGACACATTAAACTTATTGGGAATTTCACAAGAAAAACAATGATGTGCTTATTTTTAACGTAACTTTATTCTTTCATGAGTTATTTACAAGTTTCTGACCACTTCTAAAATGTGTTCAATGTGCTGCCCATTGTGTTGGATTGTCAATGCAACCCTCTTCTCCCACTATTCACACACTGATAGCAACACCGCAGGAGAAATGCTAGCACAGGCTTCCAGTATCCATAGTTTCAGGTGCTGCAGAATGGGCAAAACAAAAATTGGAACAGGACCCTCAGTTTCCGCAGAAGATTTTGTTCAGTGATGAGGCAAACTTTTATGTGAATGGTGAAGTTAACAAACAAAACCACAGCTATTGGTCTGACACTAACGCACATTGGATAGATCCCTCCAAGACTGTTGGAACACAAAAATTGATGGTATGGTGTGGTATATGGGGTACAAAGATAGTGGGGCCATTCTTCATCAATGGAAGCCTCAAGGCCACTGAATATGCGAATTTGCTACATGATGATGTGTTTCCCTCTTTATGCACTGAAGCTGGCACGTTCCCTGAGTTTTTCCAGCAAGATGGTGCACCTTATGGGTGTCAGATCCGAGCATTCCTAGATGAACAGTTTCCTGGAAAGTGGATTGGTCGTCGTGGGCCAGTTGAATGGCCCCCAAGGTCTCCCGATCTGACCCCCTTAGACTTTTATCTTTGGGTCATCTGAAGGCAATTGTCTATGCTGTGAAGATACGAGATGTGCAGCACCTGAAACTACGGATACTGGAAGCCCTATGCTAGCATTTCTCCTGTGGTGTTGCTATCAGTGTGTGAAGAGTGAGAGAAAAGGGTTGCATTGACAATCCAACACAATGGGCAGCACATTGAACACATTTTATAAGTGGTAAGAAACTTGTAAATAACTCATGAAAGAATAAAGTTAAGTTAAAACCAAGCACATCATTGTTTTTCTTGTGAAATTCCCAATAAGTTTGATGTGTCATATGACCCTCTTCCTATTGAAAAAACAAAAGTTGGATTCAAAATGGCTGACTTCAAAATGGCCACCATGGTCACCACCCATCTTGAAAAGTTTCCCCCCTTACATATACTAATGTGCCACAAACAGGAAGTTAATATCACCAACCATTCCCCTTTTATTAGGGTGTATCCATATAAATGGCCCACCCTGTACAGTATTTTCTTGTGCAAATACCAGTCAGTCTTCTCTATTGTTTGGACCCCTGTAAAGGGGGCTGCTAAAAGGCAAAAATTTGTCCCATGGGCTAAAAATCTGACAGTAAAATTACATCCAGAAACAATTTATCTCTGTAGCATTCATACTTATGTATAAAATGGCAGAATCAGTTTAGCCACAAAGAAAGGTGTTATGTTATAAATACAGTGCAATGTCCCACACTAAAAGTTCACAAGAATGTGGTCTATCACGAGCTCTTACCAAAAGGAAGGGAGCCCTTATAAACCTTCCCCAACATGATAAGGGTCAGGGATCGATGGCCATCCTTCAACAAGGCTTAAGAAGCACCTGCATTACTTCTAACTTAGGTGCAAAAGTTTCTTTACTAAGCCAGACAACAATGCATTTCGAGGCAGCAGTGCCTCTTCCTCAGTATTGTTGGTCACGAATATTCGCAATGCGAATTTTATTCGCGAATATCGCATATTCGCGAATTCGCGTATATTTATAATTACGAATATTTGTTTTTTTTTGTTTTTTTTTCACAGTACACATCTCAGTGATCATCCCTCTCTGCTTCCAGCTTGTGTGGTTGAGACTGGCGTGCGAATTTTCGCATATGCGAAAATGTACATATGCTATTTTTCTCATATGTGAATTTTCGCTCATGCTAATTTTTGTAAATGCGAATTTTCGCATACGCGAATTTTCGCATATGCGAAAATAAAATGCATATATTACGAATATGCGAATTTAGCGAATATATGACGAATATTCATCCATATATTTGTGAAATATCGCGAATTCGAATATGGCTTATGCCGCTCAACACTATTCCTCAGGTAAAAAGGCATATATAAGACCAAAAGGGGCTGCAGGGGGAGAGGGAGCCAGGAGAAAAGAGACTCTACTTCCGAAAATAAAGAAAAACAAAACCCACCATTAACAACCAACTGCAGTCAGAGGGAAAGTATAAAGATTTTTAATCTCTCTACTCATATTTTAAATGAAACTGAACGCAGCCTTCTGAATAAAGACTGTCTTTCTGTCCTTCCAACGGAATCAATGATTTTGAGCTATATGTGGACTTACATAAATTAATTCATAAGTTAAGACTTACCAGATATTTTAATCTACCCAACCAGTCGGAGGAGGTACTCCATATAATTGAGGAAAGGACTTGTTCCTTGGACCACCCACCCATCTCTACATCACTAAAACCACCAAACTTCTTTCCCACGCACCACAAAGGCCATTTTATCTGGTGGCAACAGATTTTAGAAAAATAACTCAAAAGGGTTCCACAGAATACAGCCTCATTAAAAAGGAAAGAGTCGCCCTGGAGACACTATCCAAAACATAGACCTGGAAATAAGAAGTGCGGACAAGAGTGGAGGTATTATGTTACAGGACAGAGTTGATTATGTAAAAGAAGCTTATAGAATTTTGGAAGACATTAACTATTATACTACACTCACTCATAATCCAACAATTGAATACTAGAAGAGTTGCTCCTATCTGGTTGAGGAGGCATATGCTAATAGAATCCTCACTAAGAAAGACAAATTATTTTTAACAGTCAGAAACCCAAAGACTGCAATATTTTATCATCTACCTAAGGTTCATAAGAGCCTGGAGAACCCACCAGGATGACCTATTATATCAGGAATTGACTCACTTACTAGCAACATGTCCAAATAAATATATATATATATATATATATATATATATATATATATATATATATAATATATATATATATATATTTCTCCTATTGCAGAACCATGTAACCACACTAGAATCTTACCTCAAAGACACCCTGCCTCTGATATTTGAAAAATTTCAAATGGCAACCTGGCTACCTTTGGGCAACTCTTGATGTTGCGGCACTTTATTCAAACATTCCCCATAAAAAAAGCTTGGCAGTGATTGAAAAGATACTGGAGTATGACAAATCCATGCCCGAAGCACAGAAAAAAATTTTTTCTGATTGCATAGACTTTATTATTTATCACAATTATTTAATATTTGAGAATAAGATACACTTACAGACCCACGGAACCGCGTTGGTTACGCGTTTCGTGCCGGCTTTTGCCAACCTTTACATGGGTTCCTTTTAACAAAATTACATCTAAAGCAACCATCAATGGAAAAGCAACATAAAGCTGTATAAAAGATATATTGATGACTTGCTGTTCATTTGGCACGGAACACCAGAAGACTTTAAGGATTTTACTAACTACTTGAACAATAATATCTACAAAATTACACTAACGGGCAAGTGCGCTATAACCATGTAAAATCAAGACCTCAAACTTTCAAATGAAGATGAGAAAATTATTACCAGGACTTTCTTCAAAAAAGTAGACTGCAACAGACTACTCTCCTACAGCATGTCATAAAATGGAAGCTCAACCTTCCTTACGGCCAATTCCATCGCCTTAGGAGAAATTGCACAAAGAAGAAAGACTGCATCACACAGAGCAATATTATATTTGGGAGGCTTATTGAAAAAAGTTATCCCAAAAAAGTAGTGACGTCAGCATATCAACGGGCCCTGAAAAATGAAGAGTGTACAAAACCGATGATAAAGATAAGAAGAAAGAGCGGCAACCTGTTTTTAAGCATTATTTTATCACTACATACTCCACCAGACATAACACAGTGAGAAAAATCCTGGAAAGTCACTGGAGGATGTAACTTCAGGACCCGAAAACCCCAACTAACATTTAGAAGGGCAATAACTTTGAAAAACAAATGAACCCCTAATAGGCTTAGCTACAGCAAATCTACTACAAGAAAGGATATTGAATCTGCACCAGGCACCTTTAAATGTTACAGCAGTACCTGCAAGTGTTGCCAAAATATTAAAAACAGCTCAAACACATTCAAGAGTAATGTCACAGGTGGATCTTTCAAAATCAAAAATATAATAAACTGTTCCACAACACATGTGGTATACTTGTTGGACTGAAAATGCAATTTATAATATAACACAAATAGAGAAACATAGCCGCACATCCACCATTTTTATTTTGATCTACTTGCTTCTCAGCATTATTTAAAAAACGAACACAAAGTACAATCCCTCTCGCCATGTCAAGGCCATCTAGTCAGAGTGGGTCCCTAACATAACACTGGTGTAGCACTGGGTGGCGAACACTGCCTCCGAGACACCATGCCCACAGGGGGAACAACCTAGTGGCCAGGCAGCCCCACTGGGTGGAGTGGATTGCTGGCAATGGAAGAAGGGAGAGACTATAAATATACAACACCAATAGAGAAACATAGCCGCATATTCACCATTTGTATTTTGATCTACTTGCTTCTCAGCATAATAAAAAAAAACTAACAGGTTGTTAGTATACATTTGATCAAAAAGTACAAGCCCATTCGCCACGTCAAGGCAACCTAGTCAGAGTGGGTCCATAAGCTAACATTGGCGTAGCGCCGTGCGGTGACTACTGCCTCCAAAACACCATGCCTACAGGGGGAATGGCCCAGTGGCCAGGCAGCCCTTCTGCTGCCCCACCAAGCCCCTGGCTTTGGGCCGGACCACTCCACAGACAAAGTATCACAGAAACAATGTCCACCACAGAGAGCTACACCAGTGTGAACACTTACCATGTGCTCCCTACCAGAGGGCTGGGAGAATGTAAGGAGGAAACCCCTATACAGTTTCCTGCTAATTAAAAACGCCTGGGCCGAATGGGTGGAGTGGAGTGCTGGCCATGGAAGTAGGGAGAGATTACAAATGTGCAACACAAATAGAGACACATAGCCGCACATCCACCATTTGTATATTGATCTACTTGCTTCTCAGCACAATTTAAAAAACTAGCAGGTTGTTAGTATACATTTTGATCAAAAAAGTACAAGCCCACTCGCCACGTCAAGGCCACCTAGTCAAAGTGGGTCCCTTACCTACCAGCCTGGAGTTGGCGACCACTGCCTCCGAAACACTATGCCCACAGGGGGAATGACCCAGTGGCCAGGCAGCCCCACTGCTGCCTGACCATGCCCTTGATGTGGTTCTCTGTGGCAGCCATTGTTTCTGTGATGCTTTGTCTGTGGGGTGGTGCGTCCCAAAGTCAGGGGCTTGGTTGGGCAGCAGTGAGACTGCCTGGCCACTGGGTCGTTCCCCCTGTGCGCATGGTGTCTTGGAGGCGATGGTCGCCGCCCGGCGCTACGCTAGTGTTAGCTTAGGTACCCCCTCTGACTAGGTGGCCTTGATTTGGTGAGTGGGCTTGTACTTTTTGATCAAAATGTATACTAATAACCTGTTAGTTTTTTTTTTTTTTAATAATGCTGAGAAGCAAGTAGATCAAAATACAAATGGTGGATATGCGGCTATGTTTCTCTATTTATGTTACAATTTACAGTATGTCGGTCACACAACAGTTGAGATCTAGGATGAACAAACATAGGTCCAACGTTCAGAAAGGATTTTTTCTCCATAGCATATCCCGACATGCGAAACACGGATTTCTCTGCCTTCAGTCTCATAGCCATAGAGAGTATCCCAGAGGACTCATTTAACAGAATGGAACGCTTGCAACAATGTGAATCCTTCTGGATATACAAGCTCAACACCTTGTCCCCTAGAGGCCTTAAAGGTGTACTCCGGCGCTTAGACATCTTATCCTCTATCCATCTTATCCCCTATCCCGCCGCTGGGGATGCCCGTGATCTTGTACGCCGCACCCCGTTAAAATCAGTCCACGGAGCATGTTCGCTCTGGGTCTGATTACTGTCGATCACAGGGCCGGAGCGTTGTGACATCAAGTCTCTGCCCCGTGTGATGTCACACTCCGCCCCCCCCCAATGCAATCCTATGGGAGGGGGCGTGACAGCTACCATAACAGACCATTGAAATATAACAATTTTAAATAGAAATCTAAGATTTTGAAATTGAAATTTATGATTTTGAAATGGAACTTTTAACTCCCAAGTTTTAGTGCCCTGAGCCCTGGCATGTGGGTACAAAGGACCTAATCTAACAAGGAGTCACATGTCACATGGAAGCACAATTACAGAGTTGGTTGAAGCATGTGGAGACCATATAGTGTCTGAATGGCACAGCCTGGAGCTGGCGGCAGATGAGGAGACAATAGGGCCTCCCAATCTCTAAGAATAAAAGATGAATTTTGAAATTTCCATTGAAGATGTATGGTACCTAGTGCTACCATAAACATATATAGGTAATTTCCCAGGCCCAGCAGCATCACTAAACCATGTAGTTGCTTAATGACACAGACAGGAGCAGGCAACAGCATGAGTACACAAAAGGGGTTCACAACGGCTAACATTAAAAGGTGAATGTTGAAATCTCTATTGAAGATGCATGTTAGCTAGTGCTCATCCAAAAATGTAAGGCCCAAGCCCAGCAGCATCACTAAACTATGTAGTTGCTGAATGACACAGGAAGGAGCAGTCAGCAGCATGAGTACAAAAGAGGGTTTCATAAACCCTAAGATTGAAAGATCGATGTTTAAATCTCTATTAAGCATGTATGTAAGTTAGTGCTAACATCCAAAAATGTAAGGCCCAAGCCCAGAAGCATCAGTAAGCCAAGTAGTTCCTGAAACACACAGTCAGGAGCAGGCATCAGCAGTACACAAGGGGGTTTCATAACCCTTACATTGAAAGATCAATGTTGAAATCTCAATGAAGCATGTATGTAAGCTAGTGCTAACATCCAAAAATATAAGGACCAAGCCCAGCAGCATCATTAAGCCAAGTAGTTCCTGAAACACACAGTCAGGAGCAGGCATCAGCAGTACACGAAAGGGTTTCATAACCCCTTACATTGAAAGATGAATATTGAAATCTCAATTAACCCCTTCATGACCCAGCCCATTTTCACCTTCATGACCTGGGCATTTTTTGAAAATCTGACCACTGTCACTTTAAACATTAATAACTCTGGAATGCTTTCACTTATCATTCTGATTCCGAGATTGTTTTTTCGTGACATATTCTACTTTATGTTATCGATAAAATTTCACTGATATTTGTATCCTTTCTTGGTAAAAAATCTAAAAATTTCATGAAAATTTTGAAAATTTAGCATTTTTCTAACTTTGAAAGTCTCTGCTTGAAAGGAAAATGGATATTCCAAATAAATTACATATTGATTCACATATACAATATGTCTACTTTGTGTTTGCATTAAAAAATTGACAAGTTTTTACTTTTGGAAGACACCAGAGGGCTTCAAAGTTCCGCAGCAATTTTCCAATTTTTCTCAAGATTTTCAAAATTGTAATTTTTCAGGGCCCAGTTCAGGTTGGAAATGGATTTTAAGGATCTTCATATTAGAAATACCCCATAAATGACCCCATTATAAAAACTGCACCCCCCAAAGTATTCAAAATGACATTCAGTAAGTGTTTTAACCCTTTAGGTGTTTCACAGGAATAGCAGCAAAGTGAAGGAGAAAATTCTAAATCTTCATTTTTTACACTCGCATTTTCTTGTAGACCCAATTTTTGAATTTTTACAAGGGGTAAAAGGAGAGAAATCACCCTAAAATTTGTAACCCAATTTCTCTCGAGTAAGGAAATACCTCATATGCGTATGTAAAGTGTTCGGCGGGCGCAGTAGAGGGCTCAGAAGGGAAGGAGCGACAATGGGATTTTGGAGAGTGAGTTTTTCTGAAAGGGTTTTTGGGGGGCATGTCCCATTTAGGAAGCCCCTATGGTGCCAGAACAGTGGACCCCCCCCACATGTGACCCCATTTTGGAAACTATACCCCTCATGGAATTTAATAAGGGGTGCAGTGAGCATTTACACCCCACTGGCGTTTGACAGATATTTGAAACAGTGGACTGTGCAAATCAAAAATTTTATTTTTCATTTTCACAGACCACTGTTCCAAAAATCTGTCATACACCAGTGGGGTGTAAATGCTCACTGCACCCCTTATTACATTCCGTGAGGGGTGTAGTTTCCAAAATGGGGTCACATGTGGATATTTATTGTTTTGCGTTTGTCAGAACTGCTGTAACAATCAGCCACCCCTGTGCAAATCGCCTCAAATGTACATGGTGCACTCTCCCTTCTGGGCCTTGTTGTGCGCCCCCAGAGCACTTTGCGCCCACATATGGGGTATCTCCGTACTCAGGAGAAATTGCGTTACAAATTTAGAGGGTCTTTTTTCCCTTTTACCTCTTGTGAAAATGAAAAGTATAGGGCAACACCAGCATGTCAGTGTAAAAAATTTATTTTTTTACACTAACATGCTGGTTTAGACCCCAACTTCACCTTTTCATAAGGGGTTAAAGAAGAAAAAGCCCCCCAAAATTTGTAAGGCAATTTCTCCCGAGTACGGCGATACCCCATATGTGTCCCAAAACTGTTGCCCTGAAATACGACAGGGCTCCAAAGTGAGAGAGCGCCATGCGCATTTGAGGCCTGAATTAGGGATTTGCATAGGGGTGGACATAGGGGTATTCTACGCCAGTGATTCCCAAACAGGGTGCCTCCAGCTGTTGCAAAACTCCCAGCATGCCTGGACAGTCAATGGCTGTCCGGCAATACTGGGAGTTATTATTTTGCAACAGCTGGAGGCTCCGTTTTGGAAACAGTAGCGTACCAGACGTTTTTCATTTTTTGGGGGGAGGGGGGCTGTGTAGGGGTATGTGTATATGTAGTGTTTTTTACTTTTTATTTTAGGTTAGTGTTAGTGTAGTGTAGTGTTTTTATGGTACAGTCACATGGGCAGAGGTTCACAGCAAGTTTGCCGCTGGAAGTTTGAGCTGCAGCGCAAAATTTGCGCCATCTCAAACTTGCAGCACTCACTGTAAACCTCCACCCATGTGAGTGTACCCTGTACATTCACATTGGGGGGAGGGGGCAAACATCCAGCTGTTGCAAACTCCGAGCATGCCCTTTGGCTGTCCGTGCATGCTGGGAGTTGTAGTTTTGCAACAGCTGGAGGAACACTGGTTTGGAAACACTAAGTTAAGTAATAAACTTTCAAGTGTTTTGCAACCAAACTTAGTGTTTCCAAACCAGTGTGCCTCCAGCTGTTGCAAAACTACAACTCCCAGCATGCATGGTCTGTCAGTGCATGCTGGGAGTTATAGTTTTGCAACAATTGCAACAGCTGGAGGCACTGAGGTAGGAAACGGACAATGTTTCCCAACTAGTGTGCCTCCAGTTGTTGCAAAACTACAACTCCCAGCATGCCCAGACTGCCAAGGCATGCTGGAAGTTGTAGTTCGACAATATCTGAAGGATCAGATGTTGCCGAACTACAACTTCCAGCATGCTTGGGCAGTCTGGGCATGCTGGGAGTTGTAGTTTTGCAACATCTGGAGGTCCACAGTTTGGAGACCACTGTATAATGGTCTCCAATCTGTGCTCTTCCAGATGTTAGAGAACTACAACTCCCAGCATGCCTTTACAGACTGAGCATGCTGAGATTTGTAGTTTTGCAACATCTGGAAGAGCACAGATTGGAGACCATTATACAGTGGTCTCCAAACTGTGGACCTCCAGATGTTGCAAAACTACAACTCCCAGCATGCCCAGAAAGCCAAAGGCTGTCTGGGCATGCTGGGAGTTGCAGTTTTGAAACTCTCAGAGGCAGCAGTGAGATCGCTTTACGGCGATCTCACTGCTGCCAATGAAGATGCCGCACTGCTGCCGGAAACTCACCTCCGGGACGCAGCGCAGCCGGGACCGCATGGAGGACGCCGGGACCGCACGGAGGACGCCGGGACCGCTCGGGACACCGCTCCGACGGGTAAGTGACGCCGGGGGATGGGTCAGGGACACTTAGCAGAGCAGTGTGTGTCCCGATCCCCGTGATCGGAACTCACACACCGTGCTGCTAAGTATTCTGATAGTGAAACGCTGCTATCAGCTAGTCAGATTTGACCAGCTGATAGCAGCGATCGCTGGGGGGGTGGGGGACGAAACCCCCCGTGGTCGCACGGTAAGATGGCTGGCTATCAGTGGTAGCCACCATCTTACCGGGCGCTGCGGGATGCCGCGAGTAGCGGCAGTAATGTCCATGACGTACCTGTATGTCATGGGTCGGGAACACCTTGCCACCTATGACGTACAGGTATGTTATAGGTCGGGAAGGGGTTAAGCATGTATGTAAGCTAGTGCTAACATCCAAAAATTCAAGGCCCAAGCCCAGCAGCATACATAAGCCAAGTAGTTTCCGAAAGACACGGTCAGGGTTAGGCAGCAGCAGTACTCAAGAGGGTTTCATAAGCCCTAAGATTGAAAGATCAATGTTGAAATCTCTATTGAAGAGGTATGTTACCTCGTGCTATCATCAAAGAATTTAAGGCCCAAGCCCAGCAGCATCACTAAGCGCAGTAGTTCCTGAAACACACAGCCTGGAGCAGGCATCAGCATGAGTTTACAAGAGGGCTTCACAACACTTAACATTAAAATGTTAATGTTGAAATCTGTATAGAAGATGTATTTTAGCTAGTGCTAAAAAATTTAGGCACAGGCCCAGCAGCATCACTAAACCATATAGTTACTGAAATACACAGCCGGGATCAGGCAGCAGCAGAAGTACACAAGAGGACTTAATAATCCCTAACATTAAAAGGTGAATATTTAAATCTGTATGGAAGATGTATGATAGCTTGTGCTAACATAAAAAAAAATTAGGCACAGGCCCCGCAGCATCAGTAAGCCAAGTAGTTCCTGAAACACAGGGCCTGGATCAGGCAGCAGGATGTGTACATAAGAGGGCTTCACAACCCCTAACATTTAAATATCAATGTTGAAATCTCTATTGAGCATGTATGTTTGCCAGTGCTACCATAAAAAAATTGTAGGTAATATCCAAGACAGTCCCAGCAGCATCAGAAAACAATATATTAGCTGAATGACACAGCCTGGAGGTGGGGAAAGCATGAGGAGACCATATGTGGTGGCTCAATGGCACAGCCTGGAGTTGGCAACAGCATGACGAGACCATTGAAAAATATGATTTTTACATTTAAGTTTAAGATTTTGAAATTGAAATTATGGATTTTGTAATTGAAATTTCACTACTCTGCCTGACATACTTATTACATAAAGGAGGGGAGTACAATACGCTTCACTTCTCTTAAAACAGTATTTGTCTAGAACAGCAGCAGGTGTGTACTATTGGCTGTCCTTTCACCGTATATAGACCCTTGACAGATCAACAGTTAGTCAACAAAATAGTACACTACTTAGATGTAGGTATGTGGTATGCACTTATGAGGGCAGAAAAATGTGCTACAGTATGCTTAAAAATACTTATGTTTACCTGTGTCCCAGATTCCAAAATTCCTTTATAATCAGAAATTGTCAGAATATCACCTGACATTCAAAATAATAAAATGATACATATGATACAGAGCGGCGCATCACGACGCATTAAGCTCTATCGGACAGCTGAAAATTGTCAACAGCTCTACCAAAGAGATCAATGGAGGGGGCGTGGCGGCCCCCACTTCGGGGAGGGGTTGTGACGTACCGCTCTGTAAGAGAGATGGGGCTCCATACAGAAAATCTCAGGGGGTCACAGCGCTAAATTCGTATATTCATAATATTCGCATATGCGAAAATTAGCAAATGCGAAAATTAGCAAATGCAAAAATTAGCATATGCAAAAATTAGCATAAACGGAAAATCGCATATGCGAAAATTAGCTATGTGAAAATTAGCATATGCAAATTCCCGCATATGCGAAAATTCGTACGCCAGTCTCACACAGTAGTATTAGAGCCTTCTTTAGACCACACAAGCTGGAAGCAGAGAGGGGTGATCACTGTGATGTGTACTGTGAAAAAAAAAAAGAATATTCGTAATTGCGAATTTATAGTGCTATATTCGCAAATATTCATGAATTCGCGAATATACGATATTTGCTAAAAATTATTTGCATTGCGAATATTCACGAGCAACACTACTGCAGAATGGGCAAAACAAAAATTGAACAGGACCCTCAGTTTATGCAGAAGATTTTGTTCAGTGATGAGGCAAACTTTTATGTGAATGGTGAAGTTAACAAACAAAACCATCGGTATTGGTCTGACACTAACCCACATTGGATAGATCCCTCCAAGACTGTTGGAACACAAAAATTGATGGTATGGTGTGGTATATGGGGTACAAAGATAGTGGGGCCATTCTTCATCAATGGAAACCTCAAGGCCACTGGATATGCCAAATTGCTACATGATGATGTGTTTCCCTCTTTATGCACTGAAGCTGGCATGTTCCCTGAGTTTTTCCAGCAAGTTGGTGCACCACCACATTATGGGTGTCAGGTCCGAGCATTCCTAGATGAACAGTTTCCTGGAAAGTGGATTGGTCGTCTTTTATCTTTGGGGTCATCTGAAGGCAATTGTCTATGTTGTGAAGATATGAGATGTGCAGCACCTGAAACTACATATACTGGAAGCCTGTGCTAGCAAAAACTTGTAAATAACTGATGAAATAATAAAGTTACGTTAAAACCAAGCATATCATTGTTGTTCTTGTGAAATTCCCAATAAGTTTGATGTGTCACATGACCCTCTTCCTATTGCAAAAAACTAAAGTTGGATTCAAAATGTCCGACTTCAAAATGGCCGCCATGGTTACCACCCATCTTGAAAAGTTTCCCCCCTCACATATACTAATGTGCCACAAACAGGAAGTTAATATCACCACCCATTCCCATTTTATTAAGGTGTATCCATATAAATGGCCCACCCTGTAGTATAGAGGTACAGCAGTGCCTAATTGTTCTGCTTGAACTTTGGACTGAAAAAAACTTTTAAAGGGGTACTCCAATGGAAAAAAAATTTTTATCAACAGGTGCCAGAAAGTTAAACAGATTTGGAAATGACTTCTATTAAAAAATCTTAACCCTTCCAGTACTTTTTAGCAGCTGTATGCTACAGAGGAAATTCTATTCTTTTTTAATTTCTTTTTTGTCTTGTCCGCAGTGCTCTCTGCTGACACCTCTGTCCTTGTCAGGAACTGTCCAGAGCAGCAAAGGTTTGCAAAGGAGATTTCCTCCTGCTCTGGACAGTTCCTGATACGGGCATCAGGTGCCAGCAGAGAGCACGGTGGACAAGACAAAAAAAAATAAATAAATAAAATAATTTCCTCTGTAGCATGCAGCTGGTAAAAGTACTGGTAGGGTAAAGATTTTTTTATAGAAGTAATTTACAAATCTGTTTAACTTTCTGGCACCAGTTGATTAAAAAAAAAAAAAATTCCACCGGAGTACCCTTTTAACCCATAAACGACCATGGACGTGCATGTGCCATTAACGAGGTATGCAGAAGAACAGGGAAAAACTGCGGTGGCGCTCCCAAGGAAGTAACCCAAAGTCGTGGGTATAGGGTATAAAGTAAATAATAAATTTTTTACAGCATAAAGAAATCAAAGAAAATAAAAAACTTAATGCAAGACGCGTTTCGGGAGTCACAGCTCCCTTTCTCAATTGCAGGTGGTGGCTGTATGGCAAGGCAACAGGTAGGGGGGTTTAATTTCCAGGTGTGATCCAGACCCTTATGGCCGACCCCAATGACCACCAGATCGGATGACAGCCTGACCGGACGATGATAAAGTCGGATACCGACATCCTGACAGTGTTACAAACCTCCTTCTTCCTGATTGGTCACCACCCCACCCTGACAGAACGTGATTGGTCGGATCTTTCAAAAAAGAATTGCCGCCGATGCCTCTAGGAATTCTCCAAAGAAGAAATATACGTCTCAACCCTGATTGGTCGCCGCCCGGACCTGCCCAGCAGCAATTGGTCGAATTCTTCAAAAAAGATTTGCCGCTGATGCCTCTAGGAATCCCCCAAAGAGGAAATATACGTCTCAACCCTGACCTGCCCAGCAGCGATTGATTGACAGTTTTGAACGATATTCTGCCGCCACCAGCGGCAAAGACTTGCAACCCGAACTCATAACGTCCCCTCTCTGATTGGCTCACTCGACATCCCGAACAGCCAATCAGAATTGATTCTTGTAGTTGGAGGCCGGTGTTAATAGCCGACATGCGGCAATCGCCGTGGCCGGCTATTAACCCTTTAGATCGCCGCTGTCAAAGCTGACAGCGGCGTCTAAAGGTGCCTTTATCCCATCCCTGGTTGTCCAGTGGGGTGGATTGCCCCCCCGGATCGTGATTGCGCGGGGGGGGGGGGGGAATCCACTGTGGAGGTAGCTGGAGGGCTTACCTCTGCTCCAGGCTTTATCAATCGAGCGCAGAGCACACAGATCAATGTGCTTCTTTGAAACCACATCTGATCTGTATAAAGAATAAAATGATTCCTTCCCTTAGGGGGACCCTAAGGGGACTAAAAGTGTAAAAAAAAAAGTTTTAAAAAAGTTTAAAAACATACATTAACCCCTTCCTTATTAAAAGTTTAAATCCCCCCTTTTTCCAAATTCCATATAAAAAATAAACCTAATAAAAATAAACATGTGTATCACCGTGTGCGTAAATGTCCAAATTTAAAAAATATATCATTAATTAAACAACACGGTCAATGGCATACGCGCAAAAAAAATCCAAAGTCCAAAATAGTGTATTTTTGGTCACTTTTTATACCATAAAAAAAGAAATAAAAAGCGATCATAAAGTCTGATCAAAACAAAAATTGTACAGATTAAAACTTCAGATCACGGCGCAAAAAATGAGCTTTCATTCCACCCCGTACGTGGAAAAATAAAAAAGTTATAGGGGTCAGAAAAGGACAATTTTAAATGTATAAATTTTTGTGCATGTAGTTATGATTTTTTCCAAAAGTACGACAAAATCAAACCTATATAAGTAGGGAATCATTCTAATTGTGTGGACCTACAGAATAAAGATAAAGTGTCATTTTTACTGAAAAATGTACTGTGTAGAAACGTAAGCCCCCCAAAATTTACAAAATGGTGTTTTTTCTTCAATTTTGTCGCACAATTATTTTTTCCCCCATTTCGCAGTAGATTTTTGGGTAA
Source organism: Hyla sarda (assembly GCF_029499605.1). Lineage (NCBI taxonomy): Eukaryota > Metazoa > Chordata > Amphibia > Anura > Hylidae > Hyla > Hyla sarda. Next base: position 74,966,413 of record NC_079198.1, on the reverse strand, counting down.
AATGACTGATGTCATTACAAAGTAGAATTTGTGGCACAAAAATAAGCCCTCATATGGATTTTTTGGGTGCAAAATTAAAAGGGTTAGGATTTTTGAAAGGTAAGGAGGAAAAAAACAAAAGAGCGAAAACAGAAAAATGCTTGGTCCTTAAGGGGTTAACGTAAAAAACGTATTTAAACAATAGGTCATTTCTGATTCCCTTTAATAAAATCATGGGAAATGAATAATAGGTTTATTAATACGAATAGCCATGGTGTTATATGAGGGTTTGCTATAGTGTATTGAATGATGTTACATAACTGTATAAAATATTCTGTTCTTGTAGACCTGCAGTACCATGTTTCCCCCATTTCTCTTAGTTTCTCTCTCATTACAGGATTACATTTTACAGCTGAAAGTTTACAACCAGCCTGTCATCATTTCAAGCTTCATGTTGTACCTGTGAATTTTGAGAGATCAAGTACCTTGTTATGTTAGCACCTTACAGTGGGTTTGGCAGGTGTTACATTCATGAGTTGAGCAAATGAGACCCTGTAGAGGGGAGGTGGTAAAGGGAACTTCTAAGTGTCATTTCTACAGTGAATATAATATGTGATTCCCTCTAGAACCAGGAATAACTCCAAGCAATTTTCACTTCATATGTAGAATAAGATCTTGAACTCACAAAGTACACTATAAGGTGTACTCTACTTATGTCCCTTACAATGTGTTTGCAGTTGTATATAGCTATGCTTCATCTGAACCAGGGGTGGGGAACCATTTTGTATATATGTAAGATCATTCACGTGCCATACTAAATTATCAGGGTAAGAATATTGGTATTGATGATGTTGCTGTCAGTCAGTTTGTAGGTAGCTTGCCCATGTAGATAGCCCGCCCTCCCCTATATGCAACTTGTTCCCTGTATGTAGGTCTCCTACTCTGTATGCAGGTTGCCCCCTGAAGGTAGCTTGCCCCCAGTATGTAGGATATCCCTGAAGGTAGTTTACCCCTGTACATAGGACCCCTCTGTATGTAGGACCCCTGAAAATGTATACACTGCTCAAAAAAATAAAGGGAACACTGAGATAGAGGGAATATCCTAGATCTGAATGAATGAACTAATTGTATGAAATACTTTCGTCTTTACATAGTTGAATGTGCTGGCAACAAAATCACACAAAAATTATCAATGGAAATCAAATTTATCAACCCATGGAGGTCTGGATATGGAGTCACACTTAAAATCAAAGTGGAAAACCACACTACAGGCTGATCCAACTTTGATGTAATGTCCTTAAAGGGGTATTCCAGGAAAACGCTTATATACAGTACAGACCAAAAGTTTGCACACACCTTCTCATTCAGAGTTTTCTTTATTTTCATGACCATGAAAATTGTAGATTCACATTGAAGGCATCAAAACTATGATTTAACACATGTGGAATTATAAACATAACAAAAAAGTGTGAAACAACTGAAAATATGTCATATTTTAGGTTCTTCAAAGTAGCCACCTTTTTCTTTGATTACTGCTTTGCACACTCTTGGCATTCTCTTGTTGAGCTTCAAGGGGTAGTCACCTGAAATGGTTTTCACTTCACAGGTGTGCTGGTGTGGAGGAGGAGGTGTGATGGTGTGGGGGTGCTTTGCTGGTGACACTGTTGGGGATTTATTCAAAATTGAAGGAATACTGAACCAGCATGGCTACCACAGCATCTTGCAGCGGCATGCTATTCCATCCGGTTTGCGTTTAGTTGCACCATCATTTATTTTTCAACAGGACAATGACCCCAAACACACCTCCAGGCTGTGTAAGGGCTATTTAACTAAGAAGGAGAATGATGGAGTGCTGTGCCAGATGACCTGGCCTCCACATTCACCGGAACTGAACCCAATCGAGATGGTTTGGGGTGAGCTGGACCGCAGGGTGAAGGCAAAAAGGGCCAACAAGTGCTAAGCATCTCTGGGAACTCCTTCAAGACTGTTGGAAGACCATTTCAGGTGACTACCTCTTGAAGCTCATCAAGAGAATGAGTGTGCAAAGCAGTAATCAAAGCAAAAGGTTGCTAGAACCTAGAATATGACATATTTTCACACTTTTTTGTTATGTCTATAATTGCACGTGTTAATTCATAGTTTTGATGCCTTCAGTGTGAATCTACAATTTTCATAGTCATGAAAATAAAGAAAACTCTGAATGAGAAGGTTTGTCCAAACTTTTGGTCTGCACTGTATATATATATATATATATATATATATATATATATATATATATATATATATATACAAAAATTCCCAATGACGCTGCACTCCAAAAAAAGGTGCATTTATTCACACGTCTCAATACAGCAACGTTTCTTCTCCTATGGAGCCATTTTCATAGGAGCAGAAACGTTGCTGTATTGAGACATGTGTGAATAAATGCACCTTTTTTTTGGAGTGCTGCGTCATTGGGAATTTTTGTCTATGAAGAACCCTGATCAGGTTTAGATGCTGGCACCTGCCCTTTGTTAATCAGAGCTGTGCTGCAACTTTCTTTCTTTTACTATATATAAATATATGTATATATATATATATATATATATATATATATATATATATATATATATAGATACATACATATACATATCTCAACTGGCTCCTGAATGTTAAACAGATTTGTAAATTACTTCTATTAAAAAATCTTAATCCTTCCAATAATTATCAGCTGCTGAAGAGGAGTTGTTCTTTTCTGTCTGACAAAAGTGCTCTCTGCTGACATCTCTGCTTGTCTCGGGAACTGCAAAGATTAGAAGAGGTTTGCTATGGGGATTTGCTTCCAATCTGGACAGTTCCCGAGACAGGTGTCATCAGAGAGCACTTAGACAGAAAAGAACAACTCAACTTAAGCATCTTAAACGTACTGAAAGGATTAAGATTTTTTAATAGAGGTAATTTACAAATCTGTTTAACTTTCTGGAGCCAGTTGATATATAACAAAAAGTTTTTTCCTGGATAATCCCTTAAGGACTGAGCCCTTTTTTTTGCAATTCTGACCACTGTCACTGTTACGCCTAGCGCTCCGGGTCCCCGCTCCTCCCCGGAGCGCTTACGGCGTCTATCTCTCCGCAGCGCCCCGGTCGGTCCCGCTGACCGGGAGCGCTGCACTGTCATGGCCGTCGGGGATGCGATTCGCACAGCGGGACGCGCCCGCTCGCGAATCGCATCCCAGGTCACTTACCCGTCCCGGTCCCCTGCTGTCATGTGCTGGCGCGCGCGGCTCCGCTCTCTAGGGCGCGCGCGCGCCAGCTCCCTGAGACTTAAAGGGCCAGTGCACCAATGATTGGTGCCTGGCCCAATTAGCTTAATTGGCTTCCACCTGCTCCCAGACTATATCTGATCACTGCCCCTGCACTCCCCTGCCGGATCTTGTTGTCTTAGAGCCTAGTGAAAGCGTTTACTGTGTTTGTCCATACTGTGTACTTGACCTCCTGCTATTGCCTTATTGACTACGATTCTTGCTGCCTGCCCCGACCTTCTGCTACGTCCGACCTTGCTTCTGTCTACTCCCTTGTACCGCGCCTATCTTCAGCAGTCAGAGAGGTTGAGCCGTTGCTAGTGGATACGACCTGGTCACTACCGCCGCAGCAAGACCATCCCGCTTTGCGGCGGGCTCTGGTGAACACCAGTAGTGACTTAGAACCGGTCCACTAGCACGGTCCACGCCAATCCCTCTCTGGCACAGAGGATCCACCTCCTGCCAGCCGGCATCGTGACAGTAGATCCGGCCGTGGATCCCGCTGAAGTTCCTCTGCCAGTTGTCGCCGACCTCACTACACTGGTCGCCCAGCAAGCCCGACAGATCGCCCAACAAGATCACCAGCTGTCGTACTTGACCACCATGACACAGCAACTCCAGTCGCAGCTACAGCAGCTTCAGTCACAGCTACAGCAATTTCAGTCTCAGCTACAGCAGCAACAACCATCTCCTCCGCCAGCTCCTGCACCTCTTCCGCAGCGAGTGGCCACTCCTAGCCTCCGCTTGTCCCTGCCGGACAAATTTGATGGGGACTCTAAGTTTTGCCGTGGCTTTCTTTCACAATGTTCCCTGCACTTGGAGATGATGTCGGACCAGTTTCCTACTGAAAGGTCTAAGGTGGCTTTCGTAGTCAGCCTTCTGTCTGGGAAAGCTCTGTCATGGGCCACACCGCTCTGGGACCGCAATGACCCCGTCACTGCCTCTGTACACTCCTTCTTCTCGGAAATTCGAAGTGTCTTTGAGGAACCTGCCCGAGCCTCTTCTGCTGAGACTGCCCTGCTGAACCTGGTCCAGGGTAATTCTTCCGTTGGCGAGTACACCATACAATTCCGTACTCTTGCTTCTGAACTATCCTGGAATAATGAGGCCCTCTGCGCGACCTTTAAAAAAGGCCTATCCAGCAACATTAAAGATGTTCTGGCCGCACGAGAAACTCCTGCTAACCTGCATGAACTCATTCATCTAGCCACTCGCATTGACATGCGTTTTTCTGAGAGACATCAAGAGCTCCGCCAGGAAAAAGACTTAGATCTCTGGACACCTCTCCCACAGTCTCCATTGCAATCTACGCCTAGGCCTCCCGCCGAGGAGGCCATGCAAGTGGATCGGTCTCGCCTGACCCAGGAAGAGAGGAATCGCCGTAGGGAAGAGAATCTTTGTCTGTACTGTGCCAGTACCGAACATTTCCTGGTGGATTGCCCTATCCGTCCTCCACGTCTGGGAAACGCACGCTCGCACCCAGCTCTCGTGGGTGTGGCGTCTCTTGATGCTAAGTCGGCTTCTCCACGTCTCACGGTGCCCGTACGGATTTCCCTTTCAGCCAACTCCTCCCTCTCAGCCGTGGCCTGCTTGGACTCCGGTGCCTCTGGGAATTTTATTCTGGATTCCTTGGTGAATAAATTCCGCATTCCGGTGACCCGTCTCGTCAAGCCACTCTACATTTCCGCGGTCAACGGAGTCAGGTTGGATTGCACCGTGCGTTACCGCACGGAGCCCCTCCTAATGTGCATCGGACCTCATCACGAAAAAATTGAGTTTTTGGTCCTCTCCAATTGCACTTCCGAAATTCTCCTTGGACTACCCTGGCTTCAACACCATTCCCCAACCCTGGATTGGTCCACAGGGGAGATCAAGAGCTGGGGTACCTCTTGTCTCAAGGACTGCCTTAAACCGGTTCCCAGTACTCCCTGCCGTGACCCTGTGGTTCCCCCTGTAACCGGTCTCCCTAAGGTCTTTATGGACTCTGCCTGCCATAAGAAGTGTCTCTCCCCCCCTCCCAGTCCAGTCAGGCAAGCCTCGGTGCCTCCTCATGGCCCCCGTCCTGGTGTCACACTGCCCCGTGCCAGGCCTCGCCCTCTGCCCTCCCTCCCCATTCCCACTCCTGCTGTACTGCCTGCCGTTGAGGAAACCCTCCATTCTTTCCCGGTGTCCTCATCCCAGGGGAGGCAGTTACCGGACAAAGAGAAGGGGAGACCTAAGGGGGGGGGGTACTGTTACGCCTAGCGCTCCGGGTCCCCGCTCCTCCCTGGAGCGCTTACGGCGTCTATCTCTCCGCAGCGCCCCGGTCGGTCCCGCTGACCGGGAGCGCTGCACTGTCATGGCCGTCGGGGATGCGATTCGCACAGCGGGACGCGCCAGCTCGCGAATCGCATCCCAGGTCACTTACCCGTCCCGGTCCCCTGCTGTCATGTGCTGGCGCGCGCGGCTCCGCTCTCTAGGGCGCGCGCGCCAGCTCCCTGAGACTTAAAGGGCCAGTGCACCAATGATTGGTGCCTGGCCCAATTAGCTTAATTGGCTTCCACCTGCTCCCAGACTATATCTGATCACTGCCCCTGCACTCCCCTGCCGGATCTTGTTGCCTTAGAGCCTAGTGAAAGCATTTACTGTGTTTGTCCATACTGTGTACTTGACCTCCTGCTATTGCCTTATTGACTACGATTCTTGCTGCCTGCCCCGACCTTCTGCTACGTCCGACCTTGCTTCTGTCTACTCCCTTGTACCGCGCCTATCTTCAGCAGTCAGAGAGGTTGAGCCGTTGCTAGTGGATACGACCTGGTCACTACCGCCGCAGCAAGACCATCCCGCTTTGCGGCGGGCTCTGGTGAACACCAGTAGTGACTTAGAACCGGTCCACTAGCACGGTCCACGCCAATCCCTCTCTGGCACAGAGGATCCACCTCCTGCCAGCCGGCATCGTGACAGTCACTTTATGCATTAATAACTCTGGAATGCTTTTACCATTTATTCTGATTCCGAGATTGTTTTTTCGTGACATATTCTACTTTAACACAGTGGTAAATTTTCGTTGTTACTTGCATCCTTTCTTGGTGAAAAATCCCAAAATTTCATGAAAATTTTCCAGTTTTCTAACTTTGAAACTCTCTGCTTGTAAGGAAAATGGATATTCCAAATAAATTATATATTGATTCACATACAAAATATGTCTACTTTATATATGCATCATAAAATGGACATGGTTTTACTTTTGGAAGACATCAGAAACTTCAAAGTTCAGCAGCAATTTTCCAATTTTTCACAAAAGTTTCAAAATCGGAATTTCTCAGGGACCAGTTCAGTTTTGAAATGTATTTGAGGGGTCTTAATATTAGAAATACCCCATAAATGACCCCATTATAAAAACTGTACCCCCCCCCCCCCCCCCAAGTATTCAAAATGACATTCAGAAAGTGTGTAAACCCTTTAGGTGTTTCACAGGAATAGCAGCAAGGTAAAGGAGAAAATTCAAAATCTTAATTTTTAACACTCGCATGTTCTTGTAGACCCAGTTTTAGAAATTTTACAAGGGGTAAAAGGAGAAAAAGCTCCCACAAGGTTTGTAACCCAATTTCTCTCGAGTAAGCAAATACCTCATATGTGTATGTCAAGTGCTCTGTGGGTGCACTAGAGGCCTCAGAAGGGAAGGAGCGACAATGGGATTTTGGAGAGTGATTTTTTCTGAAATGGCTTTTTGAGGGCATGTCCCATTTAGGAATTCCCTATGGTGCCAGAACAGCAATAAAAAAACAAAAACATGGCATACCATTTTGGAAACTACACCCTTCAAGGAACGTAATAAGTTGTCCGCTGAGCCTTAACACCCCACAGGTGTTTGATGACTTCTCGTTAAAATTGGATGTGTAAATGAATTTTTTTTTCAATGAAATGCTGCTTTTCCCCCAACTTTTAAATTTTTACAAGGGGTTATAGAAGAAAATGCCCCCCCAAATTGGTAACCCCATCTCTTCTGAGTATGGAAATACTACATGTGTGGACTTCAAGTGCACTGCGGGTGCACTTCAATGCTCAGAAGAGAAGAAGTCATATTTGGCTTTTGGAAAGCATATTTTGCTGAAATAGTTTTTGGGGGGCATGTCGCATTTAGGAAGCCCTATGGTGCCAGAACAGCAAAAAAAAAAAAAACACATAGCATACTATTTTGGAAACTACACTCCTGAAGAAACGTAACAAGGGGTACAGTGAGCCTTAACACCCCACAGGTGCTTGACAAATTTCCGCTAAAGTTGGACGTGATTTTCATGACTAAATGCTGGTTTTACCCCAAATTTTTCATTTTGACAAGGGGTAATTGGAGAAAAGCCTCCCAAAATTTGTAACCCCATTTCTTCTGAGTATGGAAATACCCCATATATGGATATAAAGTGTTCTGCGGGCAAACTTCATTGCTCAGAAGAGAAGGAGCGCCACTGAGCTTTCAGTGAGAGAATTTGGTTGGAATAGAAGTGGGAGGCCATGTGCGTTTACAAAGCCCCCCAAGGTGCGAGAACAGTGGACATGTGACACTATTTTGGAAACTACGCCCCTCACAGAATTTAATAAGTGAACATTTACATAATAATTTAATGCAGTGAACATTTACACCCCACTGGTGTTTGACAGATCTTTGGAACAGTGGGCTGTGCAAATGAAACATTTAATTTTTCATTTTCATGGACCACTGTTCCAAAAATCTGTCAGATACCTGTGGGGTGTAAGTGCTCACTGTTCCCCTTATTACATTCCGTGAGGGGTGTCGTTTCCAAAATGGGGTCACATGTGGGGGGGGGGGTCCACTGTTCTGACACTATGGGGGCTTTGTAAACACACATGGCCTTCAATTTTGGACACATCTCTCTCTTCTGAGCATTGTAGTTCGCCCGCAGAGCACTTTCCATCCCCATATGGGGTATGTTCTTACTCAGAGGAAATGGGGCTACACATTTTGGGGGACTTTTTTCCTATTCTCCCATGTGAAAATGCAAAATGTAGGGTAACACCAGCATTTTAGTGAAAAAACATTTTTTTTCTCATTTTGACATCCAACTTTAACAGAAATTTGTCAAACACCTGTGGGGTCTTCAGGCTCACTATACCCCTTATTACATTCCGTGAAGGTGTGTAGTTTCCAAAATGGGGTCACATCTGGGTATTTATTGTTTTGCGTTTATGTCAGAACCGCTGTAAAATCAGCCACCCCTGTGCAAATCACCAATTTAGACCTTAAATGTACATGGCATGCTCTCACTTCTGAGCAATGTTGTGCACCCGCAGAGTGCTTTACACCCACATATGGGGTAGTTCTTTACTCAGAAGAAATTGCGTTACAAATTTTGGGGGTCTTTCTTTCCTTTTACCGCTTGTGAAAATTAAAAGTATGGAGCAACACCAGCATGTTAGTGTAAAAAGAATTTTTTTTACACTAACATGCTGGTGTAGACCCCAACTTTACCTTTTCATAAGGAGAAAAAGCCCCCCAAAATTTGTAACGCAATTTCTGCCGAGTACGGAGATACCTCATATGTGGCCCTTAACTGTTTCCTTGAAATACAACAGGGCTCCAAAGTAAGAAAGCACCATGCGCATTTGAGGACTAAATTGAGGATATGAATCCGCCACAAAAATACAGTGTTCCCAAAACAGGGTGTCTCCGGCTGTTGCAAAACTCCCGGCTGTCCGGCAATACTGTGAGTTGTGGAGGCTCCGTTTTGGAAACACTGCCGTACAATACGTTTTATTTTTATTTATTTTTATTGGGGGGGGGGCTGTGTAGGGGTATGTGTATATGTAGTGTTTTACCCTTTATTATGTGTTAGTGTAGTGTTTTTAGGATACATTTACACGGGTGGAGGTTCACAATGGGGGAGATTTATCAAAACATGTCCAGAGGAAAAGTTGCCCAGTTGCCCATAGCAACCAATCAGATCACTTCTCTCATTTTGCAGAGGCCTTGTTAAAAATGAAAGAAGCGAGCTGATTGGTTGCTATGGGCAACTGGGCAACTTTTCCTCTGGACAGGTTTTGATAAATCTCCCCCAATGAGTTTATCACTGGGAGTTTGAGCTGTGGCGGAAAATTTGCCGCATCTCAAACTTCCAGCTGTTGCAAAACTACAACTCCCAGCATGATGCACTGACAGACCATACACACTGGGAGTTGTAGTTATGCAACAGCTGGAGGCACATTGGTTGCGAAACACTGAGTTTGTTACTTAACTCAGTGTTTCGCAACAAGCGTGCCTCGAGCTGTTGCAAAAGTAGAACTCCCAGCACATACAGTTTCTCAGTGCATGTTGGGAGTTGTATTTTTGCAACAGCTGACGGCACACTGGTTGCAAAACACTGAGTTAGGTAACAAACTCGGTTTCACAACCAATGTGTCTCCAGCTGTTGCAAAATGGCAACAATCAGCATGCATTGACAGTCGAAGGGCATGCTGGGAGTTGTAGTTTTGCAACAGCTGGAGGCACACTGCTACAACTCCCAGCATTCCCTTTGGTAGTCTGTGCATACTGGGAGTTGTAGTTATGCAACAGCTGGCTGCACACTGTTTCATAGAAAAAATGTGCCTCCGGCTGTTGCATAACTACGACCCTCAGCATGCACAGACTACCAAAGGGCATGCAGGGGAGTTGTAGTTGGAACTCCAGCTGTTGCAAAACTACAACTCCCAGCATGCCCTTTGGCTGTGCATGCTGCTAGTTGTTTCTAAGCAACAGCAGGAGGTGAACAGGCCTCACCTTCTGCTGTATCCTGCCACCGGGACCGTCGCCACTGTATCCTGCCGCTGAGACTGATCCCACTGCTCCTGTCGCCGCCACCAATCCCGACGAGACCCCCGCCGGACCAGGGCAAGGTAGAAGACCCCCGCCGACACCGATCTCCGCCATCTTTGCCGTCCCGATCGCCGCCCAGCAGGGTCGTGATTGGTTGGTCGTTCTGACACATCAATCACGTGATCATGAGGCGGCACCTGTGCAACCTCACTCCTGCTGGGTTAAGGGTAAGGGTCACCAGAGACCCGATTGACCCGGAAAAGCCGCAAATCGTTGGTCTGAATTGACCGACGATTTGCGGCGATCGCAGACATGGGGGGTCTTGGGACCCCCCCAGGGGTTTGCACGGGGTGCCTGCTGATAGATATCAGCAGTCACCCCGGTCCAGTCCCCGCCCGGCGAGTCCTTAGTTGCCCTCAGTACTTAAGGACTTTAAAACGGGGGCGCATGGATACGCCCGCTGTCCTTAAGGGGTTAAAACAAGTCAAAATGATTGATGTGTCATCCTGGATGAGCTGCACTACCTGAGCCACTTGTGTGGGTTGAACACTCTGTCTCATTCTACCACTAGAGTGTAAGCACCGCCAGCATTCAAAAGTGACCAAAACATCAGCCAGGAAGCATAGGAACTTAGAAGTGGTCTGTGGTCACCAAGTGCAGAACCACTCCTTTATTAGGGGTGTCTTGCTAAGTGCCTATAATTTCCACCTGTTGTCTGTTCCATTTGCACAACAGCATGTGAAATTGATTGCCAATCAGTGTTGCTGCCTGAGGAGTCAGTGTGATTTCACAGAAGTGTGATTAATTTGGAGTTACATTGTGTTGTTTAAGTGTTCCCTTAATTTTTTGAGCACTATATATATATATATATATATATATATATATATATATATATATATATGGTCCCTCACCATCCGATGGTAATCCGTTCCAAATGAACCATCGTTTGTTGAAACCATTGTATGTTGAGGGATCCGTGCAATGGAAAGAATAGGAAGTTATACTAACCTGTCCCCATCACTCCGGACCCGTCACCACTCATCACCGCTCGTCACCACTGCCCTGGATGTCGCCCTCCATCGCTGTCACCGCATCTCCGGGGTGTCCCCGACGCTCAGGACATCTTCCCCTGGATCCTCGCTCTCCGTTGCCGCCGTCACGTCACTACGCACGCCGCTCCTATAGGATGACGGGACGGCGTGCGTGGCGACGTGATGACGACGAAGGAGAGCGTCGGCGATGCAGAGGATCCCGAAGAGGATGCTCCGGAGCACTGAGGACAGGTAAGAGACCATCACCGGAGCAGACGGGGCACCGTAAATGGCTATCCAGCGGCAGCTGAAGCAGTCTGTGCTGCCGGATAGCCGTTTATGCGATGGCCCCGACATACAAAAGCATTGTATGTTGATGCTGCCTTCAACATGCGATGGCCTCCGAGAGGCCATCGCATGTTGAAATTATCGTATGTCGGGGCCATCGTATGTCGGGGGTTCACTGTATATATATATATATATATATATATATATATATATATATATATATATGAATCTTCCTCCACAAGTAAACAGCACCCAACACAAGGTCCAGGTAAAGTGCAAGCTACAGGGTCTTTATTGCATCAACAGAAACAATGCGACGTTTGAGCTAACAAGTATTTTTCAAGCATGCTTGAAAAAGGCTTGTTAGCCAAAACGTCGCATTGTTTCTCTTGATGCAATAAAGACCCTGTAGCTTGCACTTTACCTGGACCTTGTGTTGGGTGTTGTTTCCTTGTGGAGGAAGATTTATGTGGATCCAGTGTGGCACACTGGGGGTTACGCTGCACCACACCTGAGCAGTCCTGTGCTGGAGTTTCCATAGCAACTACTATGGATATATATATATATATATATATATATATATATATATATATATATATACAATACAGACCAAAAGTTTGGAAACATTTATTCAAAATTGAAGGCATACTGAACCAGCATGGCTACCACAGGATCTTGCAGCGGCATGCTATTCCATCCCGTTTGCTTTTAGTTGGACCATCATTTATTTTTCAACAGGACAATGACCCCAAACACACCTCCAGGCTGTGTAAGGGATATTTGACCAAGAAGGAGATGGGGTGCTGCGCCAGATGACCTAACCTCCACAGTCACCTGACCTGAACCCAATCGAGATGGTTTGGGGTGAGCTGGACCACAGAGTGAAGGCAAAAGGGCCAACAAGGGCTAAGCATCTCTGGGAACTCCTTCAAGACTGTTGGAAGACCATTTCAGGTGACTACGTCTTGAAGCTCATCAAGAGAATGAGTGTGCAAAGCAGTGATCAAAGCAATAGGTGGCTACTTTGAAGAACCTAGAATATGACATATTTTCAGTTGTTTCACACTTTTTTGTTATGTATATAATTCCACATGTTAATTCATAGTTTTGATGCCTTCAGTGTTAACCTACAATTTTCATAGTCATAAGCTTCTCCTCGTGGTGTTGAGCGCATGTGAGGTCACGGACGCGCTATGATGATCCTCTGTATCTGTCTTTGCCTCGAGGTTGAACTCCGTGACCTCGCATAGCGCGTCCGTGACCTCACATGCGCTCAACACCACGAGGAGAAGCTTATCCATAGCTACAGCTGACTGCCGCAGGGAGCCGCCACACCACCAGAGTGAGGACGGACAGCATATCACTACCGGAGCAGGGAAGGACTTCGCTGAGGCACCAGAGGTATAGGGTAAGAGGTACATAGTACCACAACTACTCTCCCCTTACCTGCAAAATTCAGCCTTGCAGCCGCTGGAGCCTCCCAGTCTGCGGCCCACTGTGGGACTGCTCTCACACGGCCTCCTCGCTCTGTGTATTACCAGCACGGTTGCAGTACCGCGATCATATTCCCCGGCTGTCGGCTCATACTTTACAAGTTGTCAACGCGGGCACATCACCGCGATCATATTCCCCTGCTGTCGGCTGATACATTTTACTTTGGGAGTCACGCCCGCAACATTTTTTAACTGTTACTTTGTTTCCGTGGTCGCAGTACCGCTAATTCTACACAGTGGAAATGATTATATGGTTGCAATACCGTCACTTGAACTGTGGTGAACTGTTATACGGTTGCAGTACCGAGATCCTATATAATACAGTGACCCCCCGACCTATGATGGCCCCGACATATGATCAAATCGACATACGATGGCCTCTCAGAGGCCATCGCTCGTCGATGTCAGCATCGACATACAATGCTTTTTTATGTCGGGGCCATTGCATTAAGTGCTATCCGGCAGCGCAAAATGCTTAAGCTGCTGCCGGATAGCAGCTTAATGTTCCCTGTGTGGTGCGGTGAGTATAACTTCCGGGTCCAGCGCTGGTCCTCCGGTGTCTTCTCGGCCCTCTCCGGTGACGTCACTACGCTGTTGCGCACGCCGTCCCGTAATCCAATAGGAACGGCGTACGCAGCGGCGTAATGATGTCGCTACGCAGGCCCAGTAAGGCCTTGCGGAAGACAGCGGAGGACCGGAGAAGACCAGGAGAGCCCAGCGGAGGCCCGGGGTAACCATCGAGAGCAACGGGGACACCATGGGGAGCGGCGGGACGCGGTCCGGAGCGGCGGGGACAGGTGAGTACAGCTTCCTATACTTAACATTGCTCGAATCCCTCAACATACGATGGATTGGACAAACGATGGCTCGTTTGGAACAAATTACCATCGTATGTTGAGGGACCACTGTACACAGATTGTCCATTATGGAATTAGATTTGCTGATTTGCGAGCAAGTTTTCTGAATATCTGAATTAGTGCTTCAGTCTATTGACTGCTGACAATCTGCTTATTATTGTTATTTATGTTTTATTGTAAATATTGGAAAGTATAAGTGCTAGGGCCCAGCACTTTTTCCTTTTTTATACATTATAATAAATTGTACTAATTTTGAATCTATCCAAGTTTCCTCCATTTTTCTTTTCTCTGTCTCTTTTTTCTTCTCTTTTTTTTTTTTTTTTTTTAAAACTTTATTTATAAATTTTCATATAACAAGAACAACAGCAAGGTCCTCAATGTATGATGTATAAAACAAGGAATGAGAGACCACCAATACAGTCATAATCATAATACACATATCATAATACACAAATCAGAGTGAGATACATCGTGCATATACGATTAGCTAATCCACGACCCTAATTGAGGTCGAACATCTGTCCGTCCACTGGGACAGAGTAGCTATACGGCTATTAGAAGCCCCACACTTCCTCGCTATCAATCCCTCCAACACGAGGTTACTATGCACCTCCGCCAGAATGGCAGGAAGACCCGGCACCCCAGTAGACTTCCACCTCCGAGCAATGTGAGCCCTCACAACTATCAGAATATGATATAAAACGATCATATAATGCGGGGGAACTTGTTCTAGGGCCAGAAATAGTAGTGCACTCTCTGGGCCCCATGGGAAAGGGCAATCCACTAGGTTGTCCAATAACTTCTTAATTTCGGCCCAAAGAGGTGCAATTAACGGGCAAGTCCACCACACGTGTAGTAAGGTACCACTTTCTCGGTTACATCGCCAACATACTGGGGAGGTGGTAGGGTATATTTTAGCCAGACGAACCGGCGTGTAGTACCATCGGTATAGGAGCTTCCTAGAAGCTTCGAAATGATTAACACATTTAGAATATTTTTTGTGCAAGTCAAAGACAAAGCTCCACTGCTCAGCCGTGAATCTGCGTGCCAGGTCCTCCTCCCATCTGGACTTAAACGTACTGTCCACTTCCCCCTCTTCCTCAGTCAAAGCTACATAAGCAAGGGAGATACCCCTAGTAGAGGAGTCCCTGCACAGAAAATGACGTTCATACGCAGTGCGAGGCCGAGAGCTATCCCAAGTGAGGGATCTCAAAAAATGTCTAAGCCTCAAATATTTGTAAAAGTCTTTCTGCGATATAGAAAATATGCGTACAATATCAGTGAAAGGCATTAACCCATCAGCATCGCTAATCAATGCCACCGTGAGGATGCCCGCATCTATCCAGGGCTTAAAATCTATATCTAGAATATAGTCTCCTATAGCAGCTAAAGGGATATCCTTCACTCTAGGTGGACAAAGACTTTTAATTCGCGCCACCTTACTCCACAACCTGATAGCAGCCGCAATAGTAGAGAAAGGAGAAGAGGGAGCAAAGGTAGGGTTAAAGCGCAATGCCCAAAGAAAGTTATTAAAATTAGAGACATTGAGGACAGCAGCTTCAATATCTACCCACAGGGGGGGAGCGTCCTGCCACCACCATTTTTTAAGCTGATCGAGTAGAACAGCGTGATAGTACATTTTAAGGTTCGGCACCCCCATACCCCCCTCATGTACAGGGCGATACAGTATATTCGCACCAACCCTAGGATGCTTACCATCCCAAATAAATCGTAAGAGCATTCTCTGTAGTTGTGAGATGAAGGAGGCAGGTACTATCATCGGCAGGCATCTAAAAAAATATAAAATTTTAGGGAGCAGCATCATCTTAGCAGTGGCAACACGTCCCGCCCAAGAGACAGGGAGCTTAGAGAAGTGATCAATTTCTTTAGTAAGCAGGGACCTCATAACAGCAAAATTAGAAGCAATTGTTTTATCAGGTAACGCAGTAAGGACTATGCCTAGGTAAGGAATTTGGTCAGTGACCCATTGGAAGGGATATTTAGCTTGTAGTACTCGCTGTTGCTCAGTGGGTATCTGCAATGGTAAGATACACGACTTTGTGGGGTTAATCTTATAAAAGCTAACTCGACTAAAGGCATCAATAATATCCATAACTGGGCCTAAAGAGCTCAGGGGGTTGGAGAGACTAATGATAACATCGTCGGCGAACAAGCCAATCCTGTGGTCTACTTTACCTATTTGAATGCCCGCAATGTTTGGGGAGTCCCTGATGGATTGAGCAAGCGGCTCCATAACTAAGGTAAATATAAGGGGGGATAGTGGGCACCCCTGTCTGGTCCCATTGCTAAGTGAGAAACTATTAGAAAGGGTACCCATCGTGTAGATTCTAGCAGATGGGAGCGTATATAGTGCCATAATGGCGGATTCCAAAGAGAGGGGAAAACCAAACTTACGCAGCACACTCCGCAAATATCCCCAGTGCACTCGATCGAACGCCTTCTCCGCATCAAGGGATAGCAAGAGAGAAGGCGTCCGATCGGAATGCGCTTTTGTGATGATGTCGAGAAAGCGTCTCGTACCATCCACCGTTTGACGACCCTTGACGAAGCCAACCTGGTCCCTGTGAATTAGGTCCGGCAGAACCCTATTTAACCTGGCAGCAAGAGCCAGAGCATACAATTTAATATCACTATTTAGGAGAGAGATTGGTCTGTAATTTAGGGTAGAGTCCAATGGCTTACCAGGTTTAGGTATGGTAATGACCAGAGCATCCAACATCTCCTTAGGGGGCACACCGTTCTCCTTAATACGGTTAAAGGCTCTGGTCAAAAAAGGAGCTACAGAGGGGCCAAATCGCTTATAAAATTCATTTGTAATACCATCAGGGCCAGGTGACTTCGAGGGCTTGAGGGAACGCACACATTCAAGAATTTCTTCTGTGGAGAAGGGAGAGCAAAGATCAGATGCTTGGTCCGCAGACAGAGAGGGGAGGGACATAGAGGACAGAAAAGAAGAGATAACTGCTTCATCAGGCTGTGGGGTAGCAATGTCATGTTGAAGATTGTACAATTTACTATAAAAATCTGCAAAACAATTGGCTATACTTTGAGGGTCAGTGACTATAGAACCATCAGATTTAGTAAGGAAGGGGATTCTCCCCTTATCCTGACGTTTTTTAAGTTGTTTAGCCAGTATAGAGCCAGATCTATTACCCTGCCAATACCATGTCATTTTAAGCCTTCTCAGTGCTATCTCATAGCTGTGTAAGGAGAGGGAGTGTAGGGTAGCACCAACCTGAGAAATTTCTCCTACTAGTGATGGAGAGTACGAGGTCTTATTACGCCTATGTAATTCCGCAAGGCGCTGTTGGAGTTCTAGTGTTTTGGTCTGGCGGAGCTTCCTGTCATAGGCAGTTTGGCTAATAAAGTGGCCCCTAATTGTAGCCTTAAACGCACACCAAAGCATGGGGTCTGTGACATCGCCAGTATCATTAATGCGGAAGTAGGCATCAACCGCCAACTTGGTCGCTTCAGAGTATTCAGGATTATGGAGTATTAGTGGGTTAAGTCTCCAAAGATAGGTCGGGCGAGCGCTATGCGATTCTTTAATGGTTACACTTATGGGGGAATGGTCCGACCATTCTATGGGCATAATTTGGGCCTCTGAAACCAATGATAGGAGAGAGTGGGAGGTAAGGGCGTAATCTATTCTGGTGTATATCTTATGTACATGAGAAAAGAAGGTGAAGTCCCTTTCCGTGGGGTGGGATATACGCCAAACATCATATAGGTCATTTTGGGACACACTAGTGAAGAAACCTGTGGGTTCTTTTTTCAAACTGGGCGAAGTAGAATCTACACTAGGCCACATGGTCATATTAAAATCTCCTAGCAGTAGGCAGTGTCCCTTTCTCAAGGACTCCAATTTGCGCAAGAATGCCCTGAGGAAGGTACACTGTTTCGCATTAGGCGCATATAAGGAGCCTAAGGTATATTGAACATTGTTTAGTAAGCACACAATAATTATAAAACGACCTCTATCGTCTATCACAGAGTGCTGGACAGTAACCGTCAGGGTGTTCTTAAACGCAATCGCCACTCCTCCCTTTTTGTGAACAGCATGCGCTTGATAGATATGTGGATATCTCTTATTTTGGAGTCTATGGGCATCTAGGGCTAATAAATGGGATTCTTGTATACAGAGGACATCGGCCGCCAGCCGTCTAGCCTCCTTCCACACCAGAGACCTTTTATACGGAGAGTTAAGACCCCGCACATTCATAGACACAACCTTAATAACCATAATTAAAGTATACATCAACGCAAAGCAGAACCATTAGCACAGTAAACTGAAAGGGAGTAGGTACTCCCGTTGAGGATGATACAACTACACTTAGCAGCTCGCAAAAGGAGCCTCTCATATCCATTATTAGAGAAAGTGAGTGATGGAGGACCAACAGGACAGAAAACAAGTAAACAGAACGAACAACAAAGAACAAATAAATTGAGCAAGCAGTAGTAAAGACCATGTGGTAGGTCTTAATGGGGGTAGGAAAGTACATTCGACTGCAGTTAGGCCGAATGTTTCAGCATTCAGGAAAAGTATCCAGAGCACTAAGAGGATAAGTAACCCAAAGGGTGGGGAGGGATACCCCAGTCATAAGCCAGTGAGACAAGTCGGACAGGCCTGTCCAAAGGCAGAGGAACAGTTCATGTCTTGATTTTCTTCTTGCGGTGGGAGACAACTTTCCATTCTTCAGCTATCTTAGCAGCATGTGGTATGTCCAGGGACCTCTGAGCAGTTAGATCAACAGGCAAGTTCCATTCCGCACACAGTTGCAGAAGGGTCTCCGGGGAAGAGACCACATGTTTGGACCCCTTATTGGTGATAATCAATTTCACAGGGAATCCCCATTTATAAGGGATCCCTTTTTCTCTGAGAGCTTTAGTCCCCGCACTGAACTCACGTCTCCTGGCTAGAGTGGCAGCAGAAAGATCCGTGAAAAGTTGGAGTCCCGAATACTCCTCTGGTAGGGAGGGTGAGGAGCGCGCCACCAACATTAATTGCTCCTTAATATGGTAAAAGTGAAGGCGCAGAATCACATCCCTCGGTGTAGTAGCAGGTAGGGTTTTGGGCTTAGGAAGCCTGTGGACTCTGTCCATGAGCAAATCTAGGGTGGAAGCCTGAGGCAACAACAATGCAAAATAATCCGTTAGGAAGGTGTTGAGGTCCTCCGTTTTCACAGACTCCGGCACCCCTCTCACCCTTAGATTGTTTCGGCGAGACCTGTCCTCCATATCAGCTATCTTAAGTTGAAGAGCGGCAACCTCATCCTCCAGGCCATTAGCTAAGTCCACCACTTCATTATGAGAAGAGGTGAGTTCCGCCATCTTGTTCTCAATGTGCGATGTGCGGTGTCCAAGAGAGGAGATCTCATGCTGTATATTGGACACGGCTGCCTTAATGTCGCCCTGAATGGAGGTGTGTAACTCAGCAAGAAGCCCCCTCATAATAGGTTCAGTTAGGGGCGCCGACGGAGAGCTCCCATCAGGGCCTCCCGGGCCTCTAGTATGCAGTGTCCCCGCTCCCAGTGGCTTGGAGGAGATCGGGGAAAACGGTACCTGCGGGTCCTGCTGCACCGAGGGTGACCAGCCTGTCAGGAGAATTGGAGGAGTTGAAGGAGAAGCCTCCAGGGCGCAGCCCGTCGGAGAGGATGAAGACGCTGGTGAGGCACTTCCAGTAGCCGGAGACGCTGACCCGCACTGAGCCGCGCCATCTTGTGAGGCCTCTGCAGCAGGAAAGAACGCCGTGAGCTTCAGTGGGCTCTTTTTCCCTCGCCTCCGGGTCATCATCAGGTGCCCCGATAGTTCAGGTACCGGTGGGCACAATTGCTGTAGCGATATGCTCAGGATCAATGCTGTGTAGCCGCTGTTAGGCCTGGGCTGCAGCGGAGCACAAGGTTTATGCGACCGCCGCCATGCACTGCAGGACACGCCCCCTTTTTTCTTCTCTTTTTTCTTTTCTCTCTTCTTACTTCAGTCATAATGACAATTATAGCCATAACTACCCTTATACACCATTTAACTACAACCACTATTTCTTCAAACTGACAATAACTTATTTACATTACACCACTAATAACACATCAGTTAAAATCCACCTATATCACACCACCAACAATACTTCTCTAACTCTTAGAATTAATCACTTAACACATCCATAACTACATTCATACACCTACACCATCTTTTTTTCTTAAGACCTTGAGAACCAGTCACTTTATTTTTTCTATTTTATACATGCTTCATTGGGGTAGAAAGGAGATTATACCCTGACTAGTAGTTCACGGTTGTCCGCCAGATTGAGTACATCCCACACATTGTGCCTTTTCTTTATATATTCCTTGAGGGGTGTAGTATGCCATGTGGGGTGTTTTTTGCTGTTCTAGCACCATGGGGGCTTCCTAAATGCGACATGCCCCCAAAAACCATTTAAGCAAAATTTGATCTTTAAAATCCCATTGTCACTCCTTCTCTTCTAATCCCTCTAGTGCACCAACAAAGCACTTTACATCCACATATGAGGTATTTCTTTACTCAAGAGAAATTGGGTTGCAATTTTTTTTTTCTCCTTTTACCCCTTGTAAAAAATAAAAAATATTGGTTTACAAGAACATGTTAGTGTAAAAAATGAAGATTTAGAATTTTTGCCTCCACTTTGCTGCTATTCCTGTGAAACACCTAAAGGGTTGACAAACTTTCTGAACGTAATTTTGAATATGTTGAGGGGTGCAGCTTTCATAATGGGGTCCATTAATGGGATTTTTACTAACATAAAGACCCTCAAATTCACTTCAAAACCAGTCCCTGAAAAATTACGATTTTGAAAGTTACTTGAAAAATTGGAAAATTGCTGCTGAACTTTGAAGCCCTCTAGGATGCAAACATAGGGGACACATATTCTATATGTGAATCAATATATCATTTATTTGGTATGTCTATTTTCCTTACAAACAGAGAGCTTCAAAGTTATAAAAATGCTAAATTTTACAATTTTTCATGAAATTTGGGAATTTTTCACCAAGAAATTATGCTAGCATTGACGAAAATGTGCAACTTACATAAAGTAGAATATGTCATGAAAAAACTGTCTCAGAATCAAATTTATAAGTAAACAGGGGCGGACCCGTCCGAAGGCCCGGACGGGGGGAAGGGCCCGCTGTCCGCCGCCTGCCACATAAAATAAAAACTATTTTTTATCTAAATGCCCAGCACACACCCGGACCCGGGCAAGACACACACCCGGACCCGGAGAATGGTGCTGCTGGCTGCTGTTTGGCATCTCCGAAACAGCCACGGCAGCCCCGTAAGAGATCCACAGTGGCTGCCTGGGAGATGCGCTTTGAACTCCGGCGTAGCACTGCGGCGTGTGAGGTCACGTCAACATGGGGGGTGAGGTGACCTCACGTCTAAGCACCGCATCGGAGCTCACTGTGCGCCCGCCGACCTGCTCGCTCTCTCGTACAGGGCCCACTTGTCCTCAGGTACGGAACCCTGCTTTTCCTCAGTGTACAGGGCCCCGCTTGTCCTCAGTGTGCAGGGCCCCGCTTTCCTCAGTGTGCAGGGTCCCGCTTGTCCTCAGTGTGCAGGGCCCCGCTTGTCCTCAGTGTGCAGGGCCCCGCTTGTCCTCAGTGTGCAGGGCCCCGCTTGTCCTCAGTGTCCTCCGAGGACAAGCGGGGCTCTGTACACTGAGGAGAAGCGGGGCTCTGTACACTGAGGACAAGCGGGGCTCTGTACACTGAGGGCAAACAGCGCTCTGTACACTGAGGATTAGCGGAACTCTGTACACTGTGTACAGAGCCCCGCCTGTCCTCGGTATACAGAGCCCCGCCTGTCCTCGGAGTACAGAGCCCCGCCTGTCCTCGGTGTACAGATCCCCGCCTGTCCTCGGTGTGCAGATCCCCGCCTGTCCTCGGTGTACAGATCCCGCCTGTCCTCGGTGTACAGAGCCCCGCCTGTCCTCGGTGTACAGAGCCCTGCTTGTCCTCGGTTTACAAAGCCCTGCCGAAGAAGTGCCCTGATCTCTCTGCCAGCTTTCTCAGTCGGCATCTGCATGGACACATAAACAGGCTAGCCTGGCCAGGTGGTGGCTTATGAATTGTATAATTGTATGTATCTTCTACCTGCCTTTCACCGCTCCCTACATGATGGAACAGTCTGACTTAGTTATATGTGAAATATAACTTATATCTCTGACTGTGCCATCATGTAAGGGGCGGTAAAAGGCAGATAGAAGATGGAGTAGGCTTCCCAGCAGCACAGAGTATTTCAGACAGTCTGCCTCACTACAATTCCCTCCAGAAATACTCTGTGCTGCTGTGCTATTTCTGTAATAAATCTAAGAGGCCTCACCCAAGCAGGAGGCAAAAAAGGTAAAGTGTGTGGCTTATGAATGGACTAGTTGCTATTTTCTACCTGCCTTTCACCGCTCTCTATATGATGTCAGAGATATGAGTTATATACAGTATCTGACTGTGCCATCATGTAGTGAGCACTCCTGTGAAAACCTTTTTTTTTTAAATCAACTGGTACCAGAAAGTTAAACAGATATTTAAATTATTTCTATAAAAATTTTATAATCCTTTCAGTACTTATTAGCAGCTGTATACTACAGAACAATTTCTTTTCTATTTGGGATTTCTTTTCTGTCACGACCACAGTGCTCTCTACTGACACCTCTGTCCATTTTAGGAACTGTCCAGAGCAGAAGAAAATCCCCATAGCAAACATATGCTGCTCTGGACATTTCTCAAAATGGACAGAGGTGTCAGCAGAGAGCACTGTGGTCGTGACAGAAAAGAAATACCAAATAGAAAAGAATTTCCTCTGTAGTATACAGCAGCTAATAGGTACTGGAAGGATTAAGATTTTTTAATAGAAGTCATTTACAAATCTGTTTAACTTTCTGGCTCCAGTTAAAAAAAAAATAATTCCACCGGAGTACCCCTTTAAAAGTGAGTGGAGGCTGGAGCCAAGTTGGACTGGGTATCACAGACAGAGATCCTAAGTTGGCACAAAAAGGAGGAGTTCAGTGTTTTAAGGCACTTGGGGGGAGATTCATCAAAACCTGTCCAGAAGTTGCTGAGTTGCCCATAGCAACCAATCAGATCATTTCTTTCAATTTTGAAAAGGCCTCCGAAAAATTTGACTTTTCCTCTGCACAAGTTTTGATAAATCTCCCCCTCGGTGTAGTTGAGGTGATTGGCATTGCCATCCCTCAAAGTACCCCATAGCCTCAAGCGCACTGCACCCCCTATTCCTTTCTATGGCAAATATTCATATGCATACTGGGCGGGAATAGGGGCGGGGCAGAGGTGGGGCCAGGGGTGGAGTCTTGCTGGGGGCCCTTGCTTTATTTGGTCCAGGGGCCCTGGGTGGTGTCAGTCCGCCCCTGTAAGTAAAAGCATCCCAGAGTCATTACTGCAGAAAATGATAGAGGTCAGATTTGCAAAAAATGCTCCCATCCTTAGGGTCATAATGGGCTCCGCCCCAAGGGGTTAAGGTGGAGGCGAGGGACACTTTTTAACTATAAATTCTCACCATCCCTACGGGCAGGAACATCTCCCAAGGATGGCTGAAAGGAATGTTTTACCATATGTAACTCATTGCCACATTTTATCTATGGTAAAATTTACTGACCGCTTCCCTTTATGTATGGCTGGCCTTATATTTTACAATTTAGTTTAGTCAGCACCTAGTTTTGTGATTCACTTCTCCAGAGAGAATGGTAACATTTTATTAATTAGGCAGCTGAACAAATTTTCTATTGTCTTGGTTAGGGATCTCTTTTACCTCTTCAGCTGAGACACAATCTAACATGAATTAGCTTACCACAGCCCTTATTGATATCTACATGACACTACTATATATCTTTCAGCATCAGAGGAATCTCAGGCACTCTCTGGAATGCTGTATCGGAGACTTTACAATAGATCTATAACAATCCCACTTAACATTCTCATTGACTGGTTTTACCTAGTCACATAATGCTATCGAATACAATTATGATCCGTGGACTAAGGACAGCATATGCATTTCAAAGTCTTTACGAGGGGGATGGGCGACTTGGTAAAAGCTACACTACATAACAACTGCAAGGAAAACATGGGTTTTACAAAAGAAACATTTACAGCCATCAATGCAGACATTAACAAGAGCAGAAACAATCCAGTTTACAGAAAACAACTTCCCGGTGCAGGTATCAGAGGATCGATGTGATGAAAAGTGGAAACCAATAATGAAAGAATGAAACAGATAAAACAGACAGCGGGGACTCTGGTGGATTTCTAAATTAAAGGATTGGACAGCTGATCAGTGAACAACAATGTAATGGAATGGCAGCATGTACATTTATCTACCAACCTCACACTTAATGATCATTACATTAGTCGGAAGTGTTAGAGCTGTGCAGGGAGGGGATTACGTTGTACAAACTGCCTTGAAGAAAATTCAATGACAATTTTATCGATGTAGAACTTTAACATCTGAGGAAAAGGAAAACAGAAAACAAATAGAATCTCAACAAAATGGGGTTGCGGATGCATACAACCCTCTGGCAAAAATTATGGAAGCGCTGCATTTTGAAGATGCAAAAAAATTTATAAAAAATTTACTATTTTTTAATAGCTTAACATTCAGGCTTTGTAAAACCTATAATAACTCAAACAGATAAAATTAAATTGTTTCATTAATGGGGGTTTACACACAGCTATTCATATCCCACAAAACCATGTTACATGTTACACAATACCTAATCCTGATCATGTATAGCTATTTGGCCCAAAGTGTCAAGGTTTTGTGTGGCCATCATCATTTTCCAGGACTGCCTTCAGTCTCTAGGTCAAGGAGTCAACCAGAGCTTCTCAGGTTGCCACTAGAGTCCTCTTTCACTCCTCCATGATGACATTATGGAACTGGTGAATGGAAGATACCTTGTGCTCCCCCATCTTCAATTTGAGCATTTCCGACAGATGCTTAATAGAGTTTAGGTCTAGAGACATGCTTTATTTGGCCAATCGATCACCTTTTTTCTCAGCTTCTTTAGCAAGGCAGTGGCCATCTTGGAGGTGTGTTTGGGGTTGTTATCATGCTAGAATACTGCCCTGTGGCTAGTCTCCGAAGGGAGGGGATCATGTTCTGCTTTACATGTCACAGTACATGTTAGCATTCATGGATCTTTAACCTCTTAAGGACGCAGGGCGTACATCCCCTGCTATGATGCGGGCTCACAGGCTGACCCCGTGTCATAGCTGGATGGTCCCGGCGGCTATCAGCCACCAAGAATTGTGTCTAATCGCAGTGATGCCTGGCATTAACCTCTTAAATGTGGTGATCAAAGTTTATTGCTGCATCTAAAGTGAAAGTAAAACCATTTCTGGCAGCTCAGTCTTGCTGTTTGGGACCGCAGCGGTGAAATAGCGCCATCCTGAACAGATGAGAGGATTGGAGGAGGTTCCCTACCTGCCTCATCTCTGTCCAATCGGTGATCTGCTGCTCCGATAACACTGATCAATGCTATGCCATGGCATAGTATTGAACAGTGTATGCAGTCATAAGATTGCATGTAACTCCCATTTTCCCAAATTCCATATAAAAAATATGTAAATATAATGAAAATAAACATATGTGGTATTGCCGCGTGCGTAAATGTCCGAACTATATAAATATAACATTAAACCGTGCGGTAAATGAAGTATACGTAAAAAAATTACAAAGCCCAAAAATTTTTGTCATTTTGTATACAAAGCCCAAATATTTTTTGTCATTTTGTATACCCTAAAAATTTTTTTCAAAAGTGATCAAAAAGTCCCATCAAAACAAAAATAGTACCAATAAAAACTACAGGCCAAGGCGCAAAAAATGAGCCCTCATATACCCTGTATGCGGAAAAATAAAAAAGTTAAAGAGGTCAGAAGATGACAATTTGGGTGCATGTAGTTATAATTTTTTAAGTAGTATATTAAAATAAAACCTACACAAATTGTGTATCCTTGTAATCGTATGGACCTACAGAATAAATATAAGTTGTGTTCAGGGCTTCACACTCGTGCTAGTGATTACGGCAATGCATACGTACCTGTATGGAAAACATTACATTAAACCTAACGGTCAGATCTGTGCCCAATGACCTTGACGGAAGGCACGCCTTTAGTGGGCAAAAAGTGAACCTGGTAGGAATAAAAGGTTCCACAAACCCCCCTAACATGAATCCCAATCTTTAGCCTCTGAATTGAGACCGAAAACAAGACAGGATCATTAACATTATATTTTGATAGTTCAGACATTTACGCAGGCAGTGATACCAAATATGTTTATAAAAAGATACATTTTAGGCTTTTTGGGGGTAAAATGGGAAAAAGGGACAATTTTCGAATGAATTAGGGTAGGGGATTTTTGTTTTTAAATTTTCTCTTTAAACTTTATGTCAATAACAATCAGTTGATTGCTAATACTGTTGAGTGCTATTGATAGGGCACAGCACTGATCAGTATTATCGGCTATCTTCTGCTCTGGTCTGCTCGATCCCAGACCAGAGAAGAACACCCGAGGAGACGGCCAGAGGCAGGTGAGGGACCTCCGACCACCATTACAGATGATCGGTTCCCCGCGGAATCCGATCATCTATTTTAACATGCGCATTGCTGCAGATGCCGTGATCTGTATTCATCACGGCATCTGAGGGGTTAATGGCGGACATACGTGCGATCGTGGATGTCGGCCATTACCGGCAGGTCCTCAGCTGATAGCAGCCGGGACCTGCAGTGTATGACGTGGACACCGATCCGTTGCTTGCTGTTATACACAGGACGTAAATGTACGTTCTGGTGCATTAAGTACTTCTGCACCAGGACAGACGTTTATGTCTGTGGTCATTAAAGGGGTACTCCGCCCCTGGCATCTTATCCCCTATCCAAAGGATAGGGGATAAGATGTCAGATCGGCACGGTCCCGCTGCTGGGGACCCCGGGGATCGCCGCTGCGGCACCCCGCCATCATTACTGCACAGAGCGAGTTCGCTCTGTGCGTAATGACGGGAGATACAGGGGCCGGAGCAGCGTGATGTCATGGCTCCGCCCCTCATGACATCACGGCCCGTCCCCTTAATGCAAGTCTATGGCAGGGGGCGTGATGACCGCCATGCCCCCTCCCATAGACTTGTATTGACGGGGGCGGGCCGTGACATCACGAGGGGCGGAGCCGTGACGTAACGATGCTCTGGCCCCTGTATTGTCCATCTTTTTATATGCAGCGCGAACTCGCTCTGCTCAGTAATGATATCGGGGTGCTGCAGCAGCGATCCCTGGGGTCCCCAGCAGTGGGACCCCGGCGATCTGACATCATATCCCCTATCCTTTGGATAGGGGATAAGATATCTAGGGGCAGAGTACCCCTTTAAGGTACAAAAATTAAGGTACAAAATAGTACACTACTTAGATGTAGGTATGTGGTAAGCACTTATGAGGGCAGAAAAATGTGCTACAGGACGCTTAAAGTAGTGGAGTAAAAAACTAGCTGGTGATTACTTTTGTCTTCCCTTTCACAGGCCCTTGCAGCATGGACATCATAATTAAACCATCCGACAAGGGTGGCAATGTCCTCCTGTGGCCCAGATCCATGTATGAACAGGAGGCGCAGAGACAACTTAGAAATGGGAATTGTTACAAACGGTTGACTTTCAACCCATTGATTAAATTGAAGCAAGAACTGGCAGGTATATTGGATGGTGCCATGGAAAGTGGTCTCATTACCAGGAAACAGTACCAAAGTCTGTTACCTGAACACCCTACAATAGCTACGCTATACCTGCTCCCCAAGGTGCATAAAGCTGTCAATAACCCTCCTGGCCAGCCCATCGTATCAGGGAACAATTCTTTAACAGAGCCAATATGCAAATATGTTGATCACTTCTTGAAACACATTGTAGAGTCTACCTTTTTATTTGAAGGACTGATGCACTAAGAAGAATTGATGGCACCCAACTAGACGAGAAAGCAATTTTGGTAACATGTGATGTAGAGAGTCTGTATACATCTATCAGACACCACGACGGTCTTGAAGTTACCAGAACCTTTTGGCTATAACGGACCTTGATCCAGAGTTTGGTGAGTTCATTGTCCAACTGTTAGAATTTGCTCTAACACATAACTTATTTTTCTTTGGGAACCTCCTCTACCTACAGCTCCAAGAAACAGCAATGGGGGCGTCTTGTGCTCCCTGTTATACAAATTTATTCCTGGGGCTGTGGGAGAGGAGGATATTCATGTTGGAACCAGTGGAACTCATTGAGAGAGTGTCACTATGGGGTAGGTTTATCGACGATGTCCTCTTTGTGTGGCATGGCTCTGTGAATGAATTGAAATCCTTCATGACCAGGCTCAATAAAAACCCCTGCTCAGTATCCAGATGTTTTAATTGGGTTGGTGGCTCCTCCTAGAAGCAGCAGTCCTCGCTTAAGGAGTCGCTTTCCCGCAGCTTGGATGCCGGTGAGTCTAGCAAAAATGTTGACCTTTCTAAGGTTGTACCCAGATTGTGAGAAAGCTAAACTTTTGGTTGATGGTTTTACATACGATTTTTATGTTCCGTCTTTTCAAGGTAAGGGTTGTTGTTGGGTTGATAACCTAGCCTCTGAACAAGCAGGTGGTGAAAGAAAAAATCCAGAAGGAGATTGCTGAAGGTAGGGTGGAAGGTCCTTCCCCCCCCCCCTTTCCACTTGTCACCTTTGGGCTTAGTACCCAAGAAAGAGCCAGGTGCATTCCGCCCCATTCATCACCTTTCCTCTCCCAAGGATGGGTCTTTGAATGACGAGGTTGAGACTAAATTATTTTCAGTGGACTATGCTTCTTTTGATTCAGCATTGGCTATCATTCGGAAGATGTGCTGGGGCTTTTCTGGCAAAGGCCGATATCAAATCCACTTTTCATTTGTTACCAATGTGTGAATCGGGTTATACTTCTTTGGGTTTTGATAAATCTCTTCCTATGGGTTTTTCTCTTTCTTGCTTCTACTTTGAATATTTTTCTTCCTTTCGTGAGTGGGTTGTTCATTTCTTGTGCACTTTGGGCAACTTGCTACATTATTTAGATGATTTTTTTTTATTTATAGGACATAGTTCTTCTAGCTGTTTAGATTTGCTGACTTGTTTTATGTCTGTATCTGATCATTTTGGTGTTCCCCAAGCAGCGGATAAGACAGTTTTTCCTTGTCAGCGTTTGGAGTTTTTGGGTATAAGTATTGATACTGTAAATATGCACTGTTCTGTGCCCAGCGGCAAAGAAGAAGCTATGTTGCAGATTATCTCTGTGATATTAGGTAAGAAAAAGGTTCTATTGAAGGATTTGCAGAGTTTGCTGGGCATGTTTGCTTTTGGGTCCAAAATTATCCCAATGGGAAGGGTGTTTTGCAAATGCCTTTATATTGCAACCAGCGGCCATAAAGGGATATTCCAGGCCAAAAATGTTTTTTGTATATGAACTGGCTCCAGAAAGTTAAACAGATTTGTAAATTACTTCTATTAAAAAATCTTAATCCTTCCAATAGTTATCAGCTTCTGAAGTTGAGTTGTTGTTTTCTGTCTAACTGCTCTCTGATGACTCACGTCCCGGAAGCTGTGCAGTTCCTATGGGGATATTCTCCCATCATGCACAGCTCCCGGGACGTGACATCATCATTGAGCAGTTAGACAGAAAACTTCAGAAGCTGATAACTATTGGAAGGATTAAGATTTTTTAATTGAAGTAATTTACAAATCTGTTTAACTTTCTGGAGCCAGTTGATATATATAAAAAAGGTTTTGCCCCTGGAATACCCCTTTAAATCTCCCAGGTGTCATATTTGTTTAGAGCACCATTTGAAGGAAGATTTGCTTTTATGGTCAGAATTTTTGGTGTCTTAACGATTCTTCTATTTGGCAGGAAGTTTTTCAGGATTTTGGTTCCTTGCGTTTGTTCACTGATTCTGCTGGCTCTATGGGTTTTGGTGCATATTTTAATGGCCATTGGTGTGCTGACCTTGGCATGTGTCTTGGGTTGAAACCAGTTTTACCACAAACATTGTGTTATTAGAGTTATTCCCTGTTCTTGTCTCCCTGGTTATTTGGGGCCCCAATTTTTGTAATAAATGTATTTTAATTCATTCTGATAATAGAGGTGTAGTTTTTGCTGTTAATTATCTGTCCTCTAAATCAGTTTCAGTTATTAAACTCCTTCATCACTTAGTTTTAATTTGTTTAAAGCTAAATATTTGGTAAAAAGCTGCATATATTCCTGGTATTACTAACTCTATTGCTGATGCCTTGTTTCGTGCTCAGTTCCACAGGTTTTTCCAGTTGGTTCTGAAGGAGGATCAGGCAGGCTTCCCTTGTCCCCTTCATCTTGGGAACCTGGTGATGGACTAGTTCATCAGTTTTTTTCAGCGGTCAGTGTCTGCTTAAACTTGTCAAGCTTATTGCAAGTCCTGGGCATCCTGGTGTGAGTTTTGATCAGAGGTGGGTGTTAATTGTTATTTTTCGGATGTTGAGGTATCTTTGCATTTTTTTTGTCTAGGTGGCTGTCAAAAAGTTTATCTTTCAGCTATGTTTCTAGTGTTTTGTCTGGAATATCATTTTTTCAAAGATGGTTGGGTGTCCATCCTATTAATTCTTTCTTTCCTGTACAAGGGCTACCATATGTCATCTGTCAGGAGAGATGAAAGGATTCCTGTTGATTTTAGTCTACTACAGGATGTTTTGTTTGCTTGTGCTTCTGTTTGTGTTGATCATTATGAAGTACTTCTGTTTCAAAAAATCTTTTCCTTAGCCTTCTTTGGTGCCTTCAGGGTAGGTGAAATAACATCTCCTAGGAAGTTCTCCCCCTCCCATTGTCATTCTCGGATGTGTTGTTGCTTTTGTCAAATTTGAATATTGTTATCTGCTTTTCTAAAACTGATCCTCTTGGTAGCGGTCAATCTGTTTTCATTAACGGCTTGCCTGAAACTTTTTTCTGCCCTGTTTCTCTCATCGAACGCTACCTTTCTTTCTGTCCTCATGGTTTCCCTTCTTTCTTTGTCCATGTGTCTGGTCTTCCTGTCACAACTTTCTAATTCAATTCCATCTTGCAGAAATGTAAAGTGGTGTTGGGGCTGGGATCTGTAAGAATCAGTTCTCACTCTGTCCGCATCGGTGCCGCTACTGAAGCGGCATTGGCAGGTTTAGACAAGAGAACTATTTGTAATATGGGTAGATGGTCTTCTGACCATTTTAAATTTTATGTTCGTCCTGGATTGTTATTGAAACGTTAATATGTTATTTTTCAGGTGCTTTGAAGATAGTTTGGATCATCGGACACTCTTATATACACTGGGCCCGTCAACATTAGTGTTGAGCGGCATAGGCCATATTCGAATTCGCGATATTTTGCGAATATATGGACGAATATTCGTCATATATTCGCTAAATTCGCATATTTGTAATATTCGCGTTTTATTTTCACATATGCGAAAATTTGCGTATGCGAAAATTAGCATATGCGAAAACTAGAATATACAAAAATTAGCATAAGCGAAAATTCGCAAATGCGAAAATTAGCATATGCAAATTTTTGCATATGCGAAAATTCGCGCACCAGTCTCACACAGTAGTATTAGAGCCTTGTTTACACCACACAAGCTGGAAGCAGAGAGGGGTGATAACTGGTATGTGTACTGTGAAGAAAGAAAAAAAAAAGTATTTGTAATTACGAATATATAGTGCTATATTCGCGAATATTCAACACTAGTCAACATGCCCTGGTGAGGCCTTACTCGCTCAATCTAGGTTTGGATCCTGAGTTGTATTGTGTTTTCTGGGGAGGTTCTAGGACTTCACATGGGAGTTAATGACATCGGAATGGTACCCACTATTTCATTGTTCAGGGATTTTAAAGCATTCTTTTCTATGTTTTATGTTTTCTTTCCAGAGTGTATTTTATGTTTTTCAGAAATGATTCCCAGGCTTTGTTGGGCCTCCCCCCAGCTCTGGTTTATGGATCGAATCAGGAAGCGGTTGAACAGAGGGATGCAAACATTTTTACCATCCTTGGGTGGATTTTCTTTCCGCCTTCTGGAGCTGGAGGGGCTTTGTCCAGGTTCGTTTTGTTTTGAGGGGGTACATCTTAGTAAGATAGGGTTGCATGTGTTCAACATGGGTTTGCAGGATTCATTGAGAGGGCCACGGCAGTTGGGGGTCATGCCTCAGTTCCTAAGGCATGCTGTGGCAGTCACTCAGCTAATGCTGGGTGGACATTAATTCACCACTGGTGTTTTGTTTTATTTATTGATTAAAGTTTCATTGTTTTATGGTTTTTATTATTATGTTTACAAGCAGTGTATCATAATAACTTAATAAAAGACCGTGGCCATTTGTTCCAAATTGGTGTCTGTGTGTTTTATTATTATTATGCTCTTTAACCCCTTAAGGCGTTTTTCCGTTTTTGCATTTTCATTTTTTCCTCATCACCTTCTAAAAATCATAACGCTTTCAATTTGGCACCTAAAATCCATATGATGGCTTATTTTTTTGCACCACCAATTCTACTTTGCAGTGACATTAGTCATTTTATCAAAAAATTCACAGCGAAACGAAAAAAAAATCATTGTGTGACAAAATTGAAGAAAAAAATTTCATTTTGTCATTTTTGGGGGCTTCTGTTTCTACGCAATGCATATTTCGGTAAAAAAACACCTTATCTTTATTCTGTAGGTCCATACGGTTAAAATGATACCCTACTTATATAGGTTGGATATTGTCGTACTTCGAAAAAAATCATAACTACATGCAAGAAAATGTATATGTTAAAAATTCTCATCTTCTAACCCCTATAACTTTTTTATTTTTCCGCGAATGGGCCGGTATGAGGACTAAATTTTTGCGCCGTGTTCTGAAGTTTTTAACGGTACCATTTTGTATTGATCGGACATTTTGATTGCTTTTTATTCATTTTTTTCATGATATAAAAAGTGACCAAAAACACACTATTTTGGACTTTGGAATTTTTTTGCGCGCATGCCATTGACCGTGCAATTTAGTTAACGATATATTTTTATATTTCGGACATTTTCACACGCGGCGATACCACATATGTTTATTTTTATTTACACTGTTTTTTTTTTTATGGGAAAAGGGGGGTGATTCAAACTTTTAATAGGGAAGGGGTTAAATGACCTTTGTTAACTTTTGTTTTCACTTTTTTTGCAGTGTTATAGCTCCCATAGGGACCTATAACACTGCACACACTGATCTCCTATGCTGATCCCTGAAAAGCCATAGCTTTGCACGGATCAATCAGATAGGGGCTCGATTGCTCAAGCCTGTAGCTCAGGCTTGGAGCAATAAATCAAGGATCGGACGCCGCGGAGAGAGGTAAGGAGACCTCCGCCTGCATCCCAGCTGATTGAAACATCGTGATTTTATCGCAATGTCCCGATCAGCCCAACTGAGCTGCCGAGAACCGCTTACTTTCGTTTTCAGACGCGGTGGTCAACTTTGATCGCCTCGTATGAAGGGTTAACAGCGCATGGCACAACGATCGGTGCCACGCGCTGTTAGCCCAGGGTCCCGGCTATCGTTAGCCGGGACCGACCTGGTGTGATGCAGGGTCACGGCGTGACCCCCTTTTTCACACCGGGACCGGGCTTAGGGCGTAACTGTACTTAAGTCCTTAAGAGGTTAAGGGCACCGTGGGTGGGCTTACATTCACATGTCAAGGGCCTTGAATACAGAGTAGGGCCCATATGTGCCCACCCCCTTGCGCCCTTGGTTTGTGTGGTGTTAATATTAATAAAGTTTGATGTTAACTTGGAATTTAGTTCTCTTTCAGATGCAGCTGTTGCCAGGCAGATCCTGAGCAACATCTGGAAATTGCTGTTGTTGGGCAGAATTATTCCTGCACGAGTACTGGTCTTACCTGATTGGTGGCTTGAATCCTGTGTGAACCCACAGTTATATATTTCCCAGTTGTCTGAGGTGGGGTTCATTCCTTTCTCACACAAGCCTGCAGTGTCAGCTCCACCTCCCTCCCCCCTTTTATTATTTTGTCATGGTCTTTTGTTAAGAGTGGCAGTCTCCCAGCCAAAGCTTGGTGGACATTAATTCATCACTGGTGTTTTGTTTTATTTATTGATTAAAGTTTGATGGTTTTATGGTTTTTATTATTACGTTTACAAGCTGTGTATTATAATAACTTAATAAAAGACCGTGGCCATATGTTCCAAATTCATGTCTGTGTTTTATTATTATTATGTTTTTTAACCCCTTAAGGACGCAGGGTTTTTCAGTTTTTGCACTTTCATTTTTTCCTCCTTACCTTTTAAAAATCATAATCCTTTAAATTTTCCACCTAAAAATCCATATTATGGCTTATTTTTTGCGTCACCAATTTTACTTTGCAGGGACATTTCTCATTTTACCCAAAAATTCACAGTGAAACGGAAAAAAAAAATCATTGTGCGACAAAATCGAAGAAAAAACGCCATTTTGTCAATTTTGGGGGCTTCCGTTTCTACGCAGTGCATATTTCGGTAAAAATGACACCTTATCATTATTCTGTAGGTCCATACAGTCAAAATTATACCCTACTTATATAGGTTTCATTTTGTCATACTTCTGGAAAAAATCATAACTACATGCAGGAAAATGTATACGTTTAAAAATGTCCTCTTCTGACCCCTATAACATTTTTATTTTTCCATGTACAGGACTTTTTGATCACATTATTCATTTTTTAATGGTATAAAAAGTGACCAAAAATACGCTTTTTTAGACTTTGGAATTTTTTACGTGTACGCCATTGACCGTGCGGTTTAATTAATTATATATTTTTATAGTTCGGACATTTACGCACGCGGCGATACCACATATGTTTATTTTTATTTACACTGTTTTATTTTTTTATGGGAAAAGGGGGGTGATTCAAACTTTTATTAGGGAAGGGATTAAATGACCTTTATTAACACTTTTTTTAACTTTTTTTTTTGCAGTGTTATAGTCATTCGTTGATCGGACACCGAGGAGGCAGGTAAGGGCCCTCCCGGTGTCCTGTAAGCTGTTCTGGACGCCGCAATTTCACCTCGGCGGTCCCGAACAGCCCGACTGAGCTGCCGGGTCACTTTCACTTTCACTTCAGATGCGGCGATCAACTTTGATCGCCGCGTCTGAAGGGTTAATTCAGGGCATCACCGCGATTGGTGATGTCCTGTATTAGCCGCGGGTCCCGGCCGTTGATAGCCGCCGGGACTGACCCAATATGCCGCCGGGACGCCGAGTGACCCCGCGGCATATCGCGGGAGCCAGTGGAGGACGTACATATACGTCCTTCGTCGTTAAGGGGTTAAGGGCGCGGTGGGTGGGCTTACATTCCCATGGATTTAACATGAAGTAAATGTAAAGTTAATATAGTACAGTAAAGTTAGTGATGTTCTCTTGTACAGTTTATCCTGAGTGGCTTTAAGTATCTTACATGCATTGGGTAAAGGTTTACTCGTGTGAGATAACAAACTTATTTTAGTTTGTGAATCAATGTTAAAAATATTTCCCTTCTAAAAGCAAACATGGCGAAACTATTCTGATATTAGAGGAATAATAGTTATAGTCACACATACGTTGACAAAAAGCTTCCTATAATGTTCAATGACCAAAGTGTGATCCATAACATCGGATCATTCAGCAAACAACCTATTAAATATTGATAGTTTGCTGTTTTAATTACAGTTTGGAAAAAATATATATATATATATATTTTTTTTTTTTTCCGTAAATACATGAATGAATACACATTTAATATATTGTTTGTAGTCGCTATTTTGCAGATATCCCAGTTCTCTCTGTGCCGGTGGTCTGTCTCTCACACTATGTGACAAGTTTCCTATGGAGGTATACTAACCTATACCAATATATAGTCACTTCGCCTTATTATGAGATCCAAAGGCATAAAATACCTGGGAAGAAGATGAAGCAAAGTGGTCAATGAGCATATGTGGATGGTGACATGTCTTTAGGTGACTATTCACAACCGCATGAATCTAAGCAGAGCGATCAGGTGATAGTCACTATGCCAGATAACCAGAAGGATTCACCAGCAACTTCTGAAGAAGTCTTGGAACATAAAGTGTCTTGGCTGCAGCTGACATCGATGTATGCTAAAAGCAAACTGAGGTGGCCAAATTATGTATGCGATATGTGAGTAGGAGCACCGAACAGTAACCATCATGACGACCACTTTCAAGATGCCATTTTACTTTCTACATACTCATCTAAGAAGTCTAACATCAGAAGCCATTGACTTTCAATGTCATCAGATTTGACAATACGGCCATTTTAAAA
This sequence comes from Hyla sarda, assembly GCF_029499605.1. Taxonomy (NCBI): domain Eukaryota; kingdom Metazoa; phylum Chordata; class Amphibia; order Anura; family Hylidae; genus Hyla; species Hyla sarda. The sequence continues at coordinate 74,930,344 of NC_079198.1, read as the reverse complement.
TCTTCTTTCTTGCTGAAGCCTACTCAGTTTGGGGTGCCTCAACTTCATCAACCTTAGCAGAGGAGGCATGAATGATTTTTTATACCATCTGCTGCTTATACTAGTCTATAGACAGTATAATAACCACACCATTCTTAATACTCTGTGACAGAGTGCATTTTTGGGTTTAATACACTTTAACCCCTTAACGACGCAGGACATATATTTACGTCCTGCGCCGGCTCCCGCGATATGAAGCGGGATCGCGCCGCGATCCCGCATCATATCGCGTGGGTCCCGGCGCTAATCAACGGCCGGGACCCGCGGCTAATACCACACATCGCCGATCGCGGCGATGTGCGGTATTAACCCTTTAGAAGCGGCGGTCAAAGCTGACCGCCGCTTCTAAAGTGAAACTGAAAGTATCCCGGCTGCTCAGTCGGGCTGTTCGGGACCGCCGCGGTGAAATCGCGGCGTCCCGAACAGCTGATCGGACACCGGGAGGGCCCTTACCTGCCTCCTCGGTGTCCGATCGACGAATGACTGCTCCGTGCCTGAGATCCAGGCAGGAGCAGTCAAGCGCCGATAATGCTGATCACAGGCGTGTTAATACACGCCTGTGATCAGGATGAAAGATCAGTGTGTGCAGTGTTATAGGTCCCTATGGGACCTATAACACTGCAAAAAAAAAGTAAAAAAAAAGTGTTAATAAAGGTCATTTAACCCCTTCCCTAATAAAAGTTTGAATCACCCCCCTTTTCCCATAAGAAAAATAAAACAGTGTAAAAAAAATAAAAATAAACATATGTGGTATCGCCGCGTGCGTAAATGTCCGAACTATAAAAATATATCATTAATTAAGCCGTACAGTCAATGGCGTACGCGCAAAAAAATTCCAAAGTCCAAAAAAGCGTATTTTGGTAACTTTTTATAACATTAAAAAATGAATAAAAAGTGATCAAAAAGTCAGATCAAAACAAAAATCATACCAATAAAAATTTCAGATCACGGCGCAAAAAATGAGTCCTCACACCGCCCCGTACGTGGAAAAATAAAAAAGTTATAGGGGTCAGAAGATGACATTTTTAAACGTATAAATTTTCCTGCATGTAGTTATGATTTTTTCCAGAAGTGCGACAAAATCAAACCTATATAAGTAGGGTATCATTTTAACCGTATGGACCTACAGAATAATGATAAGGTGTAATTTTTACCGAAATATGCACTGCGTAGAAACGGAAGCCCCCAAAAGTTACAAAATGGCGTTTTTTTTTTCGATTTTGTCGCACAATGATTTTTTTTTCCGTTTCGCCGTGCATTTTTGGGTAAAATGACTAATGTCACTGCAAAGTAGAATTGGCGACGCAAAAAATAAGCCATAATATGGATTTTTAGGTGGAAAATTGAAAGGGTTATGATTTTTTAAAGGTAAGGAGGAAAAAACGAAAGTGCAAAAACGGAAAAACCCTGAGTCCTTAAGGGGTTAATACACGTTTTTTTTTTGTGGTGCTGCACTGTTGTGTACTGCTGCTGTCGTGCAAAACTTAGTTTTTTCAGCAGACTGTAGTGCATTTTTTTGCCCTCATACGTGTATACCACATACCTACATCAAAGCAGTGAACTTTTTGTAGCTGTAAATCTGTAACAAGTCTAGATACTGGGAAAGTTTAGGCAGAAGTAAATGACAGCCAGAGGACGTACACAGAGGAGTGTCAGAGGCCTAAATCCTTCAGGCAGAGGTCGCAGCAAACTAGGGGCGAGTGGCAGCAGGAGTCGCAGTGAGAGGCATGAGCTCCCGTTGTCAGCTAGCGGTTGTGTCTCGACCAGCAACCCATCTGCCATCTTCAATTGGTTAACACGGTTATCCACTTCATCACAAGTTTCATCTGACACCCCCAATCAACAGTCGGTGGGTTCCTCAGACACAACCCTCAGTGTGCATGGCCTGGGAGCAGTCCCTGTCCTCCCATTACCTCTGTCCTATGCTGTTCCCTCTCCTACAGAAATATCTTATGCTGTGGGTTAAGCTCCACTATTCACTGAGGACAATCTAATAGAGGACAGTCAGCAGCTACTGCCCAGCCAAGAAGTGGAGGAGACATCTGCCGCTTCCTCCGTTAGGCGGGAAAATAGTGATGAGGAGAGTGACTTGGGAGGCGGTGTTGCCAAGGTTCAGGGTCCTGAAGCAGACACTGTTGAGGAACCTGAGGAGGACATCAGTGACGTGCAGACACAACTCGATGATGATGAAGCCGATCGCAATTGGGAGCCGGGTGCAGAAGGGGCTTCATCATCATCAAAAGAGAGTTGCAGATGGCCCTTGAGGCAGAAGCTGAGACAGCAAGGTGGTAGCATGATTGGCAGTCAGCGTGGTGGCAGAAGTGGAAATTCTGGAGTCAAACGTTCCGGGGGGAGACCACCTGCTTCACGGCAGCCTACCTTCCTGAGAGGTAGTGAAACAGGGGTTCCTGAAGACAACGGCAGTAGCAGGCAATTAGTGCGGACTTTTTAACCAGTAGTGACGTCACTATCAGCTGTTTGGGTCATGTTGTTGCGCTGTATCAGCAGGGAAGCAAGCCGGTGAGACGCTTTCGGCCGGAGCAAGTTCTCCCGGCGTTCGGCTCCCTGCTATTCTGATACTCCGCAGTTGTAACAGGATTACTCAATCTTCATTTAATTACTGGAATCACCGCAGGATACCAGAGACTAATGAAGTGCATGGAACTTCACACTGAAGAGGTATAATTATCGCTATCAAGAAGGTGGATTACACAGTGCTGTATCTTCAATACAGATCGGGTAGGAACCGCTTCAATGTAAAAGTGATTTATTAGGTATTTTATCTTGAATACCTCCAATTGCGCCGAAACATATCTTTTTTTATAAGTTTTTACTATTGTTTGAGTGGAATACAGGGATCCACTCTATTGTATCTTGACTGCAAATAACGATCCTTCAGTGCGCCTGCGCCGGTGCTATATATACATTTTTAAATTAGTGCGGACTGTTGGTGGGAAAATCAGCTACTCGGCGGTGTGGCAGTTTTTCATCAAGCATCTGGAGGTGGTTCACAAAGCCATATGCAAGATATTTCCGAAGAAGGTGAAGCGTGGCCAGGGTCCCAATGTTGGCAACACGGCCCTGCGTCAACACATTCTTTGCCACCATAAAGTGGCCTGGGAGAACCGTGGCTCCGATGTAGTGGTACAGCCTGCTGCATCACCCAGTGGCACTCCGCTCCCTCTTTCAGCCAGCCAAAGCTCCACCACCTCAGCCGAAGGGAGCTGTGTGTCATAACCTCCTTTTGTCACTCCAGATGCTCCTGCTTCTCCCACTTTTACTCAGCCATTCCGCCAACAATCCATCCGAGAAGCCATGTCCAAGAAACAACAGTATGTGCCCACAGCGTAGAAGCTAGATGTGCTCCTGTCAAAGTTGCTGGTGCTCCCTTTTCAAGTGGTGGACTCTGCACCTTTCAGAGAACTGATGGCTTGTGCCGAGCCAAGATGAAGAGTGCCAAGCCATAATTTATTTGCGAAGAAGGCAGTACCAGTCCTGCACAATTTGTGGAAGAGAAGGTGGGCCAGTCCTTGAGCCTGTCAGTGTGTACCAAAGTGCACGGCAGCGCCGAAGTCTGGAGCTGTAACTATGGTCAGGGACAATACATGTCCTTTACGGCTCACTGGGTAAATGGGGTTCCTGCACAGCCACAACCCCAACTTGGACAGGTCATGCAGCTTTCTTCTCCACGCTGTCAGCCCATTGGTCCTGTGACAGTGTGCCACTCTGCCTCCTCATCCTCCACTGTGTCCTCAGCCTCCACTGCCCGAACAAGTCTCAGTGCCCCTTCAGCATACCATGTGTGCAGGGCACGGCAGTGTCACACTGTTCTTCACATGGTTTGCCTTGGTGAAAAGAGTCACACAGGGGAGGAACAGCTAAGAGTCATTCATAAAGAAATCGGAGCATGGCTTACTCCATGAAATCTAGAAATGGGAACCATGGTGACTGACAACAGGAAGAACATCTTGGCCACGCTGCGACAAGGAAGGGTGAAAAATGCGCTCTGCATGGCACACATGTTAAATCTGGTTGCCAAGCAGTTCCTGAAATATTCCCCCCATTTGTGAGACATTCTAAGAATGGGAAGGAAACTTTGCATGCACTTCAGCCACTCGTACACCGCAAAGCACCACCTCCTTGAGCTGCAGTGTCAGAATGGTATCCCCCAACATAGTCTGATTTGTGAAGTTGCCACACCTTGGAATTCCACCCTCCATATGTTGGACCGTCTGTACGAACAGAGAAAAGCCATCACCGATTTCTTGATGATCCAAGCGGATAGGGGTACTCTCCGGTGTAACTTCAATGTGAACCAGTGGCAGCTCATACGTGACACCTGCCGTTTGCTCAGGCCCTTTGAGGAAGCCACATTATATGTAAGTCGCCAGGATTACGGGATGAACAACGTCATTCCACTGCTTCATTTCCTACAACAAGTGTATGAAAAGATGGCTGGTCAGGGCAATAGAGACGTTGCACCTACATCTCACGGCCACATGAGCCCTGTGGGGGCTGAACTGGAGGAGGAGGAGGATGAGGGGCACAGTGGAGCACAGTTTAGGTTTGATGAGATGGGCGGTGTTTCTAGTCATCTGACAGGAGAGGAGGAGCATGATAAACTAGAGGAGCTGGAGGATTATGGGGAAAGCGAGACAGAGGACCCAGAAACACCGTCGCAGTATGCAGTGGAGATGGAGGCAGGAAGTCCCTTAGAGTCACTTGCACAAATGGCACGATGCATGCTCACTTGTGTAGTGACAGCCGAATTGTCACCATTTGGCAGCGGGATGACTTCTGTCTGTCCACCTTTTTGGACCCTCACTACCGGCACAAAATGGGGGTCTTTTTTACACCAACTGAGAGGGAGGACAAACTGACCTACTACAGAGAGATCCTACATATTCAGTTGGCTGATGCCTATCGGCGCCATCGTCCATCCACTAGCAGGTCTTACTCGGGGGGCACTCTGTGCCCACCTTCCACTGCCATGGCTGCTGGGGAGGGGTGGGGTGGCAGGAGCAATACCAGCTCCATCAGCAGCAGCCTGAGTCTACAGTCGCTGATGAGTACCTTTCTTCACCCGCATAGTGAAGCAACTCATCAGCAGCAGGTAGACATGGAGCAGGACCTGAACCAGCAGGAGGTGGCATACCTTGACATGACCATGCCAACAACCATTGAAGATCCGCTGGACTTCTGGGCAGCCAAACTTGATTTATGGCCGCAACTAGCTGTCCTGCCCAGCAAGTAGTATGGCTTCAGAGCAGGTCTTTAGTGCGGCGGGGGCCATAGTCATCCCACGAAGAACTCGTCTGTCCACAAAAAATGTGGAGAGACTGACCTTTGTGAAGATGAATCAGGCATGGATCAGCCAGGATTTCCACCCACCAATGCTAGATGCATCAGAGTATATTGAACATGGTGCTACACCAACACTTCACAAATATGTGTAGTGCCAAACAGATTTAAGGCACTGCTCCCCAGTTACAAACATTCCAGCCCCATCATCACCAGGTACTGGTATTGCCACCCACCGCACCACTCTGTCACCAGGTCACTTTCACGTCTCCTGATGCTGCTGCTGCCACCTCCAGGCTGTTTCATTCAGCCCTTATTTTGTCTCCTTAATCTTTTGCCAACTCCAGGCTGTGTTATTCAGCCAATATATTGTTTTCTGATGCTGCTGGGACTGTCTTGGATATTACCTACAATTTTTTATGTTAGCACAAGCAAACATACATCAATCGAGATTTCAACATTGATCTTTTAATGTTAGGGGTTGTGAAGCCCTCTTATGTACGTATCCTGCTGCCTGATCCAGGATGTGTGTTTCAGGAACTACTTGGCTTACTGATGCTGCTGGGCCTGTGCCTAAAAATGTTTGATGTTAGCACTAGCTAACATACATCTTGTATACAGATTTCAACATTAACATTTCAATGTTAGGGGTTGTGAAGCCCTCTTGTAAACTCATGCTGATGCCTGCTCCAGGCTGTGTGTTTCAGCAAGTATGTGGTTTAGTGATGCTGCTGGGCCTGTGTCTAAAAAATGTTCATGTTATCACTAGCTAACATACATCTTGTATACAGATTTCCACATTAACATTTTAATGTTAGGGGTTGTGAAACCCTCTTGTAAACCCTGCTGATGCCTGCTCCAGGCTGTGTGTTTCAGCAACTATATGGTTTAGTGATGCTGCTGGGTCTGTGCCTAAATTTTTTTTCATGTTAGCACTAGCTAACATACATCTTGTATGCAGATTTCAACATTAACATTTTAATGTTAGGGGTTGTGAAGCCCTCTTGTAAACTCATGCTGTTGCCTGCTTCTGTCTGTGTCATTAAGCAACTACATGGTTTAGTGATGCTGCTGGGCCTAGGACATTACCTATATATGTTTATGGTAGCACTAGGTACCATACATCTTCAATGGAAATTTCAAAATCCATCTTTTATTCTTAGAGATTGAAAGGCCCTATTGTCTTCTCATTTGCCACCAACTCCGGGGTGTGCCATTCAACCACTATAATGTCTCTTCTCATGCTTTAGCCAACTCCAGGCTGTGCCATTCAGCCACTATATGGTCTCCTCCTACTGATGCCACCTCCAGGCTCTGTCATGGTACTTCCATGTGACATGTGACTCCTTGTTAGATTTGGCCCTTTGTACCCACACGCCGGGGCCCGGGGCACTAAAACTTGGGAGTCAAAAGTTTAATTTCAAAATCCTTGATTTAAATTAAAAAATCATACATTTCAATGGTCTCCTCGTGCTTCTGCCAACTCCAGGCTGTGTCATTCAGCCATTATATGGTTTACTGATGCTGCTGGGCACTAGCTACCCAAAATCTTCGGTTTAAATTTCAAAATTAGTCTGTTTTTTCTTTGGGTTTGTAAAGCCCTGGTGTCTACTCATGCTTCAGCCAACTCCAGGCTGTGTCATTCAGGCAATATATGGTTTACTGATGCTGCTGGGCCTGGGTCTGGTAAGAAAAACTTTTCTTTTGGTAGCACTAGCTACCCAAAATCTTCAGTTTAAATTTCAGAATTATAATCTTAGGGATTGCGAAGGCCTAGTGTCTACTCATGCTGCTGCCAACTCCTGGCTGTGCCATTCAGCCACTATATGGTCTCCTCATGCTCCAAGCTGTGTCATTCAGCCACTATATGGTCTCCTCATGCTGCCGCCACCTCCATGCTGTGTTATTCAGCCACTATATGGTTTCCTCATGCTGCCAACACCTCCACGCTGTGTCATTCAGCCACTATGTGGTCTCCTCATGCTGCCAACACCTCCACGCTGTGTCATTCAGCCACTATATGTCTCCTCATGCTTCAGCCTCATACAAGCTGTGTCATTCCGCCACTATATGGTCTCCTCATGCTGCCAACACCTCCACGCTGTGTCATTCATCCACTATATGGTCTCCTCATGCTGCCAACACCTCCAGACTGTGTCTTTCAGCCACTATATGGTCTCCTCATGCTGCCAAAACCTCCACGCTGTGTCATTCAGCCATTATATGGTCTCCTCATGCTGATGCCAACTCCATGCTCTGTCATTGTGCCGCTCTGCAGCAGTGATTCTAAAAGTGATGCCGGTAATCTGCATGTTATTCTGAATAACAGTATTATTTCACTACCCCAGCACACTCCATATGCGTGTTAGAACACAGAAAAGTGTTCTACACCCCTATGGAGGCTTTCTGTAGGCATAAAATAGACATTTTTAATATAGATTCACTGCAAATAAATTTGTATCGAAACAAAAAAGTTCACTCATCTCTAATACTGTCCACCTAGAACCAAATTTAGCTTGTAAGTGGAAAGACAGGCCACCCTATTCGATGTTTAAGGAGTATAGAGATGGATTCCCAGAAATGGAGGATGACAATATATCTCTATCATAATATATCTGGATTAAAAGTGGACATGGCAGAAACAGTAATATTATTGTTGCTATTATTGTCATTATTAATATTTTTAACCTGTTGGGAACCAGGGGCATACCTGTACTTGGTATTTCCGATCACCACCGCTCGCCGGGCAGTGATTGGAACGGGATTTCTGCTGATATCTATCAGAAGCCATACCGGCATATCGCTGATAACGGAGATTGCTGTCAATTCTGACCGGCGAATCACTGTTTTTCTGGGCCAATCAGGTCTCTGGTGAGATGGCCCAGAAAATAAGGGTGATTGGTGCAGTCTGAGACAACCCCGATCACCCTGAAGGTTAGGAGTGGGGTGGCAGGAATGTCACCCCTCCTATCCCTGCGAGTGACCGACCAATCGCAGATCAAGGGGCAGGGGGGTTAAAGTTCAGTTACCCACTCTGACTACCCACAGTATTCCAGGCAAAGTGGAGGAACTGTGACAGCAGCGGCGGCAGCGTACTGGTGGTGGGTGGCGATCGGCAGCGGGCAGCGATCTGTCTGAGCATGCTGTTTTCTGTCTGGGCATGCTGGGATTTGTAGTTTTGCAAGATTTGGGGTGTCGCAGTTTGAAGATCACTGTGCAGTGGTCTCTAAACTATGGCCCTCCAGATCTTGCTTAATTACAACCCCCAGCATGCACAAACAGCAAATGGCTGTCTGTGCATGCTTGGAGTTGTAATTATGGGTCTCTGGCTGTTGCATAACTACAACTCCCAGCTTGTCCCTTGGCTGTTCATACATGCTGGGAGTTGTAGGTTTCAACAGCTGGAAGCGCACTGGTTGGGAAAACACTGAGTTAGGTTCTGTTACCCATCTCAGTGTTTCGTGGGGAAACACTACAACTCCCAGCATACATGCAGACCATGCATGCTGGGAGTTGAAGTTTTTCAACAGCTGGAGGCACACTGGGGAGTTAGTCTGTTACCTAACTCTGTGTTTCCCCACCAGTGTGCCTCCAGCCATGGCAAAACTTGGACTCCCAGCATGCACAGTTTGTCAGTGCATGCTGAGAGTTGTAGTTTTGCAACATCTTGCGGTTTCCCTCCCCTCCCCTCTTCCCCCCCCCCTCCAAAAAAAAAAAGTACAAGGTACATTCACACGGGAGGGGGTTTACAGCGAGTTTCTCGATGCGAGTTTGAGCTGCTGCAAATTTTCCACGGCAGCTCAAACTCTCAGCAGGAAACTCGCTGTAAACCCCCACCGTGTGAATGTACTCTAAAAACACTACACTACACAAAATAAAGAGTAAAACACTGCATATACACCCTTTCACTGTTACAAACAGCTGTTGAAAAACAACAATTAGTGCCTCGTAAGGGGTATTTCTGTACTCTGGAGAAATTGTGTTACAAATTTTGGGGGTCTTTTTCTCATTTTACCCCTTATGAAAAGGAAAAGTTGTGGAATACACTGGTATGTTAGTGTAAACAATTTGTAACAAAATTTCTCCTGAGTATGGAAATATCCCATATGTCGACGTAAAGTGCTCTGCAGGTGCACAACAGGACTCAGGAGTGAGAGTGCACCATGTACATTTGAGGCCTAAATTGGTGATTTGCATTGAAATGGATGATAGTTACAGCGTTTCTGACATAAATGCAAAAAACACAAACAACACACTCACATTTGACCCCATTTTGGAAACCACACCCCTCAAGGAACATAAGGGGTGCAGTGAGCCTTTACACCCCACAGGTGTCTGACAGATTTTTGGAACAGTGGTCCGAGAAAATTAGAAAATGATCACGCCAGGGCCGCAACACACAGGAATCCTTACCAGCATCTCTTGCACCCATCAGCAATTGACGAGCGCTTTTATACGTTTGGACCTGAGGAAGGCACTCTATATGTGCCGAAACGCGCTGTCCTTTTTTGCAAATAAAAACTACTTGTCCTGTGCTAGCTTGAGTCACTCCGTTTTGTGATCTCTTAAGCAGTGCCTCACAAGACCGCTTTTGCATCTCTTTGAGATTTTCGTGTCGTAGTTACTGGCTCTTCCAGGTAAGAGTCCAGTCCCTGTCTGAGTGCAGCAGCTTTCCTATACCTCGAACCACCGATCCTCCTCAGAGATTTGCACCAACGGGTGAGTAATATCACTTAGGTGCGGTGGAGGGCTATACAGATCTTTTACCTGTTACAAAGGGAGCGCCCCCTGTCTCTCATCTTTTTCTCTTTTATTTCTGAGATGGTAATCTCATGACATAGTCATTTACCCCCAAGACAAGCGCAGATCCTTCCAAAGCATGTCCATTACTGCCTGCCAGGTACGTACAAAAACCACCTTATGGTGCATAACCCCTTTAAGTCCCCACAGGAGACTATTTATTGCAATTTTTTTATTGAAAATACTGATCAGTGCTATGCATAGGCATAGCAATGATCAGTGTTATCTTCAATCTACTTCTCTGGTCTTCTAGAATGCAGACCGGAGGAGAGGATCACCAGAGACAGCCAGGAGCAGGTGAGCAGAGCTCCTGCCACCATCTTTACTCATTGAACCTCCACAATTGCACTGCGGGTGGTCCGATGAGTGTCTGTATGCCACCCTGCATCCTTCAGATGCTCTGATCAGTATTGATCATGGCATCTGAAGGGTAAATGATAATAATCACTGATGTCTGACTTAAACGGCAGGACACACAGTCTATTAAGCAAGCGCTGGGACTAGGTACCAGGTGACCAAGGCGTATAAGTATGTCTTGTGTCTCGAAGAGGTTAAGCATGGGATTTTTCCAAAACACAAGCACTGTGATCTAACAACAAAACAAAAAATAATACTAACTGTTACGCCGTGCGCTCCGGGTTCCCGCTCCTCCCCGGAGCGCTCACAGCGTTCTCTTATTCACAGCGCCCCGGTCAGACCTGCCGACCGGGTGTGCTGCGATAATGTTTCCAGCCGGGATGCGATTCGCGATGCGGGACGCGCCCACTCGCGATGCGCATCTCAATTCCCTTACCAGACCCGTTCCCCGTCTGTGCTTTCCCGGCGCGCGCGGCCCCGCTCCTTAGGGCGCGCGCACACCGGGTCTTTGCGATTTAAAGGGCTGGTGCGCCATTGATTGGCGCATCAGGTTTTCATCAGTACCTTCATCTGTGCACTTCCCTACTTATACCTCACTTCCCTTGCACTCCCTCGCCGGATCTTGTTGCCATTGTGCCAGTGAAAGTGTTTCCTTGTGTGTTCCTAGCCTGTGTTCCAGACCTCCTGCCGTTGCCCCTGACTACGATCCTTGCTGCCTGCCCTGACCTTCTGCTACGTCCGACCTTGTTCTTGTCTACTCCCTTGTACCGCGCTTATCTCAAAAGTCAATGAGGTTGAGCCGTTGCCGGTGGATACGACCTGGTTGCTACCGCCGCTGCAAGACCATCCCGCTTTGCGGCGGGCTCTGGTGAATACCAGTAGCAACTTAGAACCGGTCCAGCGACACGGTCCACGCCAATCCCTCTCTGGCACAGAGGATCCACCTCCAGCCTAGCCGAATCGTGACACTAATAATAAAAGGAGTTTATTTTAAGCTGTTCATTTCCACATCAAAAAATATACAGAAAGTTGTCCATAATCTACATAACAATGGAGGAAATTTATCATAACTTTGAGAGCATTTTTGTGTAGAGAAGTCCAAAAAGAAGTCCCATACGACTCTGTTTCATATTATTTTGTGACTTTTTAGCTATAGTCGTTTTTCACAAAATGACTTGAACATGTTTTCATTTTCACTTTGCAGTGGTAACTTATTCATGAAATGAGATTTGTAAATAAGCTGCAAATTAGTACTCAAAAATCTTTAAAAAGGTTACTCTGCCAAAAAAACATCTTATTCCCTGTCCGATGGATAGGGGATAAGATGTCAGATCACGGGGGTCCCGTCGCCGGTCATCCGTGAATGAAGCGAACTCCGCTCCGTGTTGGATAACTGGAGACTACAGCCCCAACTCCCCCTCCATTCCTGTCTATGGGAGGAGGCATGATGGCTACATACTAGTCGTCATGCCCCCTCCCATAGAGATGAATCGAGGGGGGTGGTGTGACGTCACGAACACGGAAGCTACAAGCTTCCGTGTTCAAGATGCCGCTGCTGCTGTCTGGATGAGACCTAAGATGTTTTTAGGCGGAGTATCTCTTTAAAGAGTCCCAAATCTACACCAGCAAGCCCATGGCTTAGAAAATTTTTTTTTTACTGCATTTTACATGGCTTCAAGTATTCAAGACTCCTTCATCAATGTAGCCATCTACGCTATTATTTTCACTTCTTAATAAGGTTTCTTTTATTATTATTAAATACATGTTTTAATGTAAAAAACCTATGAAGTTTAATAACAAATGTAATAATGGTTCATTTAAAACCAAAATTAAATGTTCATTTAACTGTGTGAGAGTGTAAATAGATTTTTTTTTTCTTTTTGAAAACTGCCACTGCAGTTTTTTAAAAACCTGTGTGGAAACCTGGCCTCAAAGGGATACTCCGGCATTTGAAAACATATCAAGGGAGCACAGTGCACAGGGTGGAGACACCCCCTTATGCATATATGTTAGCGCTGGTGATACAAGAGCACAGTACTTGGCTATCTTTGGTTTTCCCGGCGCGCGCGGCCCCGCTCCTTAGGGCGCGCGCACACCGGGTCTTTGCGATTTAAAGGGCTGGTGCGCCATTGATTGGCGCATCAGGTTTTCATCAGTACCTTCATCTGTGCACTTCCCTACTTATACCTCACTTCCCTTGCACTCCCTCGCCGGATCTTGTTGCCATTGTGCCAGTGAAAGTGTTTCCTTGTGTGTTCCTAGCCTGTGTTCCAGACCTCCTGCCGTTGCCCCTGACTACGATCCTTGCTGCCTGCCCTGACCTTCTGCTACGTCCGACCTTGTTCTTGTCTACTCCCTTGTACCGCGCTTATCTCAAAAGTCAATGAGGTTGAGCCGTTGCCGGTGGATACGACCTGGTTGCTACCGCCGCTGCAAGACCATCCCGCTTTGCGGCGGGCTCTGGTGAATACCAGTAGCAACTTAGAACCGGTCCAGCGACACGGTCCACGCCAATCCCTCTCTGGCACAGAGGATCCACCTCCAGCCTAGCCGAATCGTGACACTAATAATAAAAGGAGTTTATTTTAAGCTGTTCATTTCCACATCAAAAAATATACAGAAAGTTGTCCATAATCTACATAACAATGGAGGAAATTTATCATAACTTTGAGAGCATTTTTGTGTAGAGAAGTCCAAAAAGAAGTCCCATACGACTCTGTTTCATATTATTTTGTGACTTTTTAGCTATAGTCGTTTTTCACAAAATGACTTGAACATGTTTTCATTTTCACTTTGCAGTGGTAACTTATTCATGAAATGAGATTTGTAAATAAGCTGCAAATTAGTACTCAAAAATCTTTAAAAAGGTTACTCTGCCAAAAAAACATCTTATTCCCTGTCCGATGGATAGGGGATAAGATGTCAGATCACGGGGGTCCCGTCGCCGGTCATCCGTGAATGAAGCGAACTCCGCTCCGTGTTGGATAACTGGAGACTACAGCCCCAACTCCCCCTCCATTCCTGTCTATGGGAGGAGGCATGATGGCTACATACTAGTCGTCATGCCCCCTCCCATAGAGATGAATCGAGGGGGGTGGTGTGACGTCACGAACACGGAAGCTACAAGCTTCCGTGTTCAAGATGCCGCTGCTGCTGTCTGGATGAGACCTAAGATGTTTTTAGGCGGAGTACCTCTTTAAAGAGTCCCAAATCTACACCAGCAAGCCCATGGCTTAGAAAATTTTTTTTTTACTGCATTTTACATGGCTTCAAGTATTCAAGACTCCTTCATCAATGTAGCCATCTACGCTATTATTTTCACTTCTTAATAAGGTTTCTTTTATTATTATTAAATACATGTTTTAATGTAAAAAACCTATGAAGTTTAATAACAAATGTAATAATGGTTCATTTAAAACCAAAATTAAATGTTCATTTAACTGTGTGAGAGTGTAAATAGATTTTTTTTTTCTTTTTGAAAACTGCCACTGCAGTTTTTTAAAAACCTGTGTGGAAACCTGGCCTCAAAGGGATACTCCGGCATTTGAAAACATATCAAGGGAGCACAGTGCACAGGGTGGAGACACCCCCTTATGCATATATGTTAGCGCTGGTGATACAAGAGCACAGTACTTGGCTATCTTTGGTATCTTTGTTTTGTTTTGGGGGTTTTTTTAGGAAAATTTAAAACATACTATAAAAATGCATAAATAAAAATGTTTTTGTTTGTTTTTACCCCCTTCAGTGCCAGAAAGAAGTTGTAATGTGTGGAGCATAGCCCATGCTACCCATAGTGGGTGTGCTTAAGCTTGCATGTGGGTGTGGTTGGGGGCATGGCTGGAAATATTGGGTGAGTTCCCCCACTTTTTTCCCCAGGATAGAGGATAAGATGTCTGATCACGGGGGTCCTGTCGCTGGGACCCCCTGCGATCTCCGGATGGCACCCCAGGATTCTGAACATTTGGACATTGTGGCCGTGGTTGCGATGTCATGCCACGCCCCCTCCATTCAGATCTATGGAAGGGACCACAGCTGTCACACTCCCATAGACAAAACGGCGTGGTGTAATGTCACAACCATAGCCTCCCAAGCCAGCATTCTGAACAAAAATGTTTAGAATGCGAGGAAGCCACCCGGAGATTGTGTGGGACCCCTACGATCAGACATCTTATCCCGTTTCCTTTGGATAGGAGATAAGATGTCCGGGGGGGGGGAGTACTCCTTTAATTTTGTCTTTTTATACAAGTGGAAACACCAGGGTTTCTGCATGCCTGCCTCTTAAGGGTATGTTCACATGGTGGAAACCTGGGTCCTGCCTAAAGCGGCCATGGCAGTGAGCATGCCAGCCAACCGACCTGCCAGGAAGACGTCAGTGACATCACTTGTCAGGCCGCCGCCGGAGAGAAAAAGCGCTGTGCAGGGCAGGTGGGTGTGTCTGTGTGTGTGTCTGTGTGTCTCTGTGCGTGCGTGGGGGGGGAGTGCGCTGCCTACCTACTACCTAATGTTGGGAAACTATGCTGCCATGCTGCCTATCTGATATGGGGAAACTATGCTGCCATTGTAATGTTTGTCTTGGTTTATGTTCAGGCATGGCCATTGGATTTAGCTTGTGGCTGAACAGTTTGATGTTCCCTGGCCAGGGAATAGTTAAAGCTCTTAGCCTTTCACTTAATGGCAGTTTGGGTGTGTCTATATATCTCCAGCTAAGTCTAGGTTCTGGGCTGGTGATTGACCTGTTGCTACTATGATGTATGTTTGTGCATACATGCTGCTATGAAGTTCAGTGCAATACACTGTCTGCTTGTGCAATAATGCTACTATGTCTGCTTGAGCATATACCTTGTAATTATCTTGTGATATCCTATCTGAGTTTCTAATCTTGTTACATTAGCCGGTTTTAGGATTAGTTTGTCCTTTCTGATTTGTTTTGTGTTCACACAGTGAGAATCCTGTCCTTCATTCCTCCTCTTAGTGGAGTTTGGATTTGAATTTATTCTGTGTTGTATTTTGAAATATATCCTGTTTTGAATCTTGAGAACTATCCTGTCTAGTACCCTGACCAGAGTTCCTCTACGTTGTAGAGTTTGGTTTTCTTCTATCCGTTTTTATGAAGTTTCATGTATTATATTTTTGTTTCCTACTGGGTCAGCATCCTGTTACGTAGTAACATAGTAACATAGTTAATAAGTTTGCAAAAAGACCAGATTCTATCCAGTTCAACCTATATTCATAATGAGTCACTACTTAGTTGATCCAGAGGAAGGCAAAAAACCCTCATACTAGAGGTAAAAATTCTTTCCTGACTCCAAATATGGCAGTCAGAATGAATCCCTGGATCAATGTCCTGTCCCTATAAATCTAGTATACATAACCAGCGATGTTATTACTCTCCAAAAATGCATCCAGACCCCTATTGAATTCTTTTACAGAGTTCCCCATGACCACCTCCTCTGGCAGAGAGTTCCATAGTCTCACTGCTCTTACAGTAAAGATCCCCCGTCTGTGCTGGTGTAGAAACCTTCTTTCCTCAAGACGCAGATGATGCCCCCCTTTTTTTTTCTCAACTGTAATTTTTTATTGAAATTTTGAAGTATATAAATCCAAAGGGAAACAACATGCGGGTAAAATCAAAAGGGCTACACCCAAAGTATGCAAAAATGTATACAAAGAAGGCTAACAATAAACTGCTACAGCATATCTGAAGGGGGTGGGGAGTAACCCCCCAGAGAAGCATCCCAACCAGGGTGCCGCAAAACAGTGAGCAATACAATAGCCATGCAAAGCCAATAAAGGCATCTCTCCATATGTGAACACAATAAGCTATAAGGCCCAAAGGGCGACATACACAGTATAAGGGGGAGAGGGGGGGTATAGAAAGAAGAAGGAAACACCAAGGGACCAGGTAGACAAACACAAACAAAACATAAAACACAGAGTCAGGGGAAAAGGAAAAGGAAGCAGAAAAAAGAAGGTGAAAAGGAAATGGAGTTCAACAGGTCAAAGCGGCTGTCGATCAGAGAAGCGATCCCAAAGGTTCCCAAACCGTGAGAAAGGAGGGTACAGAGTTATTCAACAAGGCCATGAGATATTCCAAGGAGCGGATATCTCGGACACGGACGAGAAGGTCAGAGCAATATGCATGAAAAGCCTAAACACTTTTTTTTAGAGAGGGCGGGATAGGAAAAATGGAGAAGATATATTTGGGGATCTAGAGGGACCGAGACACCCAGTCAGAGATCAATCGCTGCACCAACTTCCAAGTCACCTAGAAGAGGACAGGGCCAAAAAATGTGGAACACAGTACACAAACCCACCCCACAACGCCACCATTGAGGCGGTATAGTAGAGTTCAGTCTATTTAAAAGCTCAGGAGTGTGATACCAGCCCATGATCATCTTATACTGGGTTTCCTTATATGCTGCGCAGATGCATGCCTTAGAAGCCTTTTCCCAAATAATACGCCACTGAGGCAAGGTAAAAGAATTGTTTAGAGTAGCATCCCAACGGCCTATGTAGCGGTGAGACGGGGCATCTCCGTCAGGGGGCTGTAAGAGTAGCAAATAGATGTCGGAGAGAAGACCCCACGCCTGAGGCCCACCACGGCAAAATCTTTCAAATCCAGTAGGCCTAGAGACCAGGGCTGAACCAGTTGTGGAGGACAAGAAATGTATAAGTTGTAGGTAGTGGTAGCGCTCAGTAGAGGGGAGATCCCAACGAGACACCAGCTGTTCAAAGGGTAAAAGGGAGCGAGACAAGGGGTCCACAACATCAGCCCAAAAGAGGCCTCGTGATCCCCATTCCCACACCATGAGGGTGGACATACCAGCAGGACAAGCAGGACAGTAAAGAAAAGACTGTAAGGGGGAGGAGGAGAAATACAATCTAAACTTCCAAGAGCAGTATCCCCAAACATATCTAGAGAAAGACATAGGACCCAGGAGGGCAGGAAGAGAAACACCAGAGGGGACCAGAGGAGGGAGTTTGGGTGAATAGGGGCCAACCAAAGTTTCTCTAGCTCCATCCAGCAGCTATATGCATGGTAAGAGGACCAAGATGCAAGATGGTGTAGGTGAGCAGCCCAGTACCGCTCATCACTAGTCAGGAACAGCCAGCCCCCCCATGGCCCTGCTAGCCATCATGACTGACATCGGCAAGTGATGTCTCTTCCCATCCCAGATGAAGCGAAAGATAGCAGATTGAAAGGAGCGAAGGGCGGACAAGGGAACTCGAGTAGGCAGCGTTTTGAAAAAATACAATAACTTGGGTAAAAGCGTAATTTTAAAGGGGTACTCCGGTGCTTAGACATCTTATCCCCTATCCAAAGGATAGGGGATAAAATGCCTGATTGCGGGAGTCCCGCCGCTGGGCAGCGTGTGACATCACGCCCCCGCCCCCGTGTGATGTCACGCTCCACCCATCAATGCAAGCCTACGGGAGGAGGCGTGACAGCTATCATGCCCCCTCCCGTACGCTTGCATTGAGGGACGGAGTGTGACATCACACGGGGGCGGGGGCATGACGTCATACGCCGCCCACCCTGTAGTCGCCGGTAATCAGTCCCGGAGAGAACACGCTCCAGGGACTGATTACAAATGGGGTGCCGCATGCATGATCCCGGGGGTCCCCAGCGGCGTGACTCCCGCGATCAGGCATCTTATCCCCTATCCTTTAAGATGTCTAAGCATTAGAGTACCCCTTTAACAGCCACAATTCAACCAAAAAAGTAGATACACTGTGACTTCTATTTCTCAAGGAAAAGGGGGAGGTAGTTAGTAGAATAAAGAGTGGTGTATTTGGAAGTGATGTGGACCCCAAAGTACTTGATAGCAGAAGTGGACCATTTGAAAGAGTAGTTAGTGCTTAGAAGAGTAGAGACAGTAGAGGAGAGATTGAAGGAGAGAGCCTCCGATTTAGAGAGGTTGACCTTATAGCTAGATACTGCACCATAGTCATGGAGGGCCCTATAAAGGTTAGGAAGAGAAAGTAAAGGACGGGAGAGTGTGAGGAGTACATCATCAGCAAATAAGCAGGTCTTGAACTCTCTATGGTGAATGGGGATGCCAGTGATGTCCGGGTCCCTCCTGATTATGGCCGCAAGAGGTTCAATGCACAGGGCAAACACCAGGGGGGACAATGGACAGACCTGTCTAGTTCCATTAAACAGAGGAAAAGTCAGAGAAGGAGCATGAGGGAGTTTTAGAGAGGCAGTAAGAGAGGAGTAGAGACCCCACAGTGCAGTCAGGAAGTTACCCGTGATTCCAAATTTTTTGGAGAGCAGCAAAAAGAAAAGGCCACCCCAACCTATCAAAGGCCTTTTCCGCATTCAAGCTAAGAATCAATGCCTGTTCAGGCCGTTGAATGATTAAGTCAACCAGACCCACTACCCTCCCTGTGTTATCTCCCCCCTGACGACAGGGGATGAACCCGACCTGATCCTTATGGAAAAGGGAGGGAAGAAAGGAGCTAAGCCTTACCGCCAAGACTTTAGAAAAAAGCTTCAAATCAGAGTTGAGGAGGGCAATAGGCCTGTAACTAGAGCAATCATGGGTATCTTTGTCAGGTTCAGGTATCAGGGTAATCAACGAGTGTAGAAAAGACTGCAGGATCTCCTCGCCCCCCCATAAAAGAGTTGAAAAGAGGGACAAGTTTAGGTACCAGTATGGACGAGTAGGTCTTATAGTACAGGTAAGAGAATTCGTAAGATCCTGGGGAGCGGCCAATCGGGAGGGATTCAAAGACCTCAAGGATTTCCTCCCCTGTAATAGGCGCATTAAGAACCTCACGATCGGCCACATCGAGACAGATAAGAATCAAGAGCAGCAGCTTAGGTCAGATGGAAGTTGTGAGGGGAGAGAATAAAGACCAGAGTAGTAGTCGAAAAAGAGGCGGGAGATGTCAGCAGGGTGATAGTGTAGAACACCTGAGGAATCCTTCAGGACGGAAGGCGATTGGGCAACAGCACGATCACGTAGGCGCCTGGCCAACAGTGTGAGCTTTATTACCTTTCTCATAAAAACGCTGCTTGGCATATAACAGCTGCCGCTCCACCCTATGAAGAGCCAGATCACCCAATTGAGCACGAGCAGTCACCAAGCGCCTCAGGGTTGAAACAGAGGGAGAGGAGAGTAAGAGAGCCTCCAGGTGAACGATCAGGGCACGAAGGTCCCGAAAGCGAGCCAGGGCATGACGTTTAAGTCGGGCCCCCAGGGCAATGCAGTGACCTCGCACCACCAACTTGTGGGCTTCCCAAAGGACCGAATGCGAAGATACCGTGCCCTCATTAGTAGCAAAGTAGTCAGTGATACATTCCTGAATCGACTCCCGGGAAGGCAACGCTTTAAGGAGAGAATAGTTCAGACGCCAATGGCAGCTCCTGAGTGAAGAAGGAGTGTGTGAAAAGGAGGAGGAGGACAGGGCAATGGTCAGACCAGGAAATAGGTTGAAGGGAAGCAGTAGAGAGCATGCGCATCATTGGAAGGTTACCGAAAAAATAGTCTATGCGCGTGTGCAACTTATGAGGGTGCGAATAAAAACTAAAAGAAAGGTCCATTGGATGGTTTAGCCGCCACAAGTCATAAAGCGAGGAGGCCCGTATAGTCCGCCAAAAAAGGGTAGCCAAGCGCAATTGGGCTGGAGAAGGCGGGGAGCCAGAGAGGGAGTGGAGATGCATAGTCGGAGAAAAAATAAGGTTAAAGTCCCCCCCTAGCAACCAAGCAGAATGGATATCTATGTAGCTTAGAGAGGACCCTACATAGAAACAGGATTTGCGAAGTGTTAAAGTCATAAATATTACATAGCAGAAGCGGGACCCCACCCAAGATCCCCTCAACTACAACAGAACGCCACTGAGGGTTGAGAGAGCAAGAGGAGACTTGTAAAGGGCAGGAGCGAGAGACCAGAATAGCTGTCCCAGCCTTCTTCCTATCAGAGACCGCAGAAAAGACCTGGGGATGGGAGTGCTGAAGAAAGTGGAAGGATCCAGAATGGTCAAAGTGTGTCTCCTGAAGGAAGACCACGTCAGCCCGCAGGTCCACTAGTTCACTCTGTAATAAACGCCTCTTAGAAGGGGAGTTAAGGCCCTTAACGTTCAAGGAGACACACCTGACCATGGTGGATGATAAGAAGAGAAAGAAAGCCAACTCACAGAAGACCCTGGGTAGACCTCAGCAGACCTGCAGAAAGGAGACACGGGATCCAGAGCCTCGGAGGTAAAGATTGAGGAAAAGTGACCTGTTAGAGGGGAAGGGGAAGGAAACAGTGGACAACAGGAAGGCTGACAGATGAACAACAAACAGACAGGACAACATAGAAGACAGCAAAAACAGAACAGTGTAAGAAAATGAACCATTGGCAAAAAAGCCAATGCAGAGGTCAAGACCACCAAGGTGAATCGACAAACAAGGCATGGATGATCCATTGCTAAAGCCTCGATAGGGGAAATGGAAGAACACTAACAAGGAACAAATACAATGAAGGGTAAGAACCCCACCCCGAGGCCACAGCCAGGAACACACAATCTGGATGAATATCAAACTATAGGTGATCAATAATGCAAGTATAGAATAACCATAAAAAACAATGCAAAAAAGGTAGTAAATATCCAATGTTAGCAGAAAGTCTGTGCCGGACAGGATCAGGCTGCATGAAAAAGTCCCAAGCCAGGAGTAATCAGGATAGATGTGAGTCTTCCAGGATTACTCAGGGGGGGATCCGTGAGGTGCCCCCGGAGGCACGAGGAGGGGACCTCTTCTGAGTTCCAGGCCAGAGGACCGGACAGGCTGCCACACAGGGGGCAAGGGTGGAGGAGGAGAAGTGAAGTCGCAATCCACCAGCTGGGGGACCGGCAAGTCCAGGGTAGAACAGAAGGCCGGGAGGTCCGAGAAGGATCGTAGAACAGCAGAGCTTCCATCCCTGCAAGCATGAAGTGCAAACGGAAAGTTCCATCTATAAGGCACCTGGTGGGAGCGAAGGACAGCCAAGAGGGGTTGGAGCATGGAACGCTTCTGGAGCATCAGCCAGGAAAGATCTTGGTATAGCTGGATGGGGGCCCAGTTGAAGTCTAAATTTCGTAGCGAGCGAGCTTTAGCCATGATGGCCTCCTTCACTTGGAAATCATGCACAGAGCAGACAACATCCCTGGGGGTGCCCATGGTGGATTTAGGGCGGAGGGCCCTATGTGCCCTGTCCAGCTTAATCTTGTGGGAGGGGGACTCCCCCAGAATCAGGGCTTCTAGGGTGGCAAAAAGATCCTCCTCACGGGTCGCCTCCGGTAGCCCATGCACCCGTATGTTATTACGCCATCCCTGATTGACCAAGTCTTACATATGGGCATGGAGATCACAGAGAAAATCAGTTTGGGATGCAAAGGTGGAGTGGAGCTGGGCAATGTAAGCTCTGGTGGTATCATGTGCATCTTCCAGACCCTCCACCCGATCAGAAACATGCTGTATATCCTGGCGCATGGACGAAATCTCCGCCCGGCATGAATCCTTCACCTCAGCAATAAGTGAACAAAAGTCCTCCTTAGGCTGCATTCACATCTTGTTTTTGCAATACGGTTCCCGTATCCGGTTTCAGTGAAAAAGCCGTATGGAACCTTATTGCAAACCGTATGTATATACATTTCATAGAAAACCATATGCCAACCGTAGTATCCGGTTGTGTACGTTTTGCATCATTTACGGTTTTATCCGTTTTTTTCCCGTACACAAAACCGTAGTCTACTACGGTTTTATGTCCGGGTGGAAAACCGGATACAACCCGTATACGTTCTTTTTAAATGGTGGTGTATGGGAACCGTACTGAACCGTACTGAACCGTATGTGCGTATGGTTCCATCCGGTTTGCACAATACGGTTTTGCAGTTTACACATGCGCAGTACATGCCGAAAGTTCTTCCCACATATAGAACAAGAAGAATTTAATTCAGGACAAGCATAAAGCCATATCCGTTTTTTTTTCTTCTCAAAAAACATATAAACCGTATGCAACCGGACATCCGTTTTCAAACCGTACACGGTTGTATACGGTTCGGTCCGGTCTTGAGACATACATTTTTTCTACAAAAAAGCTGATACGGGAACCGTATTGCAAAAACGAGATGTGAATACAGCCTTAGTAAGAATTTGTGAGAGAAGCTGACTGAGGTCCGACAGTGTAGAGGGAAGTGCTGGCAAGCCAGAGCAAGGCAGGCCAAACTCAAAGATGGCATGCCAGGAGGAGGAGGCTGCCCCTGAGGGAGAGGGCAACTGGGGCCCAGAGGAATGGGAAGGCGACCCCTGGGAGGGCATGCTGGGAGCACCGGCGGACATCCTACCAAGCAGGGGGGTCCTCTGCTGCTTAGGGGATGTAGAGAGAAGACGGTGGGCAGCAGAAGCATCCAGGGTGTCAGGACAGAGAAGTGCAGGTGGCCCCAATCCCAAACCCCCTAGATAGAACGGCTGAGGAGAAGGCTGTTCAGATCCCCAGGTAATACAGGTGGGAGCTGGGGGAGCCAGGCAGGAAGAGTCAGCTGAGGTCTGTTGTGAAGGAGATGGAGGAGGAGAGTCCCAGGCCCCTTGCAATGGTTGCCCAAGATGGCGGACCTGAGGACCAGTAGATTGATGAAAATGGAGGCCCTTCAGGAGAGGGGGGCTAAGGCAGTGCACCGGGGTTGCGGCTTCTGTGGGGCAGGGGACCACTGTCACTCACCCCAATCTCCGGGCGGTCAGGAACCTTGGGAGTTAACCCGGCAGGAGCAAGGACTGCAGCAGGAGGCGCTGGCAGCAGTGCTGCAGCGTGGAGCCAAGGAGGCCGGGCAGGAGCACAGAGCCGGCCTCCTTGGCTCCTTGGCAGGAGCACAGAACGGAGGGGAGCATGGGGGACTCCGACCCCGGCAGATAGGGCACAGGAGAAGCACGGGGCTGGACCCCGGTAAGAGGCCCTGAACGTAACCGCAGGCCCTGCACCAGCCCAGTACTGGTGGGCAGGCACGCGGGAGCAGAGGCCTGTGGTGTTTGCAGGAACCTCTCGATGCCTCAAGGTGGCGTGACTGGCTGCCAGGTTGTTGCAGAGGGTGTCCGGTGCTTGCGGGAGGTCCTCCCCATGTAGGGAAACTGGGTCACCTGTAGTTTAGGGCAGATTTAGGGCCACGGGAGTGGGAGCCCTCTTACAATGCGGCCATCCTGCAGCGCTTCAAGCCACGCCCCCCAAGATGCCCCTTTTTTATAGATACAGTCCTAAGTACAAATAGATCATGAGAGAGATCTCTGTACAGTCCCGATATATTTATACATAGTTATTATGTCGCCCCTAAGCCTTCTTTTTTCTAAACTAAATAACCCAAATTTTGATAATCTTTCTGGGTACTGTAGTCCTCCCATTCCCCATATTACCCTGGTGTGCCAGTCTTTGAACCCTCTCCAGCTCCACTCTATCTTTCTTGTACACTGGTGCCCAGTACTGTACACAGTATTCTATGTGTGGTCTGACTAGTGACTTGTACAGCGGTAGAATTATTTTCTTGTTGTTGGCATCTATGCCCCTATTGATGCACCCCATGATTTTATTTGCCTTGGATGGCCTTGGATGTTCTGGTGTGGATACATTTCTTTACAATCAGAGAGAAGTTGATGGAATATGCCCACAAACAAGGCGGACTACCTGCACCGTACCACCATGTATCCATATACGCGGATTTATCTTCAGCCACTCTTCAAGCTCGCAGGGATCTTCTCCCCATCACTCAGGCTTTGAGAGCAGCCAATATCCCTTACAGATGGGCGTTTCTAGTGAAATTGCTCATCTGCCTTGGGAACCCCACTAATGTAGTTTGTTTCCTCTCTGAAGGTTGTGAACTTCTCTCCTCTTGGAACTTACAGGTTGCTTCTACAACTGACCGGTCACGCAGTTCTGCACCAGCTCATCTACCCAAAGACTGTCTACTGTCTGAGGACTGACGCTGTTATGCTTATTCCACTACATTTTGCCCCATATTCCCCCACTCTGGTTGGCTCACTGGTTTGAAGCCATTATGATCTCTTTGTCTGTTTTCAGTGTTTTTTTTGTTATGTTTTTTTCCTGATATGCTGTCCTATGAATATCTCATGGTTCACCAAGTCTACCCTGCCTACTTATTTTGAAGGTGTGTGTGCTGGCTGGGGGGCACATGCCTTCACCCTTTCATTTGTTGTAAGCCACTTTTTCTTGCATTCTTTTTATTGTGCTGATGGTCATCAAGATTGTGAGTATCAATGTTAATGGACTGAATGCCCCTCATAGGCGCTCACATCTCTGGAGAGAGGCGGCATCCCTCAAGGAGCGATATTCTTTGTGTTCAGGAAACACACCTTCTCTCCAGGGATGCCCACAGAGTTAGGCACCCATTGTTCCCCCATGTGTTTCAGTCCCACTTTAGTACTAAATCAAGAGGGGTATTTATAGCAATCCGTAATACTGTGTCCTTTACTTTGAAAGAGTCTATTATTGATACACAGGGAAGGTATGTCATCCTGAGATGCATTGTCAATGCTGCTCCACTCACTATAGTTTCATTGTATGCTCCTAACTCAGGTCAGCTGCATTTCCATAAGGCTGTCTTAAGGAAGGCTAAGTCATTTACTTGGGGCTAACTGATTATGTGTGACTATAACACAGTGATGGATATAGGCTTAGACACATCCTCCCCCTCTAGACATGCGTCTCTGTCCCTGGCCCCCTGGGCCTGGGAGTCTGACCTTTACGATACATGGCGCCTGCAACACCCCACGGAGCATGATTACACATTCTTCTCAGGAGTTCACAACACATACTCTAGAATATATTTGATTTTGATCCACAGCTCGCTCCTGCCCACAGTCTCTGACTCCACCATAGACATGATCAAATGGTCTGACCACGCTGCCATAATCATCACTCATCCCCTCTCACCTATATGTGGCGTCTTAGCCCTTTTCTGCTATCTCACCCACACTTTTCCAAAACTCTCTGTTCTGACATCAGGGAATTCTTTGAGTTAAATGCTCACTCAGTGACCAGCACGATCTCTTAAAGAAACAACGCGACTTGCAGATCAATAGTCTTTTGATGCACCTGAAATCTGTTTAACTAGCTAACAAATGACTACCCTCTGCCGACCTGGTGGCGCAGATCTCATCTTTGAGATGAGACCTCCGCTGTTCCTTGCTAGCTTCCTATGAGAAAGTTATCACGTGAGGATCCATGTGACCGGTATCTAAGATACCGCAACGCATCCCGGCGTTATCTCCATACACCACTGGATACCAGAGATGACGTGGCGCCGACAGGTACTTCCGGTATGTGCGGTACGCATGTTCAATCAACATCGCTGAATCAATCACCCGCATCAAATGAAAGGTAAATAGCTGGGGATTGGTGGGAACAGGTATACTAATCATATAAATAGGAATACGCCATGTGATCCAACATGGCGGTACCATCTCCGGCGTGCATCAGTAACCGGGACCGACCATCACCCAGATCTGTGGGATATCTCATATGCCCCTTACTTTCTCCTGATGATTGGGGCAGGAAATGGGTTAAGACGTTATGATTCACCACAAACCCTATCATAAGATCCAGATAAGTCTGTTTCATCTATACCTATGCTGCCATGAGTTTCATTTCTGTTGCTATGGTCTCTTGGACATGCTAGCATTGATGGCTATCTTCTGTTAATCATTTGCTGGTGTTAATTATTTCCATTACTTCACTTGCATATCGGCTGGGGATATTTATTTGTTGCCATAATACCACTGTGTGCATCTTTTTGGTTTACAGGCAATTATATTCATGAATAGCTTTTCATATATGTCATACTAGGTTATCCTAGGTAGTATCTTTTTGACATAGCCATTCTCTGAGTCCACTGAGCACCACACGAGTCATATCTGAAGAATATCCAGACACAGTATTTACCTGTACAATTATATGTTCCATCAGCAGTGTCTGAATATCTATTTAACTGATATTGGCAACAGGCCATTTTCCCTACTCCTACCCTCACCTATTTAGACAGTATCTTATAGTGACACAGTCAGTTTCCCTTTTTAGGGCACATTTAGGAATGTAGGGGTAGGTTCCAGTGCGGGCCCGTCCTTTTTAGGACAGACCACCCCGCCTAGGTATAGGGGTAGTATAGGGCATCAGTGTTAGGGATGCACAGGTAGTGGCCATTTCATCCTCTGGCCATATCTTTCCCTAGGTCCTCCCTCCCTATCCCCCCTCACTTCACCTGGCACCCCATCTATCCTTTAGCAATATCTGGATCTGGCATGAGTAAGTCTTCTTATGGGAGGAGCAAAATTGTGGCATTGGTGAATAATATAAGCACATATTGGATCAACATCCATAGATCCTGAGAAAAAGTGCGATTTTATCCTCAGTATTATCTGAGCTACACTTATGGTGGTTTCTTTTGACATTTTTTACCTAATTACCTATTAAAAGTTACGTTTTAGTGTTTTTTTCGGTGATTAGATATTTTGTTGGACACTAATTATTTAGCTCTGTGAAACAACTTCCTATGAGAAAGCACACAAAAAGATGAGGGCTAGGTATTACTCTCAGGATAACAAGTCGGGGAAATTGTTGGCTAACCGCCACAAAATTAGGCAAGTGCAATCCCAAATACCCTATCTAATCCACCCCATATCTAAAGAAAAATTATCCACTCCCCTTAGCATAGCCAATGGCTTTCAGGCATATTATGCTCAATTATATAACCTGAGGGACTCTGTTCCGGAACTCCCGAATGCTAGCGAGTCCATCAAAAGTTATCTGAGAGACCTGAATATGCCAGTCCTCGCAGAGGTCCAGCACCAGAGACTAAATAGGGATATTACAATAGAGGAAGTCCACAAAACTATCTGCTCCCTGCTGACGGGTAAAGCCCTTGGACCTTATGGGTTTGCTAGCAGCTACTATAAACAATTCTGTGATATCTTGGTACTCCCCCTCAGTAAATTCTGCCAAGAAGCAATATCCACTGGATCTCTGCCCTCTGAGAATTTACAAGCCCTTATTACCACTCTCCCCAAGCCGGGTAAATCGACTGACCTTCCACAAAATTACCGCCAAATCTCGCTCCTGAATCAGGACCTAAAAATTTACGCTAAATTATTGGCCTCCCGCTTAGCGTTGGTTCTCCCATCACTTGTATCGCAGGATCAGGCAGGATTTGTTTCAGGCAGACAAACGTCCGATAATACGAGATGACTAATAAACATCCTACACCATATCGAATTCTTCTCCACCCCTGCGATAACTTTAGGGTTAGACGCGGAAAAGGTGTTTGACCGCCTACTCTGGTCTTTCGCCTTTTTCGATCATGGAGACTATGGGTTTCAGAGCTAATATACTTACAGCCATCATTTCACTGTATTCCTGTCCCACTGCCAATGGGGCACTCTCCGTTGACTTAGCAATCACTGACGGATCTAGACAGGGTTGTCCCCTGTCCCCCCTGATTTATATTCTTTCTATGGAGCCACTGGCTCGGTCTATTAGGCAACATCCGGATATAGCTGGGGTTGAGATTGGGGTCCACTCCCATACCGTATCACTTTATGCAGATGATGTTATACTGACACTAACCAACCCAGAGGGATCCATGTCGGCACTAATGGACACTATAGCAACCTATAGCTCCCTATCATATTACAAACTTAATAGCATTAAAACCCAGGCCTTACCATTAAATCTACCTTCGCAACTGACCACCCAGCGCCGCTCAACGCATGATATGGACTGACAGGATTCGGGTATACAATATTTGGGAGTTTGGCTAACTTACCCTTACTCTACCCTTTATTTATCTAACTATGCCCCGCTGTTAGTAGCTATGGCCTTGGAGACGGCTCTCTCACAGGCAATAATCTCCTGGGTCGGCAGAGTGTCAACCTCTAAAATGTTCCTCCTACCGAGAATCTTATATGTGTTCAGGACAGTCCCTATCGCGCTCCCTAGATCTTTCTTCACACATATGCAATGCATTCTCTCTAAATTTATTTGGAGGGAGGGGGGGACCTAGATTGTCCCAAGCACTCCTATCAAAAGATAGACTGGCAGGAGAATTGGGCTCCCCTGACATACAGGGTTATTACTTATCTACTCTTATATCCTCTATGAGGAAGTGGATGGAGAGTGACGATACCCTCCCGTGGACACGCATGGAGAGCCTCTCATTTTTCCCTACAAGTTGCACGACTTGATATACTTACCTTTATGGAATCTATCCCTCCATCCTTTACTAACCCTTTAGTGAGGGCAACATATGAGGCTTGAAAATCCTATTTGAGTCAGGCACAGTGGCCCGTTCAGGCACACAGGGGAGATATACCACTAACCGTACAGCAGGCCTACATCCCAGACTTAAACTTACAGGAATGAGGTTGAAGGTTCTGACTTGACATTTCAGACACTCCGTTCTAGATTCCAATTACTCTCAAGGGACTTTTATAAGTATCTCCAGATCAGACAGGTCGTTAAGATTTTCTTAACTCCCTGTCCTTCAACACACATAGTAACAGCATTAATGGAGTATGGTAAATCATGTCATTACTACAATAAGAGCGAATTGTGGGCTTTTTAATTATGCCCATATTTAATGAAAGGACAAATTATTTTTTTACTTCTGTGGATTGGTTGGCATCCACTGGTAAGGCCTGGCATGATATGCCTGTGGATGGGCCGCAATAAATTGCTCACCATACCTGTTGGTTTCCTCCACTATTATGTTAATCAACTCTTCTGAAAAGAAGAGCTGAAAAAAAATCAGCTTCTTTTAACCCCTTGGTGTTAACATGAATGCCTGCAGTGGCCACAAATTCAGGCAAATGGGGTATAAAGCTAGAAGCCGGAGCCCACTCAGAGATTGTACTAGGACCTTGGTCAGTACTGGTACTAGGACCTGGCTCAGTACTATGCCTAGGACGGTGGTGAGGAGGTTCCTCATCAAAATCAGTAGAGGAGGAGGAAGAGGGCAAATATGGGAACTCTTCGCTGTCTGAACCTGAGGAAGATGTCAAGGAGGCATATGCCTCCTCAGTGTTGTACGTGCGACGCCTTGAGATTTTTCAGAATGTATGACACTTAGTTTAGAAAAAAGAATGACGAAGTGTCTCTGATGTACCAACACTAGTACTATATATTTTTTTGTATTTTTATTTTTTATTATTATTATTTTTTTTTTTATGGAAAAAACAACAAAATGTAACCGCGCTACGAACAACAAAACAGTGCCGAACTGTCACCGCTGTGCTGACCAAATCCCTAGAACTAAGCTGGCGGCGAGACCAGTATAGAAAAAAAAAAAAACAGCATCACTAGTACTGTAATATGTCACTAATATAAATATTTTTATATATACTTTTTTTTTATATTTTAACCGGAAAAAAAATTAAACCCACAAACTGTACCGCTAACAGGAACAAAAAACTGAAGCAAACTGTCACTACTATAACAAATCAGTGACAAAGCACTACCACTCCAATGTTATATATATATTTTTATTTTTTTACCTTTTTAATATTTTTTTGTAACTAACGAAAAACTGAAACAAAAAGCAAAACTTTAGTGCCACTAGAAATGAAAACACAGGGGCAAACTTTCACTGCTGTCACAAATCAGTGAAGGACTAGGTAAAAACATAAAAGGGTAGTATGGGGGTGTACGAGGTGGTAATGGAATGAAAGGGTGACAGACACTTCAGGGGCACTGACAGTAATTTGTATTATTTGTTCCGCACTGTCACTGTTATGGTCAGTGGCAGACTTAGATTTCTTCACTGTAGCCTGTTCACTATCACAGGCTACAGCAGGTGGTGAATGAATGAATGAATTGAATGGAAGAAGAGGGTGAGGGCAGCATTCAGTGGGTAAGGGGCACTGCTGGCTCTGTTACCTTTATATTACTGTATTGTCACTGTAATATGCAGTGACTGTCACATTAACCCCTTAAGGACCCATGACATACCAGTGCGTCATGAGTCCGCTCCCGTTCTATAACGCAGAGCCACGGCGTGGCCCCACGTCATAGCGGGTAGGGCCCGGCCTCTAACAATGATCGGGACCCGGGGCTAATAGCACTTTTAACCCTTTAGATGCAGTGTTCAAAGTTGAATGCCGCATCTAAAGTGGAAGTAAAACAATGGCGGTTAGCTCAGGGAGCTGTTGGGGATCGCGGGGTCCCGAACAGCTTACATGACCACCAGAGGGTCCCTACCTGCCTCCATGCTGTCCGAACGGCAGAATCATCGATCAGTGGTTTCCTATGAGAAATCACTGATCAATGTAAAAGATCAGTGTGTGCAGTGTTATAGCCCCCTATGGGAGTTATAACACTGCAAAAAAAAAGTGGAAAAAAAAGTGAAGAAAGATCATTTAACACCTTCCCTAATAAAAGTTTGAATCCCCCCCTTTTCCCATAAAAAAAAAAGAAACAGTGTAAATAAAAATAAACATATGTGGTATCGCCGCATGTGGAAATGTCCGAATTATAAAAATATATCATTAATTAAACCGCACGGTCAATGGCGTATGCTCAAAAAAATTCCCTAAATCCAAAATAGCCCGATCAATACAAAAATGTTACCACTAAAAACTTCAGATCACGGCGTAAAAAATGAGCTTTCATACCGGCCTGTACGCAGAAAAATTAAAGGGGTCAGAAGATGACATTTTTAAAAGTATACATTTTTCTGCATGTAGTTATGATTTTTTCCAGAAGTACGACAAAATCAAACCTATATAAGAGGGGTATCATTTTAATCATATTGAACCTACAGAATAAAGAGGTGTAATTTTTACCGAAAAATGTACTGTGTAGAAACGAAAGCCCCCAAAAGTTACAAAATGGTGTTTAAAAAAAAAAAATTTGTCTCACAATGATTTTTTTCCATTTCGCCATAGATTTTTGGGTAAAATGACTGACGTCATTACAAAGTAGAATTGGTGGCGCAAAAAATAAGCCATCATATGGATTTTTGGGTGCAAAATTAGGATTTTTTAAATGTAAGGAGGAAAAAACAAAAATGCAAAAACGGAAAAACCCAGGGTCCTTAAAGGGGTACTCCGCCTCTAGACATCTTATCCCCTATCCAAAGGATAGGGGATAAGATGTCAGATCGCCGGGGTCCCGCTGCTGGGGACCCCCGGGATCTCCTTTGCCACACCCCGCTATCATTACCTCACAGAGCGAGTTCGCTCTGCGTGTAATGACGGGCAATACAGGGGCCGGAGCATTGTGATATCACGGCTCTGCCCCTCATGATGTCACCTCCCGCCCCCTCAATACAAGTCTATGGGAGGGGGCGTGGTGGTCGTCACGCCCCCTGCCATACACTTGCATTAAGGGGGAGGGCCATGATGTCACGAGGGGTGGAGCCATGACATCACGCTGCTCTGTCCCCTGTGTCGCCCGTCATTATGCACAGAGTGAACTCGTTCTGTGCAGGAATGATAGCGCAGTGCCGCAGCGGTGATCCCGGGGGTCCCCAGCAGCGGGACCCCAGCGATATGACATCTTATCCCCTATCTTTTGGATAGGGGATAAGATGTCTAGGGGCGGAGTACCCCTTTAAGGGGTTAATCTTCACTGCAGCCTGTCGGATCGCACAGGCTACAGCACTAGTGATGCGGAGGACAGCAGGTGCGGTAAGGGGCACTACAGGGACACAGCTTTTATAAAAGCTTTTTCTACAGGATGAGAGAGCATCGGAGCTGGAGTTACTGTAGCAAAGCAGCTGATACACTGTGATTGGTCCACAGGGACCAATCACAGTGATCGCTGACCAGGACCAATCACAGATGGTCCTGGGATGTCAGGCAGAAGTTGTCTCCCGACAGTAACAGCTGGACTTCTGCAGGCTAACCACACATCGCCAGGTTAACTGAATGCCTTAAACAGCGGGATGCACGAAATAGCTGCATAACCCGCCATTTATATAAGGCATTCAGAGGGAAGGGGTTAAAAGACAGGTCTTTAAATCTTGCAGAATGCCAAAATTTCGCTGTGTAAATGGCCACGTCAATGGGGAGTAAATTGTGGCAGAAATTCCAGTGGAAAATGAGAAGAGCAAGAAAAAAGAATTCACACTGATGTATCATCCCCAAAGATCTCCTATACCACAATTATTGTAAAGCTGGGTTCACACTGTTTAAAATTTATATATTTTCTGCTCATGAAAGAGCTTGAAATCGTATACATTAAACAGATGTTAATAACTGAGTCTTTTGCATGCCATACATTTGAAGCTGTTTCCCTTTTTTTTTTTCTTAAAGCAATGCAACATATGCTTTTTTGCTGGCCACAATAACAACACGATTTTATGCAACAAAAATAAATACATAAATACATTAAAAAAAAAATAATAATAATTCAATAAAGAAAGAACTATTTAATTAGTTAAGTAAATGAATAAACATAAATTAATAAAACACATAGATAAAATAGAAACCAGTTAAATGTAAACACAAACCAGTGTGACCCCAGCCTTACACATGTATCACATCTTTTATATATAGATGGAAAATCTTCATAGTTCTCAACAACCAATAGCCAAAGGGATGGCGACAACCTTTGATTGTGCTCCCATGGTAGCCACATAGTCAACGTCTTTGGTACACACACTCTAGAGTAGCGTTTCCCAACCAGGCTGGAGACACATTGGGGGAGATTTATCAAACGATTTAGACTGGTTTTTCCTGTCTAAATTTGTCGCACAGATAGTCCCAGTCTAAATATGTGTGACTTTTCTGCGACTTTTGCTGTAGAGGATTTTTAGAACATGATGCATGCAAGTCAATTTTAGACGGAAATGCATTGGAAAATGCAATGGTGCTGAATTTATCACGTGCGACTTTTGTGCGACAAGTCGCATCTGCCCAAAATATGCTGAAATGTCAGACCATGTTGGAGCAGGTCTAAATGCAGTTTAAAGGAGTAGTCCAGTGGTGACCCGGGGTGAACAACTTATCCCCTATCCTAAGGATAGGGGATAAGTTGCAGATGGCGGGGGGTCTGACCGCTGGGGCCCCCTGCAATCTCCTGTACGGAGCCCCGACAGGCCGCGGAAAGGGGGCGTGTCGACCTCCGCACGAAGCGGCAGCCGACACGCCCCCTCAATACAACTCTATGGCAGAGCCGGAGCGCTGCCTTCGGCAATCTCCGGCTCTGCCATAGAGATGTATTGAGGGGTTGTGTCGGCCGCCGCTTCGTGCGGGGGTCGACACCGGCTATCTGGCTGGAGAGCCTGGCCCCTGTACAGAGAGATCGCAGGGGGCCCCAGCGGTCGGACCCCCCGCGATCTCAAACTTATCCCCTATCCTTAGGATAGGGGATGCGTTTTTCACCACTGGACTACCCCTTTAAGCTGTAGACCCTGAAGTCTGAGCACAGAATTTATCAAGGGCTGTGAGACCTTTGATAAATTAGGAGCACAATAGACAGGAGACTACCACATACGCTGGTCTATAAGCATACCCAGAATAGACTAGATTAGTAAATGTCCCCCATTGATTGGGAAACACTGGTCTAGACACTTATCCATTCCAGTTTATTGCATAGTGGTCGGGAAATGCACTTTTGAATGTTCTTTATCTGTGTTTAGAAATCATATGGTTTATCTGACCCTGGTCTACTCCAGTGAAATTTAATAGCTTGGAATATAAAGTTTGCTTTGCTTCAGTTTTAATAATGTGAATTTACATCAGTTGCAAAATGAATGAGTAAATGTCCTTCTCTCCACTGTGATGACTACGATTGAACAAACAAGTTAAATTCCATATATTCAAAGCGGCTTGTTCCCTGAAGGTCATGTTTATGAGAAATTGCTACTAAATATATGCCTGGAAGTACACGCTAAATGAAATGTATTATCAGAAAATTACATATTTAAATTGGCTTTCTATTAACATTTTAAACACTTTTTTTTGCGTTTATATGACTATTTTTATTTAGAAAAAAAAAATCTAAAAATACTTTAATGCGTTCACACTGGGAGCTTTATCATTTAAAGGAAAACTGTCACATGTTTACTCCTGCACTAACCACAGATACTGATGGATAGTGCGGGAGACTCTGATTCCTATGATCCCTACCATGGCCGGATCCGTCCCGCCGTTCGTCCGCAATCTTAGTTTAATTATATCTAGAAATGTGGCTGTTACTGGCACGGGCGGGGTTTCTGTAGCTTAACTGGCACTGACGTCAGCGCCACCCATCTGCAGCACCGCCCGCTTATGAATATTCATCCCCCCTCCCTCCAGCTCTCCATCTCTTTGCCGCTCCTAACCGGTATTCACTGCGCATGCGCTGCTTCCTGACCTGCGCAGTGACGTCCAGTTAGGAGCGGCAAAGAGAGGAAGAGCTGGAGGAAGGGGGAATGAATATTCATAAGTGGGCGGCGCTGCGGATGGGTGGTGCAGACGTTAGTGCCAGTTAAGATACAGAAACCTCGCCCGTGCCAGTCACAGCCACATTTCCAGATATACTAAAACTAAGATTGCGGGCGAACGGCCGGCCGGATCCGGCCAAGGTAGGGATCATAGGAATCAGCGTGTCCCACACTATCCATCAGTACATGTGGTTAGTGTGGTAGCAAACATGTGACAGTTTTCCTTTAACCCCTTAAGGACCCGGGGTTTTTCCATTTTTGCACTTTCGTTTCTTCCTCCTTACATTTAAAAAATCATAACTCTTTCAATTTTGCACCTAAAAATCCATATGATGGCTTATTTTTTGCTCCACCAATTCTACATTGTAATGACATCAGTCATTTTACCCAAAAATCTACGGCAAAATGGAAAAAAAATCATTGTGAGACAAAATTGAAAAAAAAACGCCATTTTGTAACTTTTGGGGGCTTCCGTTTCTACACAGTAAATTTTTCGGTAAAAATGACACCTTTTCTTTATTCAATTCAAATGATACCCTACTTATGTAGATTTGATTTTGTTGTACTTCTGGAAAAAATCATAACTACATGCAGGAAAATTTATATGTTTAAAATTGTCATCTTCTGACCCCTATAACCCCGGTATGAGGGCTAATTTTTTGCGCCGTGATCTGAAGTTTTTCGCGGTACCATTTTTGCATTGATAAGACTTATTGATCGCTTCTTCTTCATTTTTTCATGATATGAAAAGTGGAAAAAAATGCACTGTTTTGGAATTTGGAATTTTTTTGCGCATACGCCATTGACCGTGTGGTTTAATTAACTATATATTTTTATAATTCGGACACCACTGAAGAAGGGGTGTTAATTTGCCATACCCCGAAACGCGTCTGGTGTTGGATTTGGAAGCCGGATCCCACTGAACTGTATTCACACTTAGCACCCACCCTGGTGCGTTTTCTACCCGTTTATACCTATGAGGACTTACTCACAATAATGCCTCAGGAATGAAAGAATTGCCTTATATCCACCTAGGATTACTGACCGTATGCTGACCGTTTGCTGATTAATCCTATTGGAAAAGGAAAAGGCTCTAACATTTGCTCAAAATAAGCGTTTACAACAAAACAGTCAGCTGACCTGCAATCAGCTGACTGTTGACGTCAGACGCCGCTGAGAAACACGCTGACCGGCCGAGCACTGCTATCCTCGGAGCTCACTGAGGGAGACGTGGCCGCACATAGCCACCCCAGCTCGAGCGTGACACAGCCAGCTAGACCCTAGGAGCGGTAAGTGGCACGAAAGTGCCGACAATTTTATTTACAGCCATCACGCTGCTTACCGATACAGCGAGTATAGAGAGTACAGCATACGGAACAAACAGAAAAACACTGACACAGTTTATTCAATACCATCTTTAAGTGGATATAATTGGCAAAAAAGAAAGACTGTTTCAATATATGCGGGACATATGAAAGTGGCCACAATTCACACAGGACTATACTAAGATTGTGATCTATTCCTATACAGGATAGAACTTATGGTTATCATTGGAAACCACAGTTGTTTGATACCATCAGCACCATATTTTGTATTTTTATTTGTATTTTATTTGCAGGTTCCACACTACATTTATATTTGTATTTGTAGGTTGCATTTTCATTTGCAGGTTGTTCTTTCCATTGCAGGTTGTTTTATTGCAGGGCAATTTACTCTGCTATAGGGGACACAATCCACCTAGGTTTTATTTGAGTCATTGTGATTTTTTTCCATTCCTTGTGTGAATTGGTGACCATATGGAAACATATTGATTTTACCAATATATTGATTCTACCAAGTAATTTAGTTAATTCGTGGCATCCGTCTTTTATTATTTTATTAAGTGCCTACGTGGGGCTCCACGTAAGGCACATTATTAATATCATAATTTCTTAAATTGTATTTTAATTGTCACTTGATATCTATATCCCATGCTCATTTATTGAGGTATATATAATAAATTTATATATTTTGGTATATCATATCGATTTCTTTTCTTGGTATTGCCAGACCGTTGCCATTTAACTCTTTGAAGAGTTAGTGTACTGAGGACTGGTATATTTTATTTTCTTTAATATACAAATCTGATTAACTTTCTGGCACTTTTTGATATAAAAAAAATAATTTCCACCAGAGTACCCCTTTAACCTGTCCAGTAAACAGGGTGTAGACCCAGGGCTTACCTGTATGTCCTGAGTCCCGTTTACGGGGTTTAAACCGTTCTCACGAGCAGAGAACAGGTTAGACCCGGTGGGTCCGGGTTGCAACAGGCAGCCAGGACCCACGGCTAATGCCAGGCACACCGATTAGGACAATGCCCGGCATTAACTCTTTAGACGCCACAATCAAAGTTGATTGTGGCGTTTAAGAAGTGCGGAGTTAACAGTGCCGGTTAGCCCAGTGGAGCAGATCGGGACATCCACAGCAACATTGCGGGTCCCGATCAGCTGAGTGAATGCTGGGAAGGTCCTCACATGTGTTACGCTATGCGCTCTGGCCATGAGCGCATGGTTCCGATACCTGCTGCTGCCGGCGGGGCTGGGATTCGCATTGCGGGACGTGCCCGCATGTGAATCCCAGCACTTCACTCACCTGATGCTTCTCCTACCCCGCCTCTGCCTCTCTGCTCTGGCGCATGTGTCCCCATCCCCTAGGGTGCGTGCGCCAGAGCTTTAAGATTTAAAGGGCCAATGTGCCCATTATTGAAGTAACACCTGTGGCTCATTGATAAATTCCTCCACCTCCCATACTTCCCTGCCAGATCTTTGTTGCCCTAGAGCCTTAGAGAAAGCATTCCTGTGTATTGCCTTGTCATGAATCATACCTTGCTCCGTGACCTGACCTTGCTCCATTGCCGCCTGCCTACTGACCATTTGCTACGTTCCTAACTACGCTACTGTGCCGCCTGCCCTGACCTCCTGCTATCCAGACCACGAATTGCCTAATGCCACCTGGGCTTCGAATATCCTCAGCCGCCAGGGGTAGCGACCTGGGTGCTGCCTGCCCCAGCAAGTCCATCTCACTTTGCAGCGGGCTCTGGTGAAAATTAGCAGCACCTTAGACTCCTCAGAACTTTTTGACCATCTACGTGGTGCCAAGGTCTTCTCCAAGTTGAACTTACATGGAGCGTATAACCTCATTCGTATCCGCAAGGGAGATGAATGGAAAACGGCCTTCAATACACGTGATGGACATTTTGAGTATCTCGTAATGCCTTTTGGTCTCTGCAATGCTCCAGCCATTTTTCAAGAGTTTGTCAATGACATCTTCCATGATCTTCTCTACACCTGTGTTGTCATATACCTAGATGACATCCTGATCTTCTCTTCCAACTTAGAGGAACATCGTACTCATGTTTGTCTGGTTCTTCAGCGACTACGGATGAATCATCTCCATGCCAAACTGGAGAAATGCCTGTTTGAGAAGTCAAGTGTTCCGTTTCTTGGCTACATTGTCTCTCATTGGGGCCTGCAGATGCATCCAGATAAATGATCTGCAGTACTGGATTAGCCTCATCCTTCGGGCCTATGTGCTATTCAACTCTTTCTGGGATTCTCCTGCCCCCGCCTCTGCCTCTCTGCTCCGGCACGCCTGTCCCCGTCCCCTAGGGCGTGCGTGTGCTGAAGCTTTAAGATTTAAAGGGCCAGTGCGCCCATTAGTGAAGTAACACTTGCGGCTCATAGATAAATTCATCCACCTACCATACTTCCCTGCCGGATCTTTGTTGCCCTAGAGTCTTAGAGAAAGCATTCCTGTGTATTGCCTTGCCATCTTTCATACATTGCTCCGTAACCTGACCTTGCTCCTTTGCCGCCTGCCTACTGACCATTTGCTATGTTCCTAACTATGCTACTGTGCTGCCTGCCCTGACCTCCTGCTTTCCAGACCACGAGTTGCCTAATCCCACCTGTTCCTCGAATCTCCTCAGCTGCCTGTTCCTCGAATCTCCTCAGCTGCCTGTGTGGCCGAGCCGTACCAGGGGTAGCGACCTGGGTGCCGCCTGCTGCAGCAAGTCCATCCCGCTTTGTGGCGGGCTCTGGTGAAAATCAGTGGCACCTTAGACTCCGCTATTTGGTATGGTCTGAGTCATCTACCACACAGGTCCAGCAGATCCACTATCATCTGTGTTCCAGTCTACGGAAATGTGAGTGTTAAAACCTGCCTCCTTGGCGTACAATCCGTGTTCTGCTGCTCCTAGCTAGAGCAGCAGAGTGCCGAGAATAATGAACAATGCTATGCTATGGCATAGCATTGATCAGTGTAAGCAATCAGAAAATTGCATGGCCCCCTATAGGGGCTAAAAAAAAAAAGTGTAAAAAAAAAAGTTAATAAAAGTGAATTAACCCCTTTCCTATTAAAAGTTTAAATCACCCCCCCTTTTCCCATGTTTTTTAAATAAAATGTAATAAAAAGTAAAAATAATCATATGTGGTACCGCCGTCTCCGTAAATGTCCAAACTATTAAAATATAAGGTTAGTTAAACCTTACGGTTGATGCCGTACATGTAAAAAAATAACAAATTGTGCATTTTCGGTCACTTCATATACCTAAAAAAAACTATTAAAAAGCGTTCAAAAAGTGGCACCAATAAAAACTACAGACCATGGCGCAAAAAAAATAGCCCTAATACATCCCCGTTTGCAGGAAAAAAAGTTATAGGGGTCAGAAGATGACAATTTTACACATACTAATTTTGGTGCATGCAGTTATAATTTTTTTTAAAGTAGTAAAATGAAACAAAACCTACATAAATTGGGTATCTGAAAATTGCACTGTTCAGAAACGGAAGCCCCCAAAAGTTACAAAATGGCTTTTTTTTTTTTTAGTTTTATTTTTTTTCATTTCACCGCACAAATATAGATTGTTTTGGCTTTGCAGTAGATTTTTTATTAGTTGATTGATGTCATTACAAAGTAAAAACATGCCCTTATATGAGTCTGCAGGTGCAAAATTGAAAGTGTTATGATTTTTTGAAGGGGAGGAGGAAAAAACAAAAGTTGACCTGGTCCTTAAGGTCAAAATGGGCTTGGTCCTTAAAGGGGTACTCCGCCCCTAGACATCTTATCCCCTATCCAAAGGATAGGGGATAAGATGTCAGATCGCCGGGGTCCCGCTGCTGGGGACCCCGGGAATCGCTGCTGCAGCACCCCACTATCATAACTGCGCAGAGCGAGATCGCTCTGCACATAATGAAGGGCAATACAGGGGCCGGAGCATCGTTACGTCACGGCTCCGCCCCTCGTGATGTCACGGCCCGCCCCCGTCAATACAAGTCTATGGGAGGGGGCGTGGCGGTCGTCACGCCCCCTGCCATAGACTTGCATTAAGGGGACGGGCCGTGATCTCATGAGGGGCGGAGCCATGATGTCACGCTGCTCCGGCCCCTGTATCGCCCTTCATTACGCACAGAGCGAACTCGCTCTGTGCAGTAATGATGGCGGGGTGCCGCAGCGGCGATCCCCGGGGTCCCCAGCAGGGGGACCGCGGCGATCTAACATCTTATCCCCTATCCTTTGGATAGGTGATAAGATGCCAGGGGTGGAGTACCTCTTTAAGGGGTTAAAGGAGTTTTCTGGACTAACATGATCGATTACAGGATAAGGCGATCAATCACTGATTGGCATCTGAACTACATACTAGTGAATGGGGCTGGAAGCAGTTGGCTCCCGTCAATATGTAGTGGTGGCACCATGTAATTGCAGCTTATTTCCCATTTAACAGAGTAGTGCAACAAAAAATTATTTTACTGCACTAAGCATGGCTAGAATAGTTATATAAAAAAGTCAATTAGCTCTATCACTAAATCTGCAGCGATACCTGAGATCTCAGCCAACTGGAAGCTGAGCTGTTCCTCACAAGCTGTGATGTCCGACCACCTAAATGTCACCCCTCGTCGCCATTTTGTGCACGGACCCAGGATCCCCAGCACGCTGTTCCGGTCCTCCCTGTCGCAAGTCGGGTCCTCCCCATTTCTAAATAGTCAAATATGCAAGGCGAGCCTAGCCTGCATAGGCCGCAGGGGGACATACACTGTTATAATGTCAAGGGTGGGGAGTGAGCAGGAGGGAGGACTTGGGAGCCATAGGACTGCAGCGAGGTTTCGTCAATCCTGACGTCACAGGCACACGTACAGGACCTGGAAGTAACGGAACGGACCACCGGCTGCAGCGGGGAAACGGCTGGACCAGTTTGGTCAAGAAGCACCTCTATTGACTAGTGACACAGCCTGTCTTTTTTTCATGTCACTACAATACTCCTTTAAGCGAACAGAGCTGAGCTGCAGTAACCAGGCCTGGCCACTATACAGTGAATGGAGCCAACAGCTCCCAGCTATTTTTACTATGTATTACAAGCAGAGAACAGCTGATCAGCCGAGTGCAAGGTATTGTTGCCTCAATGATCAACAATAACTGGCCTATTCTTTGAATAAGCCATTGATCATATTAGCATTGATAACCCCCTTTAAACGAATAGGAATAGGTAAACAGAGCTAACTTCCTCCCAAAACAGCACCACACTTGTCATCAGGTTTTTAGTGGTATTAGTGGTATACTTCAATTGAACTGAGCTGCAATACCACACAACCTGAGGACAAGGGTGGTGCTGTTTTTTTTTTTAAAGACCCTGGATAACCAGTTTAATGAGATGAAAACTCTTTTGATGCTAAAGGCCTTGATAAAGTAGGATTGCCACACCATACATACAGATATAGAGAGGAGGGTTGTTCTCATTTTTCCCTTCAAACTATATTAGTATACTAGCTGAGTACCCGGCATTGCCCGTTTTTTCCTTCCTAATCCTTGTTGTGGAGGAAAATCAACAGAGGAAGCTTTTGACTTCATATCCTGTCCTCATATATTGTTGTCATATCCCGTCCTCATATCCCGTCCTCATATCCCAACCTCCTGTCCCGACCTCCTGTCCCGACCTGTAATATGGGTACCAGGTATTGAAATATCTCCAGCCATACAGAAGTTGTGACTGAACATACATTTCCCATTGATTTGCATGGGACTTTAAACTAAAACCCGACCCTCACAAATGGGGGTATTTAAGGGTTAAATTAACTATCCTATATAAGTAACATGTGATCAAGTATTATCGAAATATCTCCAGCTGTTTGGAAGTTATGAAGTATCATATATTTCCCATAGACTTGTATGGGACTTTAAACAAAAACCAAATGGCAAATGGGGTGAATAAGGGTTAAATGACCTATCCTATGTTTGTTGTTGACATATAAGTAACATGTGTGCCAAGTTTCATGTTAATGTCTTTAGCCGTGTGGACTTGATGCTGGAACATACATACACACACACATTGAGTTTTATATATATATATATATATATATATATATATATATATATATATATATATATAGATTAGCACACATAACTTGCTGTACTGTATAAAAATAATACAGGAAAGGAACCGTATGCCTCCAATATGGACACCCCCAGGGACATTTTTTTTTAAAATAAAGATCAAAATGCTGCAATATTTAAATACATTATAATTTGAACTTGAAAATTATCATTTCTGCTTCATACAAATCTAATTTATGAAGCTAAAATGAAATGCGTATACCTTGGCTTAAGGAAAGTTATTGTAATAGCTTAAAGGCAGTTTGCTAATCTGTATTTAATGTCCTAATTAGATAGAAAACAATGAATAGAAGTCTCTTGGGCAGATCCTCCTTACCCCTTCCTATAGATGTGTATAGAATTACATGACCTAATGGAATTTAACATGTGCATATGTATGCAGTAGAATAGTAACCTTTAGCAGTCTCAGGCATACATGTGAGTGTCATCTATTGTCAACTTGACTGGAATCAGTGCAGGCAACAAGGACACTGTGCTATTGTGGCACAAAGTATGGAAGCCTCTTCTACTTGTTAACGATTGTTTTTCTTGACAATAATTATGAATGCAAATGTCAGCAGACAAAAGGCTGTGTCTGTATCGCTCGCTCATCCTGATCTCCCAATGTGAACATCAGGAAGGCGAAATGGTCTCCATCAGCATGCACATTGTTATACCTTTGTATGCGTACAGAGCATAAATCCTTAACGGTGAAGTAAATTCGTCCTTCAGATGACTGAAGCTTCAGCTGAATATAGTACACCCTCACCTGCTATGTAGAATTGATTTCTTCTGTTTGATTCTAACTCATTTCGGCCATAGTCTGCTCTCCATCTCTCATTCCTAGTGGAGTAAGTGTGAGACCCCAAACCGTACATTCATCAAGTCTTGGCGTCCAAGCGGGATCACTTAATGAAACCTGCTGAGGATTGGGTTCAGCGAGCGTTCCCTCCGGAGTAGTTTAACGCTTTTAGGATACAGAATCCATCACAGTTTTCTTCTTCAAACTAGAAAATTAGAAACA
This sequence comes from Hyla sarda, assembly GCF_029499605.1. NCBI lineage: Eukaryota > Metazoa > Chordata > Amphibia > Anura > Hylidae > Hyla > Hyla sarda. The sequence continues at coordinate 74,887,028 of NC_079198.1, read as the reverse complement.
AGGACAAGAGCTTATTAATATAGAGAATTTAAATAGAGAACATGAGGAAATTTGGCAGGTTTTATTTCAGATGTATCTTTACAGATTCTGCAATATTCAGTTTTAAAACATTCACGATGATCCTGGCAGAAGAAAATGAACCTAGATATGTTTCTGTAAATCTATCTGCTCTAGTCTAAGGTGTGGAATGAGGGCAGCAATCACTAAGACCGCATGGACGTTGCCGTCCCCATAGACGGCACTTGCATTCCGTGCAGATTCTGGCAAAGAATAAGCAAGATCAAACTCTCAATGTCAACAGTCTCTCTACAAAGCATCAAGAACCTCCATAGGACCTAAATGACATTCATTTAATGAATTTAGCTTTTTGCATCTCTGGAGAGAGTTGCCAATTTTTTATTTCTCAGCTCCTATTTCTTTACACATTTGTGTGATTTCTGACTTAAACTGAATGTACCTGTTCTTACGGATTAAATGTAACCCCTGTGCCTTTGATCTCCAGATGTATGTCTTACTTTATACACCTTATGTCCTCTAGTGTGGAGCTACTTGTCAAAAACAAGCTTATTTTTGGTCTAATGGAAAGGTTTATACACAGACTCTGCTTTCATTATTTGTAGCTGTAAGTTAGGTTAAAGGTAAGACTCTGCTAGACAATTCTAAGTACATTTTTAATGTTGGGGTCAACACAACTTTTCTCCAATAGTAAAGCAATGTTTGCAGCACATATAAATACATAATTTTCTCTTATATTGGGCATTCTACAATAAAAACTTGGTCAATAAACAGATGGGGTGACTTTGTATTTAGGTTGGCATTCTGGTCTCTAAATAACTGTACCAGGTTTCATGGAATTATAACTTGAGGAGACCAGGTATTTTAGAAACTGATGCATATTTATGTAAATGCATTTTTAACATAGTGAATTCAAATAGAGAAAAGAGACATGGTCGCACATCCACAACATGCACCTTGATCTAATGCAACATTTATTAAACTAACAGGTCATTAGTGTACTTTATGATCATGAAGTGCAAGCCATCTAGCCACGTCACGGCCACCTATAAGTAGCGGGTCCCTAATGTACCTAGCATAACAATAACAGATTTCCATCCAAGAAAGAAATACACAGTCTTCACTAACAGCGGGTGAAATTATTATTGAACACGTTTCCAGTTTTCTCACTAAATATGTTTCCAAAGGTGCCATTGACAAGAAATGTCCACCATATGTTACTAACAGCCCAAGTAAGGCTAGGTTCACACCACGTTTTGTACTTACGGTTCCCGTATACGGCTGGGGGGCGGGGGGGGGGAATTGCGTCGCCCGCACTCAGCCGTATATGGGAACCATATTTAATGCATGTCTATGAGCCGACTGGAGTGAACCGCAGCCTCCGGTCGGCTGCGTTTTTGGCCGTATGCGGTTTCCCAACCGCAGGCAAAAACGCGGTCGGACGCGTTTTAACCTGCGGTTGGGAAGCCGCATACGGCCGAAAACGCAGCCGACCGGAGGCTGCGGTTCACTCCGGTCGGCTCATAGACATGCATTAAATATGGTTCCCGTATACGGCTGAGTGCGGGCGCCGCGATTTCCCCACGCCCCCCCTCCCCCCAGCCATATACGGGAACCGTAAGTGCAAAACGTGGTGTGAACCCAGCCTTATCCATCTATAATAGAAATCAAAGCAAATAAAATCAGAAATTAGGTTATTTGTAATAATGTTAAATGACAAAAAGTTAAAAATATTGAACACATGAAAAAGGGAGGGGCAAAAAGGCATGGAAAGCCAAAAACACAGCTAAAATTTATCAGTAATTGAAAAGCAATCCAGCCTCTTGTCAGTACAAACTAATATCAGATGGTTTAGTTCCAACTAATGGTCTATAGAAAGATTTCAAAGATGTCACACAAGACACATTTCATAATGGATAAAAGCAAAGAGCTGTCTTGGGACCTTTGCAACCTAATTAATGCAAAACATAAGGATGGCATTGGTTACTGCATTTCTAAACTTCTGAATGTTCCACTCAGCATTGTTGGGGCCATAATATGGAGGGGAAAAGGCAATCATTTCCCCATCAATATGCCTTGACCTGGCGCTCCTCACGATATTTGTGAAAAAGTACTGAGAAGAATAACCAGTTCTCTAAGAGCCAAAGACATGTGGAGAGCTTCAAAAAGACCTGGAAGTAATGCACTCTGCCACCAAGGCCTGTATGCACGCTCACCAAGACTTCATTACTGAATAAAAGCATGTTGAAGCTTGTTTAAAGGGGTAGTCCACTGGAAAACATCTTATCCCCTATCCTAAGGGGATAAGATGCCTGATCACGGGGGTCCTGCCACTGGGGACCCCCGCGACCTCTGAGCCGGCAATAATGCCGCCCGGAACATGGAAGCTTGGAGCTTGCGTGTTTGGAATACGCCCCCTTAATTCATGTCTATGGGAGGGGGCATGACGGCTACTAAGTAGCCGCCTAGTCCTCCTCCCATGGACATGAATGGAGGGGCGTGGCGGCTGTAGTTGCCAGTCATCCGGCAGGGAGCAGAGTTCACTCCGTGCACCAGATGACTGGGGTGCCGCAGCAGAAATCACGGGGGTCCAAGCGGCGTGAACCCTGCAATTAGGTGATGGCCCATTTCCTCCTGATGACGTTGCTAAGGCAACAAAACATGTAGAGGGGGCACGCATAGAGCTTTTAACAATAAGTTCTGGTGTTGGTGTCATAAAGTGGAGACTGCAGACCCACTGAGATTAATATAAACCAGTTGGCTATAATCTATACATAACATCACCAACATCATTAACTGATTTTAAGGTTACAAATCTTCAGACATTCTTTTATATTAATAATAAATAACAGTGCAGTTTTAGGGGTGGGATTTAATAGGGGTTTTTGCTCCCCGGGCTCAGGCCTGTGGGTTTGGTTAATTAGCCCTGCAATTAGACGTTTTATCCTCTGGATGTTTTCCAGCGGAGTACCCCTTTAAAGTTTGCTGCACAACATTTGGAAAAGCTAGTGAGATACTGGGAGAATATAGTGTGGTCAGATTGGAGCAAAACTTACCTGTGTGGATGCCATATTACACACCATATGGGGAATTTATCAATGTGTGTTCTGTGTGGATGCTTTTTGACAGTTTTTAGTTGCGGTAAATTGGACGTACTTGTCCAGAATTTATCGAACAGGCACACTATGTATGATGCATTTGGTGCAACCCTCAAAACACCTGGAAAAATGACTTCACTACACCAGTACTCAGTCAATTTTTGTTTGTTCAAAGCAAGATAATACAGTACTGGCAGTTAAAATGTCCACTTTATTCATTTCCATTAAAAGAAGCATATAGCAAGGTACAGTGCAACAGACATGACACTGGTGAACAATTCCTCCTCTGATGCGTTTCCACACTACCGGGCCATTTGTTTGTTACCTCAGCTTCTGTTTTGTTTGGTTAGGACTTTTGTGTGTGATAAATTATCTGGCTATTTTATTTATTTATTTTTTTAGTCTTTTTTTGTAGCAGTTTAACCCCTTAAGGACCAAGCCCATTTTAACCTTAAGGACCAGGCCAATTTTATTTTTTGTTTTTTCCTCCTCGCCTTCTAAAATTTGTAACTCTTTTATATTTCCATCTACAGACCCAAATAAGGGCTTGTTTTTTGCAAGACCAATTGTACTTTGTAACAAAACCTCTCATTTTAGCATGAAATATACGGCGAATCTAAAAAAAAAATTTTTAGGGAGGAAATTTTAATGAAAACCACAATTTTGCACATTTTGGAGGGTTTCGTTTTCACACTGTAAACTTAACGGTAAAAATGACACATGTTCTTTATTCTGTGGGTCAATATGATTAAAATGATACCCATGGCTAGATACTTTTATATTTTTGTACCGCTTAAAATAAATCTAAAACTTTTTGTACAAAATCAGTGATCTATAACCTATAACTTTTCATTTTTCCGTATAAAGGACAGTATGAGGGCTCATTTTTTGCAATGTCTGTAATTTCTATAGATATCACATTTGCATATATAAAACTTTTAGATAATTTGTTATAAATAAAATGGGACAAAAAAGCAGCATTTTTGGACTTTTTTTTTTTTTTACGTTTACGCCGTTTACCGTACAGGATCATTAACATTATATTTTGATAGTTCAGACATTTACACACATGGCAATACCAAATATGTTTATTTAAATAAATATTACGCTTTTTGGGGGTAAAACGGGAAAAACTGACAATTTTTGGGGGAGGGGATTTTTCACTTTTTTTTTTACTTTTTATTTTTAAATTTTTAAACTTTTTTTTTACACTTCTTATGTCCCCAGAGGGGGCTATCTATAGCAATCATTTGAGTACTAATACTGTTCAGTGCTATGCATAGGACATCAGTATTATCGGTGATCTTCTGCTCTGGTCTGCTCGATCTCAGACCAGAGCAGAAGACACTGGGAGGTGGACGGAGGCAGGTAAGGGGACCTCCGTCCGTCATTACAGAAGATCGGATTGCCACGGCAGTGCTGCGGGCAATGCGGTCATCTATTTTAACATGCGCATTGCCGCAGATGCCGTGATCTGTACTGATAACGGCATCTGAGGGGTTAATGGCGGACATCCGCACAATCGCGGATGTCGGCCATTACCAGCGGGTCCCCGGCTGCTATCAGAACCTGCTGTGTTTGACACAAGCACCGCTCCGATGCTCACGGTCATAGACAGGAAGTAAATGTACGTCCTGGTGAGCGAAGTACCGCCAAACCAGGACATACATTTACGTCCGTGGTCGTTAAAGGGGTACTCCATTGGAAAACATTTTTTTTAAATCAACTAGTGCCAGAAAGTTTAAAAGATTTATAAATTACTTCTATTTAAAAATCTTAACCCTTCAAGTACTTAGCTGCTATATGCTCCACAAGAAGTTGTTTGCTTTTTGAATTTCCTTTCTGTCTGACCACAGTGCTCTCTGCTGACACCTCTGTCCATTTTAGGAACTGTTCCTAAAATGGACAGAGGTGTCAGCAGAGAGCATTGTGGTCAGACAAAAAGGTAATTCAAAAATATCTTCCTGATGAGCAAACAGCAGCTGATGAGTAGTGGAAGGATTGAGATTTTTAAGTAGAAGTAATTTACAAATATGTTTAACTTTCTGGCACCAGTTGATAAAAAAAAAATGTATTCCAGGGGAGTACCCCTTTAAAGCCCTCCAGTATTTACCTATACCGAAAATGCTAACACAAACTGGGTTCTCATAGCCCTGCCATTACACCATGTGCTGCAGCAGCAGGTGTGGCCCGAGGGCCCGGGCCTGGGCCTGTCGCTGCCAGCACATTTGCTGTTTTCAATCAGCAGGAAGATGGGGTGAGAAGAATGAGGATGGGGTGCAGGGGGATGGGGTGAAAAACAAGAAAAAAAGGTGGTTTCAAATGGCAGGAAATGCTCAACCCCACATGCGGTTGTGCATTTATGATGGGGGAGCAGATCCTGCACTTGTGGTCCGTTTCTAAAGGCAATCCCCAGCATAAAATGCATACAATGGGGGATGCCTGCCGCAGACTACACGTGCCACAATGGTGTCCTACACCAGATGAAAAGTGTGGATGTGTAACCAATAGAATAATACAAAAATGTAGGCGCACTAAATGGTAGATGTAGACAGCAACATATGACTAACCCACAAAAATATGTTAAAATTGAGACAGTAGCCAGTATATCCTTATATGAAGGACATACCTGAGCCCGCACACCAACGCCAAGGTTTCTCAAGGAGCAGAGGACCTAACACTAAACCTACTGTGCCGTATGGGCAATACCAGGGGCCAGTGGGCAATTACAGCAGCATTAGGTCTGACTCACAGCCTGCTCCCAGTTCACTCCAGTGTGGCTGAGCACACATACAGTGGGAGGAGGGAGGAAGGCTATGAGCCCCACCCAAGTAGGCTGATATGTTGCCGGCCTCACAGATGAAGCAAAATGTTGCCTTTAATAGTGATTAAGGCGCATTAGATTTAGAGTTTATACCCCTCCAAGTATAAGATATGAACAACTAGAAAAAAAGGTGGTTTCAAATGGCAGGAAATGCTCAACCCCAAATGCAGTTGTGCATTTATGCTGGGGGAGCAGATCCTGCGCTTGTGGTCCATTGCTAAGGACAATCCCCAGCAAAAATGTGTGGTGACCAAGTATGGGATGGTGTTTCCCAGTACTTCTCCTGCTGTCAGGCAGAGTCTGTCCATGTCCCCAGGGCCCCCTTTATGTATTATCCCCTGTGTATATAAGTTCTGATATTAATAACATACTGTTTCTTTAATTGCTATACCATGTGATTGTTACTCAGGAGGCACTAGTGACCAGGTGACCCCCCAAGTGACCTATGGGCTCCTTGCACAGCCCCACTATATAACCAGGGGAGGGGATGCAATGTCTCTTAGTTCCTGAGGTCCAGTGCAGTCAAGTTGTCTCAGTGTGTGTGTCCAGAGCATTGGAGGCCTCCAGCCTAAAGTCTGCAGCCACCTGTCAATTGCAAGTAAGCCAAAGTTCTCTAATTGTCAATTATCAAGTCAATCAAGTCAAGTCTAGTTTTTAGTCACCAAAGTCTGCACCGAAGTCTGTCTAACTACTGCAAGTCCTAGCAAGCCTGCGAGGTCCTCCTGTGTCACTGGTCCCCTCCTTGTGATATTGGCTGTACAGCATATACTGTGTCTTCTGTCTACCCTCAGTAAAGCTACCGTTTGTCCGTAACTTGGCGTCTGTGTCTTCATTGCCCCTGTGCCTTGCCCAGGACCAGCGGTATTACCTTTTGGTGGTTAAGGCTAAACCACACACTGGCGTCACAACAAGAAGGGGTTAATAACATCTGCCCCTTGGGTTATAACATCTACCCTGCACCTTACACCTCGATGCCACAAATGCATACAATGGGGGATGCCTGCAGCAAACTACAAGTGCCAAAATGGCATCCTACACCCAATGAAAAGTGCAGATGTGTAACATATAGAATAATACATAAATTTAGGTGCACTACTGTGGTAGATGTAGACAGTAACATATGACTTACCCTGGGGATTGGGTGAAAAGACTGAAGATGGGGTGCAGGGGGATGGGGTGAAAAGACTGAGGATGAGGTGCAGGGGGATGGGGTGAAAAGACTGAGGATGGGGTGCAGGTGTACTCATTGCACTTGATCAGTCGAGCGGACTCGTCTTTCATCTCTAAAATAATAAGAAAAATTGAGGATTACCACAAGAGACATTAGTGTTTGCATAAATGAACTAACTCTGGGGTTACCGCGCTGCCTACACCTACTGTGGGGGGGGGACCCCGCTGCCTACACCTACTGTTGGGGGACCCCGCTGCCTACACCTACTGTGGAAGGACCCCGCTGCCTACACCTACTGTGGGGGGGACCGTGCTGCCTACACCTACTGTGGGGAGACCCCGCTGCCTACACCAACTGTGTGGAGACCTATGGGCTCCTTGCACAGCCCCACTATATAACCAGGGGAGGGGATGCAATGTCTCTTAGTTCCTGAGGTCCAGTGCAGTCAAGTTGTCTCAGTGTGTGTGTCCAGAGCATTGGAGGCCTCCAGCCTAAAGTCTGCAGCCACCTGTCAATTGCAAGTAAGCCAAAGTTCTCTAATTGTCAATTATCAAGTCAATCAAGTCAAGTCTAGTTTTTAGTCACCAAAGTCTGCACCGAAGTCTGTCTAACTACTGCAAGTCCTAGCAAGCCTGCGAGGTCCTCCTGTGTCACTGGTCCCCTCCTTGTGATATTGGCTGTACAGCATATACTGTGTCTTCTGTCTACCCTCAGTAAAGCTACCGTTTGTCCGTAACTTGGCGTCTGTGTCTTCATTGCCCCCGTGCCTTGCCCAGGACCAGCGGTATTACCTTTTGGTGGTTAAGGCTAAACCACACACTGGCGTCACGACAAGAAGGGGTTAATAACATCTGCCCCTTGGGTTATAACATCTACCCTGCACCTTACACCTCGATGCCACAAATGCATACAATGGGGGATGCCTGCAGCAGACTACAAGTGCCAAAATGGCATCCTACACCCAATGAAAAGTGCAGATGTGTAACATATAGAATAATACATAAATTTAGGTGCACTACTGTGGTAGATGTAGACAGTAACATATGACTTACCCTGGGGATTGGGTGAAAAGACTGAAGATGGGGTGCAGGGGGATGGGGTGAAAAGACTGAGGATGAGGTGCAGGGGGATGGGGTGAAAAGACTGAGGATGGGGTGCAGGTGTACTCATTGCACTTGATCAGTCGAGCGGACTCATCTTTCATCTCTTAAATAATAAGAAAAATTGAGGATTACCACAAGAGACATTAGTGTTTGCATAAATGAACTAACTCTGGGGTTACCGCGCTGCCTACACCTACTGTGGGGGGGGGACCCCGCTGCCTACACCTACTGTTGGGGGACCCCGCTGCCTACACCTACTGTGGAAGGACCCCGCTGCCTACACCTACTGTGGGGGGGACCGTGCTGCCTACACCTACTGTGGGGAGACCCCGCTGCCTACACCAACTGTGTGGAGACCTATGGGCTCCTTGCACAGCCCCACTATATAACCAGGGGAGGGGATGCAATGTCTCTTAGTTCCTGAGGTCCAGTGCAGTCAAGTTGTCTCAGTGTGTGTGTCCAGAGCATTGGAGGCCTCTAGCCTAAAGTCTGCAGCCACCTGTCAATTGCAAGTAAGCCAAAGTTCTCTAATTGTCAATTATCAAGTCAATCAAGTCAAGTCTAGTTTTTAGTCACCAAAGTCTGCACCGAAGTCTGTCTAACTACTGCAAGTCCTAGCAAGCCTGCGAGGTCCTCCTGTGTCACTGGTCCCCTCCTTGTGATATTGGCTGTACAGCATATACTGTGTCTTCTGTCTACCCTCAGTAAAGCTACCGTTTGTCCGTAACTTGGCGTCTGTGTCTTCATTGCCCCCGTGCCTTGCCCAGGACCAGCGGTATTACCTTTTGGTGGTTAAGGCTAAACCATACACTGGCGTCACGACAAGAAGGGGTTAATAACATCTGCCCCTTGGGTTATAACATCTACCCTGCACCTTACACCTCGATGCCACAAATGCATACAATGGGGGATGCCTGCAGCAGACTACAAGTGCCAAAATGGCTACACCCAATGAAAAGTGCAGATGTGTAACATATAGAATAATACATAAATTTAGGTGCACTACTGTGGTAGATGTAGACAGTAACATATGACTTACCCTGGGGATTGGGTGAAAAGACGGAAGATGGGGTGCAGGGGGATGGGGTGAAAAGACTGAGGATGAGGTGCAGGGGGATGGGGTGAAAAGACTGAGGATGGGGTGCAGGTGTACTCATTGCACTTGATCAGTCGAGCGGACTCATCTTTCATCTCTAAAATAATAAGAAAAATTGAGGATTACCACAAGAGACATTAGTGTTTGCATAAATGAACTAACTCTGGGATTACCGCGCTGCCTACACCTACTGTGGGGGGGGGACCCCGCTGCCTACACCTACTGTTGGGGGACCCCGCTGCCTACACCTACTGTGGAAGGACCCCGCTGCCTACACCTACTGTGGGGGGGACCGTGCTGCCTACACCTACTGTGGGGAGACCCCTCTGCCTACACCAACTGTTGGGGAACCCTGCTGCCTACACCTACTGTGGGGGGACCCTGTTGCCTACGCCTACTGTGGGGGGACCCCGCTGCCTACACCTACTGTGGAGAACCCTCGCTGCCTACACCTATTGTGGGGGGACCCCACTGCCTACACCTACTGTGGGGGAACTCTGCTGCCTACACCCACTGTGGGGAAACTCTGCTGCCTACACCCACTGTGGGAAACTCTGCTGCCTACACCCACTGTGGGGGAACTCTGTGGCCTACACCTACTGTGGGGGAACTCTGCTGCCTACACCCTATGTGAGGGAACTCTGCGACCTACACCTACTGTGGGGGTACTCTGCTGCCTGCACCCAATGTGAGGGAACTCTGTATCTGGGGGATTTACCCACAGGGGGCATAACTACCTACCTGGGGATATTAACTACCTGGGGGCATGATCTACTAGGGGCCACTATCTCCTGGGGACGTTACCTACCTGTAACTTCCATAAGCAACACCTTATTTTCTGTCCGCTTACACAAAATACTCTGACGGTGCCCCTCCCGAGACTATACTCTGGATCCGCCACTGGGTGGAAGGGGGTGCTGGCTATATATTTGACTAACTACCTGGCTACCTAACTTTATACCTGGATGCCTAACTACTTGCCTACATACCTGGCTATCTAACTGCCTACACATTTGGTTGCCTAACTACCTACCTACATATCTTGCTAGCTACCTACATACCTGGCTACCTAACTATGTAGATACCTGGCCTTCAGACATGGCTGCCTAAGTACCTAGCTAGTCACCTACCTACATATCTGGCTATCTGATCTACCTACCTAGTTACCTATTCACCTGGCTACCTACCTACCTGCCCTTTTACTGTGCAGTACAACAAGGATGACATTATTACAGTTTGTGGACCTATAGATGGAAAAATTGTGTAGAGGAGGGGAGGGCACTAAAAAAATGCAGAGTCTAACATGTTTGTCCTGCAGATGAGATTGACATGGCGGTCAGATCCAGACGGAGAAGAAAAGGAAAGAGGATGCCGCTGATCAGAAAAGACATAATTGTGAGACCCTTTATGTAACTGTAATAATTTTTATGGTGTACAGATCCTGTGTACAGCTGATATCTACCGTCATATGGTCCTGTATATAATCACTTATATTGAATACAGATCTCTGCACAGCTTGTATCTACAGCTATATGGTCTTGTATATAATCACTTATATAGTTTACAGACCCTGTGTATTATACTGGTCTGTGTATAGTGGTTTTAGTTACAGTATGGTGGTATTATCCAGTTATTGTGTAGTGGTATATATTTACTCATTGTATATTGGTATTATTGGTCATGGAAAATTATTTAACCTATGTTAAAGTGTTTCTTAAATATAAAATGCAGTTTATTCTGTGTGTAGGGGTGGTGGAATAGGGGCAGAAGTGTGACCAGTGGCAGAGCATCACAGGGGGCCCTTGCTTTTTTTCATCTGGGGGCCCTGAGTTTTGTCAGTCCGCCCCTGATCATACACACACCTATCATGCACACATCAATCATACATACACACATATCAATCATACATACATACATATACTGTACATCCTGCAGAGGGGTGGGAAGCTAAAGGGCAGTTGGATACAGGTTGGCCTAGGACAGCACAAAACTAAAATAGGAGGACTTGGGGGTCTGGGGAGGGGGGTAGGGGAGCGTGGAGAGGACTTAGAGGTCTGGGGGTGGAACAGAGGAGCCGGGAGGAAATGGGGCACAGAGGAGTCTGGAGGAAGAGGACAGTGCAGAGGTGAGACTTAGCTGAATTTAGAGAATAAACAGTGTGTGACAGTATTATTATTACAGGCATAGTGTGTGGCAGGGTTGTATTCAGAGGGTACAGGGTGTGGTAGTATTATATTCAGGGGGGCAGTATCTGGCTCTGAGTTATAATGATTAATGTGTACTGTCATCATACAGAGGATGAAGATCTACTGACAAAGTGAGGGACCAATGATGTTCGGGCATCAGACTCTGCAGAGAAGATGGAGCTGGAAAAAGACACTGCGGTCTCAACCAGATAAAGAACAAAAGGAAAACAACAGAGAAGACGTCACTCAGGTCACTGATATCATTGTATATACTCCTGACTGTCATCAGAGCTGTAGTAACTTGTAAGTTCTGCAGTTATGATGGGTGACAATGTACCCCAATCTCCAGCTGTTACCAAACTACAAGTCCCATAAAGCCTGAGGCTCTCCAGGCATGATAAGATTTCTAGCTATGCAACAGCTGGAGAGCCACTTTAACCGAGGTGATCGGTGAAGGTCCCAGCAGTCGGACCCCACCAAAAAATGGGCTGCTTATTCTAAAATGCCCACGCCTATTTTTGTACTGAGTCCGGACCTGGGGAAAGGGTAGAGGGGCCCAGGGCAATTTTTTGCACCAGGGCCCAGTGGTTTCTAGCTACACCCCTGGTGGGAACATCATGGTGTGTGGCTGCTTTTTAGGAAATGATACTGGCAAACTTCACATAATTAAAGGAAGGATAAATGGGCAAATTTACCAAGATGATTTTGATAAAAATCTGCTGCCATTTACCAGGATGATGAAGATGAGGGTGGACATGTTAGCAAGGCAAAGATCCCAAACACACAGCCAAGGAAACTCTCAAATGGTTTCAAAGAAAGGAAATAAAGCTCCTAGAATGGCCCAGCCGATCACCTGACTTAAATCCTATTGAAAGAACTGAAGATAATGATTCATAGATGAGGCCCAGAAAACCATCAACATTTAAAGACTGTTTGTGAGGAAGAATGGGCCAAAGGTATTTTATACTTTTATACAAGCCGAAAATCAAGATTGAATTAAATTTAAACAAATGGAAAGAAAGTGTCTTCAAACAATCAGTCAATGCCCCCCTGTGAGATTTTACGCTGTCTATGCTGATCGTTATAAATTCCCTGTCTGATCCCTATCACTATGTTGTATGAAAAATGAGCCAAAAGCCCAACAGAGTAATGCATGCCACTAGTTTCTCCATACAGGACGCCTCTTGAAGCTGGCATTACCAACAAAGGATTTTGTACAAGTATTAAATAAATATCAGTAAGGGTGTTCAATACTTTTTCCCTGTGTCATGGCCCATTATTAAACATAACTCAAAGGGGTACTCCCGATAGCCAAAGTTATTTATATTTGTCAGCTCATGGCCAGAATGACTGTTTTGTATTATATGCTCATTACCTATAATGGGCCGCTTTCCCTGTTGGAATATGATGTGACAGACAGGAAGTGAAAACAAAAATGGCATCCCCTGTCCACTATATCTCCTCTCCCCCCCCCAACAGAGACAGAGATCATGTTACATTTTGCACTGGCTTTCAGTGTCCTTGCCTTGTAGGCCACTTCCCTTCTGTCATCAAACCGACAAGCCACACCCCTTTTCTAACAGTCTTGGCAGTGAGGACTGCTGGGAAATGTAGTTTTAACTATGTATACAGGAGAAAGGCGCAGAGAGAAAATGGAGTAGGGGGCAGAGGAGGACAGTGACTCTGGGATTAGTAAAAATTTAGGAAAATTTGTAAAATTTCGTGTCTATAGCACCTTTGGAAATAGAATTAGAAAAATGTTTGCAAAACTACCAGCATGCCCAGACAGCCTTTGGCTGGGAGTTGTAGTTTTGCAACAGCCGGAGACACACTGTTTGGAAAATACTGCCACAAGAGGTGGGGAAGAAAGTTATAGGGGTACTCCATCCCTGGATATAGGGGTTAAGATGTCTGTTCGCGGGGGGGGGGGGGGGGAGGTCCCAGCGGCCAGACCCCTGCAATCAGACATCTTATCCCCTATCTGGATCGACTGCAACATTTTTGTTCAGAACACTGGGTGACGTCACACCCTGCCTGCTTCATTCATGTCTATGGGAGGGGGCGTGATGGCTGTGGTTGCTCATCATGTTCCCTCCCATAGACATGAATGGAGCAGGCGGAACGTCACAACCACGGCCACCCCTTTAGGTGAAAAAGACCACGTATTCAAGAGTTTAGAGGTGAATGGGAGATAATAGATGGGAGAGGTCCAGAGATTTTTTTTTGGTTCTTTTTCTTCACTAAAGGTATTATGACAGAATGTTTAAAAGACAAGGGAAAAATATCAAAAGAAATATAGAGGTTAAAAATACATTATTTCATAATTTCATGGTCTGATCTTCCAGCGAGTAGGTGGGAGAGGATCCATTTATTGCTTTTCCTCCTCTTACTTATAATAAATTTTAAAAGAATTATACACACAGATTGGCTCTTCCGTTCTCGGCTGTCGTGGTCAGTATGTTACATGTGACACCTGCTGAGCGAGTGGCCGAACAGTTAGATGAGATAATATTGTTCTACCTTGCTGCTAATTGAAAAACCCAGCTTGTGATCCTGTATATTGCAGGACTCCAGAGAAACAAGGTTTAAAATCCTGACATGAAATCTGCTGTATTAGAACGGTGAATTATTTATTATTTCTTGTATAAATACTTTCAGAGCAAACATTTATCCTGCAAATGTGAGGAGTAATTACCGGGTTTTAGAGAAGTTTACACAACGCAAAACATTGTTACCCAGAAAAAGAAGAGAACGCTGCCCTACAAAGAGTCATTGTCAGAAAAACAATGTGGCAGGCCACTTGGTCACGTCTCCTTGGTATCCTTTGTCAGGAAAGGCAGGGCCAATATTTACTCAGCCAGGCTTTTTATTCATCATGGGATAGTCTGTATTATTTCAAGTATAAAAAAAAGATCTGTCTTTCTTTATATATTGTATTGATTCTACACATGTGAATGCAGAGTATTCGGTTCCTTAAAGGGGTATTTCAGGATTTTTTATTTTATTTGACTAGTTAGTATAGTTAAGAATATAGTGTTTGCACCTGTGTTTCATGGTGGTCTCAAAATTCTTCTGTGATTTTTGCCCTTCTGTGATGTTTATTTCTAACAGCATGCAAAACTGAGTGTTGTCTCAGGTACTCCAAGGTTGCAGTGCGACCCGAGATATTACATCACTGGTCAGGTGTTCAGAGGTAGTATATCTTTGCTTCAATGGGTGAAGGAACTGCTGGGTAGGAGGGAGAACATTCTGCAGTGAATTGTAGGTTTGCAACAGCTGGAGGCACCCTGGTTAGAAAACACTGGTCTATTGCATTGAAGGCAGAACAGGTATGTTTCAATGGGTGGGGTGGCTCATGTGTGGGAGGAAGATAAATGATCTCACACTTACAAGGAATTATGGGACATGCAGTTCGAAGGAAGGAACTCCAAGGGAAATAGCCAGTTCACAAAAGGCTAGCCACAGCTTTATGGTTGACTCAGAACATAGCAGTTTAGCTTCAAGACAAGTGCAGATCTTTCCTAATCATGTCCATTCCTGTCTGGCAGGTACGTGCTAAAATCACGTTATGGTGGATAACCCCTTTAATAATACTGAAGTTGTATCAGTTATCTTAAAGCATCACTGCTCATAGAACAAATAAATAAAATAAGAACAAAAACAAAACCTCACATAGTGAGCTTTATTTACTGAAAGGGTATGATCAAGGGGAAGAATTTCCACCTGGAATTTACATGTAAATCCGCATGTTATTTCTGCATCAATTTCAATCCAATACACTTCATTCACACTGCAGAATTTCCTCATTGGTCTTTCTGCATTTAAAATTCCACATTCCGCTCTTCTTAAAAAAAAATGTAAGTAATTTCTTATGTTTCCGGAATTTGGCTGCGGAATCCCATTGAATCATTGGGGCTTGAATTTCTGCGCAAAATGCAGAATTGGTGCGGAATGCATGCAGAATTGGTGTGGAAATCATGCAGAATTTAACCTTCGCTTTAATTAAAAAGCCATTTTTTTTTAAGTTTGCTGCAGAATCATGAGGAAAGCATCCAGAAATTCCATACAAATTCTACATCAATTCCACATCAATTCCGCATCAATTCCGCAAATGTTGGACAGATACAGAATTGAAGCCAAAAGAATGCAGATGCGGAATTCATGAGGAAAAAATCTGAAATTCTGCTATGTAAACATACCCAAACAGACTAATTCTTAGACAAACTAAGAATTTCCATATTCTTAGACTGTCTAGTCTATATTCAGACCAGCTATTAGTTGGCACAAACTGCAACAGAATCTAGCATCACAAATCTGACACACATGGTGGCTTTGCCCTTTTACCTAAATAACACCCCTTTTGCAAAGACCATAAACCTTTTCAGGTAACAGCACACTCTGACCCGTTGCAGATTACCCAACATAGTGGCCATTTTTTTCAGAGATCCCTTCATCCACGGTGGCCAATGTGTTTGAAGATACCAATCATAGGCAGGAGCATTGGGAGGTAGCAATTGTTTTTTATTCCGTTATGCTGGATGGGTTGATGCAGAAGTATTTATTTAAGCAAAGTTCGTATCAGCTCACCCTCGCATGCAGTGCACGGACCAGGCGTGGACTCCGCCCCGGCAGGTAAATGTAAGAAGAAATTCGTCCAGCACTTGACTCAGGGAACGTAATCTTTATTAAGGTGCCATGGAGAACAAACAGGTACACGAAAGCTTGAGACGTTTTTCGGCTCGAGTTACTGAACCTCAGTCATACAATAAAAGCCTTGCAAATCTTGCTCTTTATATGCGGGCTCGACAGGTGAAAGCCAAGCCCATTAGGGCCGCGGCACCTGCCTTGAACCACATATAATGACATCCGATCCACAGGTGAGTAACAAATGGTGCAGTTTAATGTGTCTATACAAGCATGTTCAGACACATTAAACTGCACTATTTGTTACTCACCTGTGGATCGGATGTCATTATATGTGGTTCAAGGCAGGTGCCGCGGCCCTAATGGGCGTGGCTTTCACCTGTCGAGCCCGCATATAAAGAGCAAGGTTTGCAAGGCTTTTATTGTATGACTAAGGCTCAGTAACTCAAGCCGAAACGCGTCACAAGCTTTCGTGTACCTGTTTGTTCTCCATGGCACCTTAATAAAGATTACGTTCCCTGAGTCAAGTGCTGGACGAATTTTTTCTTAGAAGTATTTATAGTATTGAGAAAGACCCATTGGTCCTTGTATCTGATGAGTGAATAATACTACATGTTTATTGCATATCCCATTTGGAGTGACATCTTCTATTTTGCTTTTTTCTTGAATTCAGCCCTGGTCAGGTTTTTTGAACTGGCAACCACGAACTATTAAAGGGGTATTCTGGCCATAGACATCTCTTCCCCTTTCCAAGGGATAAGATGTCTGATCATTGGTGGCCCACCGCAGAGACCCCCCGTGATCTCCGTGCAGCATCCACATTCTATGCTGGGCTGCTGCTCCAGTCTGAGAAACCTCTGTGTTTTCAGGACTAGAGACGTGACGTCACGCCTTGCCCCCTCCATTCATGTGTATGGGAGGGGGTGTGACATCACATGAATGAAGGCAGCATGGCGTGACATCACAAGGGGGCGTGGTGTGATGTAATATCTCCAGTCTCGGAAACACAGAGGTCTCCGAGACTGGAGATGCAGCCTGGGATTGAATGTGGGTGCTGCTCGGAGATCGCGGGGTCCCAGCGGCACCCCCGCGATCAGACATCTTATCACCTATTCTTTGGATTGGGGATAAGATAACCCCTTTAAGTCCTCTACACTGTGCACAGTTCAAACCCTGCTTGTTTTCATAGTATTGAGTTACATATTCCTGTAACCTCTAGGATGTTAATAATGTATGCATGCAGTAGATTTTTTTTTTAATGTTAAGGTTTTTATTGAATTTTCAAACATAGGAAATACAAAACTTCACAACATTCCCGATAACAGTGTAAAAGTGGGAATAACATATAACAAAAGTCGGGTGAGGACTCGGTGGATGGATATAGCTCCATGGATAGCCAGAGCCAGGTGTAGACTGTCCATCATGTCAGGTAGTCCAATAGTCCTTCACAACATAGGCATAATCTCTGCATTAGTTGCCCGAAACAAGAGGGAAATGTCTGGAAAATCAAGAATAGCAAGTAGAGAACTTGGGAGAAGTGAAAAAGTGTGTTAGTGCGTGGTGAGCAGACGTACTCCTCCGAAAAAGAAAGAGAAAGAAGAAAGAGGGGGGGGAGTGAAAGCAAGAGATAGAAATAACAGAGGAAGGGGGTTGTGGGTCATCTATCGGGTATGCGGTGAGTATAGGGGAGCATAACGGGGGCTGTGGAGCCAGAGATCCCATTGGTTCAGAAATTTTGTATCGCAGTGGTTCGCTAGGGCATGGACCCGTTCGTATTCGCAAGTTAGATTCACTGTGGAAAGAATCTCTGACAAGGTTGGGATTGATGGGAACTTCCATTTCCTTGTAAGACATAATTTAGTAGACATAAGTATATGGGCAACTACCATTCTAGAGGCAACGGGGAAATGATCAGTAGCGCAGTGGACGGAGTTAGTTGCGTTGGGATACGTGTTAGCCTAGTGATAATCAGATTGATACCTGACCATAGCGATAGAAGAGCAGGGCAATTCCACAAAATGTGCAATAAGGTGCCGGTCTGGCCACAGTTCCTCCAGCAAGCGTCAGGGTGTGTGGGGTTAATTACGTGTAATCTGTGGGGTGTGTAATACCATCAATGGATGGTCTTGAAAATGGCTTCCTGGTGGTTTGCACTTCTAAAAATAGAGCGAATGGTACGAAGTGATGTTTACCACTGTTCAGGAGTGATAGTGCACTGTAGGTCAGTCTCCCATTTGGTCATGAAAGGAAAAGTAACGGTTAGTTTTATCACCCAATAGATCATAGAAAAAGGTTATGCATTTAAATGAAGTACCTGCAGCGTTCAATGTTCCTAGGAGTCTAGCCGGGAGGTGAAAGGTGGACAACCACCCGGTGTTAAGTAGGCTTCTAATCTGTAAGCTTTTATAGAACTCCCTATGGGGCAGGGAGAATCGTTCCCTAAGGGATTGAAAATGAATACTTCCCGTGTCATCTAAAATGTCTGCCACGGTAGTTACACCAGCATTAGTCCAAGGTGACAAGTCAAGGTCAGGTATGTGAAGAGTCAAGGAGTCCAGTGGAATGTATTTGGGGGGGCAGTGGAGTAGAGTAAGGATGTCTTTGAGACTAGATCTAAGACTATTGTCTGTGATATCAATAGATGTGAGACCCGTTTTCTTGAGTTTAACGTGAGAGAGTGAGGTAAGCATCCGGGATCTCAAAGAGCATTCCGGGCTGTAACTTTGTTCTATAGAAATCCACATCTTAGCTGTGTTTTCTGCCCACCAATGTTTAGTTTGGTCTAAGATACACGCTCTCTAATAGTGTTCAATATCCGGGCTACCCAGCCCGCCCGAAGACCTATGGTGAGTCATGACGGTTTTGGAGATTCTGGGGCGTTTATTCGCCCAAATATAGTCATGAAGGAGCTTGTTTTGAAAAAATGATTTGGGGACAGCTATGGGTAGTGTGCGAAATAGGTATAACAGTTTTGGTAGCAATAGCATTTTAAATGATGCCAATCTACCGAACCAGGAGACCATTTGTTTTCTGTAGGATGTTAAAGAGGACTTTATAGAAGACAGGAGAGGTGGGAAGTTAGCTTGAAAGAGGGAAGATGAGGGTGCCGTTAGTTGTATGCCTAAGTAAGTAATGGAGCGATGCTGCCAGTCCAGGGGGAATTGGGGTGTTAGGTCATCTAAGAGTCAAGGGGGAATACCCGTGGTCAGTGCTTGCGATTTAGATACATTCAATTTATAGTAGGATAGGTCCCCGAATGCTTTTATAACCTCGAATAAAGCTGTTAAGGACTTTTGTGGGTCTGTCAGGGACAGTAGCACGTCGTCCGCAAAAAGGGACAGTTTGTGTTCAACATTGTCGATTTCGATACTCCTGATACTATTGTGTGATCGGATTGCTTGTGCTAGCGGTTCAATTGTGAGGGAAAAAATTAAGGGCGAGAGAGGGCAGCCCTGACGGGTGCCATTTGACAGAGTGGGCCGGTCCGAAAGTGCACCGTTAGTGGACACCTTTGCCACCGGGTTAGAGTACAGCGCTCGTATGGCATTCAGGATCCAGCTTCCAAAGCCAAAAGCCTCCAGGGCTGAGAAAGCAAAAGACCAGCCCACCCTGTCAAATGCTTTCTCAGCGTCTAAGGTAAGAAAGACAGCTGGGGTCCCCGTCCTCTCACAGTGTTGTAATAAGGAAATTACCCTGCGAGTGTTATCTGGGGCTTGCCTTCCCATTGTGAAACCCACCTGTTCTCGGCCTAGCAACGATGGGAGGTATGGATTCAATCGTGACGCTAACATTTTGGCATAGATCTTGACATCGCTATTGAGGAGAGAGATGGGGCGGTATTTGGTCACCTGGTCAGCGGGTTTCCCCGGTTTGGGGATAGTAGTTATAAGGGCATCGAGCATATCTGGGGGCAGAGATCCAGACTCAGCTACTGTGGTCAGTACCGGTAATAAATGGTGTTTAAGCTGTGGTAAGAAACGTTTATAGTACTCATTAGGTAGTCCGTCTGGACCAGGCGCTTTATGGTTGGGTAAAGATTGAATAGCAGCTGTTATTTCTAAGTCAGAAATCGGTGAGTTGAGGGAGGCTAAAGCAGCTGGCGATAGTTTGGGGAGTTTTAGGGAAGAAAGAAAGTGGCCAATGGCCTCCTGGTTCGGCCGCATGCAGTGAGGATCATCCTGTAAGTTGTATAGGGATGCATAGTAGGCTCGGAATGCATTCGCAATCTGCTTAGGGGACCTCACCGGTCACTGTGTGAAAGGGTGTTTTAAAACCGCAATTCTTTGTTTATAAAAGGCAGGTTTCAGTTTCTTAGCTAAGAGAGAGCCAGCCTTATTATCATGTTGATAATAAGAGAATCTAGAACGTCGCACGGTTTTCTCATAATCATGAAGCAATAATATCCTCATATGAAGACGTGCAGATCGGAGCTGATAGTCCGTATCTAAGGACGGGGTCAGTGTCTGTATGGCCTCAAAGGCGGCAATTTTGTTCAAGGATTCAGTAAAAGCTTGGGCCCTCTGTTTCTTTAAGGTAGCTCCCAGCTGTATAAACGTGCCTCTAATTACAGCCTTGTGTGCCATCCAGATTGTGATAGGGCTTATGTCTGAGGTCACATTGTGGTGGAAATAGTCAGATAAAGCATTTTCAAGGGTAATAGAATGTGTGGAGTATACTTGATATAGCTTCTAGCTAAAGGTTTAGGTCTCCCAAAAAAATTTTTCCAATAAAGCGAAAGGGAACCTTATATTGCAGATATGATTAAAACTTCACTTTTAATAGTAGCTAGTAAAATAACCAAGAAAAAACAAACAAACAAAAAATCTAGTGCACAAAATATTAACGGACCGCCACCATTAATAAGAGATATCGCTAGTAGAAGCTCAAATATCTGCTATTGGGCAGTCCTAGAAAAATGAAGGAGTACTGTAGTCGTAGGGCTACTATGTATAAATAGTCATTAGATCACTACTGCTGATCTTCCTTCAACAAAGGTGCATGCATAAGGTGCGTCTTCCAGCATAGATAGTGGTTGTCATAGTGCAGTAATGACTCTGCTAGTCAATATATCCCAGTGGTACAAGGCCTTGATAGCAGCATACATAGGCAGCAATAGATAGCACATATCTTGGCAGCATATCATCATAACACTCCGTTCTGCAGCAATTAGTATTGCACTTTCCAGCATAGCAGCAGAAATCCTAGTAGCAGCGTCTACAAGCAGCAATAGATAGCGCATATCTTAGCAGCATACCGTCATTGTACTCAATTCTGCAACAGTAGGTATTGCACTTTCCAACATAGCAGCAGAGATATATAGCAGCAGATTATAGAGTTGGCACCAAAGCAAAATTTATATCATTGCACTTAGCCCTTCAGTTGTGCAGCAGTTATATATTGCACTTAATTCAGTAGCTGCAGATAACTTGCAGTAAGCAGCAGTACAAGCTATTGGTTCCAGCATACAGTACTACAGTACTCCTTCATTTTTCTAGGACTGCCCAATAGCAGATATTTGAGCTTCTACTAGCGATATCTCTTATTAATGGTGGCGGTCCGTTAATATTTTGTGCACTAGATTTTTTGTTTGTTTGTTTTTTCTTGGTTATTTTACTAGCTACTATTAAAAGTGAAGTTTTAATCATATCTGCAATATAATAGAATGTGTGGAATGCGCTATTAAGTGCGTATTTGCACGCCAGACAAAGTCACTATGTTTGTCTATGGAGTCCCTGATCGTTAGACTGACTGGTGCGTGATCAGACCATGTCCTGCTGCCAATGTCAGTAGACGTGGAACTGTCTATCAGGCGTCTGTCAACCAATATTTAGTGAATTCTGGAGAATGTATGGTACCTTGCAGATTGGTTCGGGTAGTCACGTTCTGTCGCATGGTGAAGGCGCCATATGTCAAAGAGGTCGTAGGAGGAATGGAAAGAGTCCAAGTAATAGGGACGGGTAGCACATGTGGAAGATAAATCAAGAGAAGATGAAGCCACTGCATTAAAGTCACCACACATTAACAAAAAAAACCTCTTCACCTCAGACACTCTCCTCATTACTTTGTTTAAGAACCGACTATGGCGTGTTTGGGGAGCATAGATGTTAACTATTGTGTAGTCGACATTCTCAATGGAGGCTACAACAATGATGAACCTACTATGCGGATCTACAATCTGTGTTAGGACCCTGAGGGATATCCCCTTTTTTTTTTTTTTGCAAAGGTGGATGAGATTATCGTCGGATATCTCCTGTGGCATAGAGCAGGGGGATTTCTGGAGCAAAAGTGTGTTTCCTGCACGCACAGAATGTCTGCCTGTGTACGTTGGGCCTCAGACCACAGGAAACTCCGTTTTTGGGTGCTGTTCAACCCATTTACGTTAAAGGATTATACAGTTAAACCCATGGCGAGGCCGTAAAAGGGGAGAGGAATGGGATAATAAGAGGAGAAGGGTCAGGGGGGGGAGGAAGAGATAGAATGACATGGGAAAAGAGGAGGAGTACGCAATCAGGAAGGTAGCACGTCAATAGCTCAGTGCAGTGCAGAGCAGAGCAGGGGAGCCAAGCTCCAGGTCCGTTAGTTAAGAACAGTGAAGCGAGATTTAAAAAGCCGTAGGTGTGAAAAAGAACAATGAGAAAAGGGAAATAGAAGAAAAAGGAGAAATGAGAGAGAATAAGAAAAGGTCAGGTAACAGAAAACACTTAGTGGAGAGGTGCAGTCGTATATGAGCACCTAATGGGGTACGTGGAGAGAGAAGTAGTAAGACTAGTTCAGGTAGCACTCATTATAATCAAAGCTTAACAGAGAGATAAACAAGCAAGCAAACCAGGCAGCTTCAGTTCCCAACAACAGCTGTTCAGGTGAGGTCGGGAGATCCGAATGAGGAGGGGCGAGTCGGTGCTCCGGCGGGGCAGGAGTAGGGATAGGGAGACCCCGTCGCTGCATCATCTCGAAACCCACTTCTACGGAGGAGAGGACATGCATCTTATTTAGGTGCGTGACTAGGAGTTTGGTAGGGAAGCCCCACCGGTACGGTATGCCCTGCCGTCGGAGTTCAGTGGTCAGTGGGTGTAAGTCCCTTCTGGCTTGTAGGGTCGCAGCTGATATGTCCACAAAGATTTGAACGTCTTTGTTTGGGGCAGGCAGAGTTTTGCGTCTCCTGGAGTATAGGATCCGCATGTCCTTCGTCTTAAAGAACGTATAGCGGGCCAGTACATCCTGGGGGACATCATCGGGCAGTGACCGTGGTTTCGCCACTCTGTGGGCCCTATCAATGCTATATTCATAGGAAGCCAAATCTGGTAGAAAATGGTGCGTCAGGTCCTTGACATATTTTGCAAGTTGCGAGGTCTCTGGAATTTCACGTTGTTGCGCCTATTCCGGTCTTCTGCGTCTACCAATTTATCATGAAGCTTGAGAACCTTTTTATCTAGCGCATTATGAGCCTCAGCAAGGCCATTGTGAGCCGCCGCGAATGACGCCATTTTAGTTTCGACATGTGTCACTTTGTGCTAGAGGCGTTTCACTGAGGTCTGGATAGGCGTAAATAAAGATGAAAAATCTTTGTGCAGGGAGGAGCGGAGAAGTTGGAGCATCTCCTTTAATGTTGATTCTGAAACTGTCTTGTCAGAGGCCTGGTAAGAAGCAAATAGGTCTCCTTCATCCCCGTGGGCCAGCCTCTCTGCTGCAGTTCCTGCAGCCCAGTCCTCCTCAGCAGACGTGTCTATGCTCTGCTTCTGTTTTGGCAGGGCTGACTAACGGTGAAGACTGCAGTAGCGGGAGAGTGGAGTCCTCCTTACTCAGTGCCATGGCCGCCTCAGATTGAGCTAGGGGCAGCGTGTCATTCCCTGCATCCTCCGTCCCCGCCATGTTGGACTCGCTCCCAGGGCTACAGGATCCCCATTCAATAGGTAAGATGCAGCTTACTGGGGCATTCGTGGGCTTAGTGCGGCCACTTACTGCAGGTGCTGGGGAAGTGCGCTGTCTTTGAGGCAGGGGAATGGGGGACCGCGGGCTGTATGTGTGGTCGCGGCGTGCAGCGGGAGGGCCCGCGCCATCTTTGCCACCTCGGGTCCCGGTCCTCTCGGCGGAGAAAAAGCTCTTCAGGGACCGATTTTCATCCAGTTTGTTAGCTCGCTTCCTGCCCGCAGATGCCATAACAAGTCCGGAGGGTTTCCAGTGGGATTAGTTGTCGCTGGCAGGCTGAAAATAGAAGCTTTCTGAGCGCTTGGTACGGAGCAGTTCGTTCACACAGCCATCTCTGCTCGCGGCCAGGCCACGCCCCCCGCATGCAGTACATTTTTATATGGTTTAATATCTGAGGAATGAGGCAAAAGTTTGCCTGGAAACATCTTATCTTTGTAGTGCTTATGTTAATTTAACAAGACTTTTATTTGGAATAAAAAGAAGCTCTTGGTAAACAACCAGTATGGCGTATTTAAAGTGATTTGCACCGTAGATCCAGGTTTTTCTTTCCATTGCATAACACATCCCTTTTCAGGCATGGAAGAAACATGTCTAAAATAGTGTACAAAACCCACAATAAATGTGGAGTGACATAAGACAGGGTTTTGGCACATTTGCCTTTGCAATAGTAAATCTACCTTATGTTCAATATCATCAATGGAGACTAAGTCCTGTCCACTTTATGCTAAACTGCCAATGATGTCATGCTGCCGTATGCTGCTGATACAAGACCTACAACCTTATTCTTTTAAGCTTATTAGGTTCTTCTCAGTAATCATGGGTTAGAGGGGTTGTCTAGTTTAGAAAATCGATTTTCACATATTTTATTAGCTCATTTGGAGTTAATAGCGGGGGAAGGCATGAAGGCGCCTCATCTATTAGCCACAGCAGATTGCGACTAGAAAGAATATGTCTGTGATGTCTTTGCATTACATTGACAGTTTATTGTGTAATACTTTATTCCACCTGTGGTGTCACTGCAGTGAACATCTGCTGCCAGGTTCCTTCAAACATTACATCTACATGACATTAACTTTCCACAAGCCTGTATGGCGGTGTCTATGGATTATTCTACTTAATCTTGGCCTTTCTTGGTCTTCTGTTTTTATTATAAATTGCAGGTTTATCTTAAAGGGGAACTCCGGTGGAAAACTTTTTTTTTTAAATCGACTGGTGCCACAAAGTTAAACAGATTTGTAAATTATACGATAAACAAGAGAAAAGATCCAGCAACTCACCGCCGAGATGACCGAACAAATGGAGGCACAACAAGCAAGCAGGTGGACAGGTGGATGTAACGGGGGGCTCAGAGGCGACTAACCGGTTTGTTTCGTACAGATGTACTTCATCCGGCCTCTATTCACGTCATTGCAACCCATATTTTCATTGGATCATCTGGTGCCCACGTGATCACAAAAAATAAAAAAACAAAAAACGTGAGGTTAGTGAATAATAACCAAATAATACCGTAAATAGTTAAAATAGAGTCACAGGATACTTGCAGTAACACTTCATATTTCTTATTCAATGAAAGGAGATAGATCCACTTTATCACTTAAACCTGCTGGACCTTGTGCTTCCAGTCTTAGTATCCACCGGGCTTCCGTCCGGGTCAAAGCTGCCTCACGATCTCCTCTATTCATGGGTCAGTTAACCCTCTCGAGTCCTCCAAATCTTAACTGTTCAGTTTTGCTACTATGAACTTGTTGCATATGTAGACTAAATCTAGTAGTACCTCTGCCGGTTCTAATCGTATATAGGTGTTCCCGGAAGCGTGTATTTAATTGTCGCTTCATTTTCCCTATATAAAACCTTTTGCAGGTGCATTCTATAAAGTATACCACATGCGTGGTTCTACATGTGATTAAATCTTGAACATGATGAATATATCCACCAAGAGTTATTGTACCAGCAGCTACATTGTATTTACAGTAGGTGCAACAACCGCATCTTCTGTTACCTTTCGGTGAACTTCTATTAAGCCAGTTTTCCTGCGATTTTTGTGCACAACTTTTTTTCTGTTTATTTTTTATATAGTTAGCAATAGTTCCGTTCTTTTTATAAGTGATTATAGGATATTGTGTTGTAATTTCAGTTATATCCGGATCTTTTTGTAACAAAAAACTATTATTCAGAATTGCTTTCTTTATTACATCGTTCATTTGACTGTTTTTAAAAGAAAAAAAGCAGCGATCTCTATTTCTTTCACTACTTAGATTTCCACTGTGATTTCTGCATAACAGTTCGTCCCTGTTGAAATTATTTATTTTTCGCTAGCGGCGTCAATGATTTTTTTAGGATAACCTATTTTTTGGAGTCTATTAGCTAGTTCTTTTATCTGCGATTCACATTTCTTGCTATCGCTATTGATTCTTTTCAGGTGTGTCATTTGACTAAAGGGAATGGAGTTTTTGATGTGGTCTGGGTGTGAACTATTATAATGCAAGTATGCATTTTTTGCAATGTTTTTTCTGAACCCTTCGGACTGTATTCTGTTATCTTCTATAGTGATCCGTACGTCTAAAAAGTCCAGACCCTTGTCACCGAATACACTTGTAAATTTCATATTTTTGTCATTCGTGACGTTTAGATAATGTACAAAATCCCTGCAGACGTAATTATAATAAGAAAAAGAGAAGTCCGGAATATTGGACTACTGAATCCAACACCTCAGGTGAATCTGCCAAAGACACACCTAGACACAATCCTGAATCTAATACAGCTGGCCCTTTAGGAAATGCACAAGGAGGGGCGGAAGGAAGAGGAAGAGACATACCGCAACAATGCACATATCAGAAACGCAAGGTGGTGTCTTGGAGAAATTAGAGGAGGATGAGCTAGTAGTTAATTTGTCTGAGATCGAACTACCTGCAGAATGTACTAAGGTGTTGTCTAAAGGGTTAAATTATGGAATCATGGAGAACTTTGACTCAGTTTCTTTTTAATTAGATTTATTCAAAGCTTTACGTAAAATTAATTTAAAAAAGTTTTTTGCTAAAAATCCATACAATGAGAGCTCACAACTGGACACCCATCCATGTACTATTGGTCCATTAGGATTTGTCCCTTCCCTAGACTTGGACAGGAACGATATCCAACAAGTTCATTTGCTTACAAGGTTAGCTGATAGTACCCCTTCCCCTCCTTTTACTGATACCATTAATAGTAATCAATATCAGCCATCTAAATTTACAAAAACCTCCACCTATAGGATCTCCTATTGATTTATTTCATAACGCAGTTATTAAAGAAGTTAAATCCCTCATTTATCCTAAAGTTACACATAATTTAACTTTTAAAGAAAACAATGCACTTGATTGGTTGGCTAATAATAAAGAGATCATGATCACAAGATCTGACAAAGGTGGCAGCATAGTCGTCTTATCCAAGACTCAATACCACAATGAAATGATGCGCCAGTTAAACGACACTGACATCTATCACTTACTTAAGAGTGACCCTACACTCAAAACATTGGATAATTTACGTACTTTCTTACGGGAACAGGTTACAAAAGGAGTACTCAGCTTTAAAGAAGCAGAAAAGCTAATTCCCACCTCCCCCAAAAAAGATATACATTCTTCCAAAAGTCCATGAGACATTAATTAATCCACCAGGCCACCCTATAGTTGCCAGCATAGGTAATGTCACGGAATATTTATCAAAATTCACTGATTGCGTACTCCGACCAATATTGCTGTCCACCCCTTCGTACCTTAAAGACACTGGGGACTTGTTAAAATTTTTGCATGGTTTCTCATGGCAACCTACCTTCTCTTTCTGTTCCATTGACGTTGAGAGCCTGTGCACTTGCGTCCCCCATGACGCGGGTGTGCAGGCTGTCCGTCAAGCTATGCAGGATACTGATAAATCTCCATCCTTCATACAATTTATCTGTGAGGCATTATTCTTTATTTTATCTAATAACTGTTTTCAATATGAGAATAATTGGTTTAGACAAAAACATGGAGCAGCCATGGGGACACCTACCTCATGTACGTAAGCTAATATTTTTCTTTCTGTTTTTGAGAGATAATATATATACACTATATCCAATCCATTTATTGGATCCATTAAAGGATAAATGAGATATGTCGACGACATTCTGGTAATTTGGGAAGGGACACAAGAATCCTTTTGTAATTTTGTACATTATCTAAACGTCACAAATGACAAAAATATGAAATTTACAAGTGTATTCGGTGACAAGAGTCTGGACTTTTTAGACGTACGGATCACTATAGAAGATAACAGAATACAGTCCGAAGGGTTCAGAAAAAACATTGCAAAAAATGCATACTTGCATTATAATAGTTCACACCCAGACCACATCAAAAACTCCATTCCCTTTAGTCAAATGACACACCTGAAAAGAATCAATAGCGATAGCAAGAAATGTGAATCGCAGATAAAAGAACTAGCTAATAGACTCCAAAAAAGAAGTTATCCTAAAAAAATCATTGACGCCGCTAGCGAAAAATAAATAATTTCAACAGGGACGAACTGTTATGCAGAAATCACAGTGGAAATCTCAGTAATGAAAGAAATAGAGATCGCTGCTTTTTTTCTTTTAAAAACAGTCAAATGAACGATGTAATAAAGAAAGCAATTCTGAATAATTGTTTTTTGTTACAAAAAGATCCGGATATAACTGAAATTACAACACAATATCCTATAATCACTTATAAAAAGAACGGAACTATTGCTAACTATATAAAAAATAAACAGAAAAAAAGTTGTGCACAAAAATCGCAGGAAAACTGGCTTAATAGAAGTTCACCAAAAGGTAACAGAAGATGCGGTTGTTGCACCTACTGTAAATACAATGTAGCTGCTGGTACAATAACTCTTGGTGGATATATTCATCATGTTCAAAATGTAATCACATGTAGAACCACGCATGTGGTATACTTTATATAATGCACCTGCAAAAGGTTTTATATAGGGAAAATGAAGCGACAATTAAATACACGCTTCCAGGAACACCTATATACGATTAGAACCGGCAGAGGTACTACTAGATTTAGTCTACATATGCAACAAGTTCATAATAGCAAAACTGAACAGTTAAGATTTGGAGGACTCGAGAGGGTTAACTGACCCATGAATGGAGGAGATCGTGAGGCAGCTTTGACCCGGACGGAAGCCCGGTGGATACTAAGACTGGAAGCACAAGGTCCAGCGGGTTTAAGTGATAAAGTGGATCTATCTCCTTTCATTGAATAAGAAATATGAAGTATCACTGCAAGTATCCTGTGACTATTTTAACTATTTACGGTATTATTTGGTTGTTATTCACTAACCTCCCATTTTTTGTTTTTTATTTTTTGTGATCACGTGGGCACAAGTTGATCCAATAAAAATACGGGTTGCGATGACGTGAATAGAGGGCGGATGAAGTGCATCTGTATGAAACAAACCGGTTAGTCGCCTCTGAGCCTCCTGTTACATCCACCTGTCCACCTGCTTCCTCGTTGTGCCTTTGTTCGGTCATCTCGGCGGTGAGTTGCTGGATCTTTTCTCTTGTTTATTGCATATTTGTTTCTATTTCTTGGATCCTGGCACCACTACTGGACTACAGTTTATTACATTGGTAGGACTGCATTGTTTATTACCTTTGATACGTGGACCTTAGTTTTGTTTGTTCACGTTACTTCCACCCTTATACCTGCACACGTGGTTTTGTTATGTGCCTCCCTTTATCACTTTATTTATTTGAGATTTGTAAATTACTTCTATTAAAAAATCTTAATCCTTCCAGTACTTATTAGCTGCTCAATACTACAGAGGAAATAATTTTATTTTTGGAAAACAGTGCTCTCTGCTGACATCTCTGTCCATTTTAGGAACTGACCAGATCAGCATATGTCTGCTATGGGGATTTTCTCCTACTCTGGATAGTTCTTAAAATGGACAGAGATGTCAGCAGACAGCACTGTGCTCGTGATGTCAGCAGAGAGCTCTGTATTCCAAAAAGAAAAGAATATCCTCTGTAGTATTCAGTAGCTAATAAGTATTGGAAGGATTAAGATTTTTTAATTGAAGTAATTTACAAATCTGTTTAACTTTCTGGCACCAGTTGATTTAAAAAAAAAAAAAAAACGTTTTTCACCAGAGTATCCCTTTAATGTACCCGATAAAAATTATTTTTTACCAATTTTGGTTACAATATAAACAAGGATGTCACTTGTGCCTCAATAGTGTTATGTAACCCAGACTTAAGGAGTTAAAAAGTGCAAATTTTTCCCAGTAAGTTTGACCAAGACAGCTGCATGAAACATGAGTAATGAGTATAACCCTTAAATGTATCTTACTGAAGGGAGGGTCCTGAAATAAGCTGCTAATCTGAACTAAACACATTACAGATGAGCTCATCAGCTCAAATCTAATTATTATGTGCCAGGCCAAGCCTAATTGCTTGTCCTTGACATAAATAATGTCTGCCATAAGCCTATTACCCTATGTAAGCCTATTATTGCAGTAATCGCAGTGCTGTCAAAAGCACAAAACGGAAACGGACGAAGAGAGGAAAATAATGGGATGCAATTAACAGGCAAACAGGGACAAGCAGCTTTCTAATCGGTACATGGGATACTTCGGTCTCATTCAGCGCTCAGTGGGGAGAACAGAAGACTGTAGGGAGAAAGGTTAGGAGAAGCAATGCAGAGTCCAACATCTCCCAAAGAAACTAGAAAAAATGGCCGATGCAAAGGCAAGGACGTGAAAGGCCATAAAAAAAAAAAAGTAAAAAGTAAATGACAAGCTATAAGTATTAACCCCTAAAGGACCCAGCCATTTTACACCTTAGGACCCGGCCATTTTTTGCACATCTGACCACTGTCACTTTAAACATTAATAACTCTGGAATGCTTTTAGTTATCATTCTGATTCCGAGATTGTTTTTTCGTGACATATTCTACTTTAACTTAGTGGTAAAATTTTTTGGTAACTTGCATCCTTTCTTGGTGAAAAATCCAAAAATTTGATGAAAAATTTGAAAATTTTGCATTTTTCTAACTTTGAAGCTCTTTGCTTGTAATGAAAATGGATATTCCAAAGATTATTTTTTTTATTCACATAAACAATATGTCTAATTTATATTTACATCATAAAATTGACGAGTTTTTACTTTTGGAAGACACCAGAGGGCTTCAAAGTTCAGCAGCAATTTTCCAATTTTTCACAAAATTTCCAAAATCACATTTTTTCAGGGACCAGTTCAGGTTTGAAGTGAATTTGAAGGGTCTTCATCTTAGAAATACCCCACAAATGACCCCATTATAAAAAATGCACCCCCCAAAGTATTCAAAATGACATTCAGTCAGCATTTCAACCCTTTAGGTGTTTCGCAGGAATAGCAGCAAAGTGAAGGAGAAAATTCACAATCTTCATTTTTTACACTCGCATGTTCTTGTAGACCCAATGTTTGAATTTTTACAAGGAGTGAAAGGAGAAAATGTATACTTATATTTGTAGCCCAATTGCTCTCGAGTAAGCACATACCTCATATGTCTATGTAAAGTGTTCGGCGGGCGCAGTAGAGGGCTCAGAAGGGAAGGAGCGAAAAGGGGATTTTGGAGCGTACGTTTTTCTGAAATGGTTTTTGAGGGGCATGTTGCATTTAGGAAGCCCCTATGGTGCCAGAACAGGAAAAAAAAGCCCACATGGCATACCATTTTGGAAACTATACCCCTTGAGGAACGTAACAAGGAATAAAGTGAGCCTTAATACCCCACAGGTGTTTCATGACTTTTGCATATGTAAAAAAAATTTTTTTTAAATTCAATAAAATGTGTTTCCCCCCAAATTTCACATTTTTGCAAGGGTTAATAGCAGAAAATATCCCCCAAAATTTGTAACCCCATCACTTCTGAGTATGGAGGTACCCCATAAGTTGACCTGAAGCGCACTACGGGCGAACTACAATGCACAGAAGAGAAGAAGTCATATTTGGCTTTTTGAGAGCAAATTTTGGTCGGGGGGCATGTCGCATTTAGGAAGCCCCTATGGTGCCAGGACAGCAAAAAATACCCACATGCCATACCATTTTGGAAACTAGACCCCTTGAGGAACATAACAAGGAATAAAGTGAGCCTTAATACCCCACAGGGGTTTCACAACTTTTGCATACGTAAAAAAAAAAAAATGTTTTCACTAAAATGTGTTTCCCCCCAAATTTCACATTTTTGCAAGGGTTAATAGCAGAAAATACCCCCCAAAATTTGTAACCCCATCTCTTCTAAGTATGGAGGTACCCCATAAGTTGACCTGAAGCACACTACGGGCGAACTACAATGCTCAGAAGAGAAGGAGTCATATTTGGCTTTTTCAGAGCAAATTTTGCTCAGGGGGCATGTCGCATTTAGGAAGCCCCTATGGTGCCAGAACAGCAAAATAACCCCCACATGGCATACCATTTTGGAAACTAGACCCCTTGAGGAACTTAACAAGGAGTACAGTGAGCATTTACCCCCCACTAATGTCTGTCAGATCTTTGGAACAGTGGGCTGTACAACATTTTTAATTTGCGCAGCCCACTGTTCCAAAGATCTGTCAGACACCAGTGGGGTGTAAATTCTCACTGCACCCCTCATTACATTCCGTGAGGGGTGTAGTTTCCGAAATGGGGTCACATGTGGGGTTTTTTTTTTTTTGCGTTTGTCAAAACTGCTGTAACAATCAGTCACTCCTGTGCAAATCACCTCAAATGTACATGGTGCACTCTCCCTTCTGGGCCTTGTTGTGCGCCCCCAGAGCACTTTGCGCCCACATATGGGGTATCTCCGTAGTCAGGAGAAATTGCATTACAAATTTTGGGGGGCTTTTTTCCCTTTTACCTCTTGTCAAAATGAAAAGTATATGGCAACACCAGCATGTTAGTGTAAAAAATTATTTTTTTACACTAACATGCTGGTGTAGACCCCAACTTCACCTTTTCATAAGGGGTGAAAGGAGAAAAAGCCCCCCACAAATTTCTTAGGCAATTTCTCCCAAGTACGGCGATACCCCATATGTGACCCTAAACTGTTGCCTTGAAATACGACAGGGCTCCAAAGTGAGAGCGCCATGCGCATTTGAGGCCTGAATTAGGGATTTGCATAGGGGTGGACATAGGGGTATTTTACACCAGTGATTTCCAAACAGGGTTGCAAAACTCCCAGCATGCTTGGACAGTCGATGGCTGTCCGGCAATACTGGGAGTTGTTGTTTTGCAACAGCTGGAGGCTCCATTTTGAAAACAGTGGCGTACTAGACGTTTTTCATTTTTATTGGGGAGGGTGGCTGTGTAGGGGTATGTGTATATGTAGTGTTTTTTACTTTTTATTTTATTTTGTGTTAGTGTAGTGTAGTGTTTTTAGGGTACAGTCACACGGGCAGGGGGGTTAAAGCGATTTTCCCGCTGCGAGTTTGAGCTGCCGCGCAAAATTTGCTGCATCGCCAACTTTCAGCCTGATACTCACTGTAAGCCCCTGCCCATGTGAATGTACCCTGTACATTCACAGGGGGGGGACACCTCCAGCTGTTGCAAAACTACAACTCCCAGCATGCACAGTCTATCAGTGCATGCTGGTAGTTATAGTTTTGCAACAGCTGGAGGCACACGGGTTGGGAAACACTGAGTTAGGAAACAGACAATGTTTCCCAGCCAGTGCGCCTCCTGATGTTGCAAAACCACAACTCCCAAACATTCTCAGGCATGCTGGGAGTAGTAGTTCGGCAACATCTTTAGAGCCAGATGTTGCCGAACTACAACTCCCAGCATGCTTGGAGTTGTAGTTTGCAACATCTGGAGGACTACAGTTTGCAGACCACTAACACAGTGGTTCCCAATCTGTGCCCTTCCAGATGTTGCAAAACTACAACTCCCAGTATGCCAAAACTGTCCAGGCATGCTGGGAGTTGTAGTTCTGCAACATCTGAAGGGCCAGATGTTACAGAACTACAATTCCCAGCATGCCTGGACAGTAAGTTCATGCTGAGAATGTGTAGTTTTGCAACATCTGGAAGGGCACAGTGGTCTCCAAACTGTGGACCTCCAGATGTTGCAAAACTACAACTCCCAGCATGCCCAGATGCCAAGGGCTGTCTGGGCATGCTGGGAGTTGTAGTATACAGGGTCCCAATACAGCAATGCATGTTGCTTTACAGCGACGTGCATTGCTGTAAAGGGCCCGACCGCGGCTGAAGATCTACTCAACTGTCGCCGCTGCCGCCATCTTCCTCGCCGGGATACGGGTCTTCAGGGACGAGGTAAGTACCGGGGCCAGTCCCCAGCACTCCCCTGTCCCCCGCCGCGTCCTCCGGTCTTCCTCCCGTCCTCTCCGGACTTCCAGGGGCCAGGCAGGACGGGAGGAAGTAACCGCCCCCCCCCTGCGATTGGTCGGTTAGTTAACCGAAGAATCACAGGGGATCGGAGGAGGTGGCAGGCTTGCCACCTCGCTCCTATGCTTTAACATGGTCCTGGCTGTCTGTGACAGCCGGGATCATGCAAAATTACCGGGCGGTCGGGTCCCAGAGACCCGATCTGCCCGGTATCGCCGCAGATCGCAAGGGCGATTTCCCTTGCGATTTGCGGCGATCGCCGACATGGGGGGCCTACATGGCCCCCCTCGGCGTCTGCCCTGGATCCCTGCTGAAGGATTTCAGCAGGGATCCGCTTCCGATCTCCGCCGGGTGAGCGGCGGAGACCAGCAAAAGACCATGACATATGCATACGTCATGGGTCCTTAAGACCCAGGGTGTGATGACATATGCATACGTCATGGGTCCTTAAGAGGTTAAAGGGGTCCTTCGGTGGAAAACTTTATTTTTTATTTTTTTTTCAAATCATAGTTACATAGTTACATAGTTACATAGTTAGTACGGTCGAAAAAAGACATATGTCCATCAAGTTCAACCAGGGAATTAAGGGGTAGGGGTGTGGCGCGATATTGGGGAAGGGATGAGATTTTATATTTCTTCATAAGCATTAATCTTATTTTGTTCCAGGAATGTATCTAATCCTGTTTTAAAGCTGTTAATTGTTCCTGCTGTGACCAGTTCCTGAGGTAGACTGTTCCATAAGTTCACAGTTCTCATGGTAAAGAAGGCGTGTCGCCCCTTGAGACTAAACTTTTTCTTCTCCAGACGGAGGGAGTGCCCCCTCGTCCTTTCGGGGGGTTTAACCTGGAACAGTTTTTCTCCATATTTTTTGTATGGGCCATTAATATACTTATATACGTTTATCATATCCCCCCTTAAACGTCTCTTCTCAAGACTAAACAATTGTAACTCCTTTAATCGCTCCTCATAGCTAAGATGTTCCATTCCCCATATTAGTTTAGTCGCGCGTCTCTGCACCCTTTCCAACTCCGCAGTGTCCCTTTTATGGACAGGTGCCCAAAACTGAACAGCATATTCCAGGTAAGGCCGTACCAATGATTTATAAAGGGGGAGTATTATGTCCCTGTCCCTTGAGTCCATGCCTCTTTTGATACATGACAATATCCTGCCGGCTTTGGAAGCAGCAGCCTGACATTGCATGCTATTCTGTAGTCTGTTATCTACAAGTACACCCAGATCCTTCTCTACCAGTGACTCTGCCAGTTTAATCCCCCCTAAGACATACGATGCATGCAGGTTATTAGTACCCAGATGCATAACTTTACATTTATCCACATTGAACCTCATTTGCCAAGTGGATGCC
Organism: Hyla sarda; assembly: GCF_029499605.1. Taxonomy (NCBI): domain Eukaryota; kingdom Metazoa; phylum Chordata; class Amphibia; order Anura; family Hylidae; genus Hyla; species Hyla sarda. The sequence continues at coordinate 74,851,240 of NC_079198.1, read as the reverse complement.
CAGACACTTAGTCTATCCAAGTCATCTTGTAACTTATGCACATCCTCTATAGACTGTACTGTGCTACAAAGCTTGGTGTCATCTGCAAAGATAGAAACAGAGCTGTTAATACCATCCTCTATATCATTAATAAATAAATTAAACAACAGCGGGCCCAGTACAGAACCTTGGGGTACACCACTAATAACCGGGGACCAATCAGAGTACGAATCATTGACCACCACTCTCTGGGTACGATCCATGAGCCAGTGTTCAATCCAGTTACAAACTAAAATTTCCAAACCCAAAGACCTTAACTTACCTGTCAGACGTCTATGAGGGACAGTATCAAATGCTTTAGCAAAATCCAGAAACACTATATCCACAGCCATTCCTCTGTCAAGGCTTCTACTCACCTCTTCATAAAAGCAAATTAGATTGGTTTGACAACTTCTATCCTTAGTAAACCCATGCTGGCTATCACTTATAATACAATTATCCCCTATGTATTCCTGTATGTAATCCCTTATAAGTCCTTCAAACAATTTACCCACAATGCACGTTAAACTTACCGGTCTATAGTTTCCTGGGGAAGACCTAGAGCCCTTTTTGAAGATTGGCACCACATTCGCCTTGCGCCAGTCCCTTGGCACAATACCAGACACCATAGAATCTCTAAATATCATGAACAGGGGTACAGATATTACTGAACTTACCTCTCTAAGAACTCTTGGGTGTAGTCCATCCGGTCCTGGGGATTTGCTTACATTTATATCACTTAACTTACCTTGTACCATCTCTACATTAAGCCAGTTCAGTACATTACATGATGTGTTACCAGCACTGACCTGGCCAATGTCAGCTCCTTCTTCCATAGTGTATACAGAACTAAAGAACCCATTCAGTAGCTCCGCCTTCTCTTGATCGCCTGTGACAACCTCCCCATTATCATTATTAAGGGGTCCTACATGCTCTGTCCTTGGTTTTTTTGCATTTATATGTCTAAAAAAATATTTAGGATTAGTTTTGCTTTCTTTGGCCACCTGTCTCTCATTTTGAATTTTTGCTGTTTTTATTACATTTTTACAGATTTTATTAAGCTCCTTGTACTGTTTAAATGTTATAGCTGACCCATCAGATTTGTAATTTTTGAAGGCTATTTTTTTGTTGTTTATTGCTCTTTTAACATCATGTGTCAGCCATGTAGGATTTAGTTTTAATCGTTTATATTTGTTCCCCTTTGGTATATATTTAGCTGTATAGTTATTTAGAGTTGATTTAAAGATGTCCCATTTACCTTCTGTATCAGTATTTGAGAACACCTCCCCCCAGTCTATGTCCTGTAGTGCAGCCCTCAGCCCAGGGAAATTTGCCTTTTTAAAGTTATATGTTTTTGCCTTCCCCGCCTGTCTTTGTTTTCTACATTTTAAGTCAAAAGTAACTATATTGTGGTCGCTATTACCAAGGTTTTCCCGCACAGTTACATTACCAACCAGCTCTGCGTTGTTGGAAATGATCAGATCCAACAAGGCATCACTTCTTGTTGGGTCCTCCACAAACTGGCCCATAAAATTATCCTGCAATAAATTTAGGAATTGTCGCCCCTTTGTAGTTTTAGCCAACCCCAGACCCCAATCTATATCTGGATAGTTAAAATCTCCCATTATTACCACTGTACCTGCCCGGGCGGCCCTCTCTATTTGTTTATGAAGCTGAACTTCTATCTCTTCAGTGATATTAGGGGGTCTGTAGATTACACCAAATACTATTTTTTCAGTATTTCCCTCCTTTTGTAATTCTACCCACAATGATTCCACATCCTCAGAATCATCACACACTATGGCATCGCTCACACTGACTTTCATACCACTTCTTACATACAGACAGACTCCGCCACCTTTTCTGTTCATTCTATCCTTGCGAAACAATGTAAACCCCTGCAGATTGACAGCCCAGTCATGCGAGGAGTCCAGCCATGTCTCAGTGACCCCAACTATATCAATATGTTCCTCCAGTATCAAGGCCTCAAGCTCCCCCATTTTATTTGCTAGGCTTCTGGCATTTGTGAACATACACTTTACATTTCCATCCTTTATGTTATTGGGGTTAATGGGATTCAAGGGTCTAAGTTTTATTTTCATATGAAGCTTATTCCTATTAACTATTCTAACCCCTCCCTCCGCTCCACCCCCAGGTACATTTATAATTCCCACCTCTCTATCTACACTATCTTCCCCCTCTTTGCTGTAGGTTCCCTCCCCCCAAGTCCCTAGTTTAAACACTCCTCCACCCTTCTAGCCATCTTCTCCCCAAGCAAAGCTGCACCCTCCCCATTGAGGTGCAGCCCGTCCCTACGGTAGAGCCGGTAACCGACAGCGAAGTCAGCCCAGTTCTCCATGAACCCAAACCCTTCCTTCCTACACCAGCTTCTGAGCCACTTGTTTACCTCCCTGATCTCCCGCTGCCTCTCTGGTGCGGCTCGTGGTACTGGTAGTATTTCAGAAAAGACTACCTTGGAGGTCCTTGCCTTAAGCTTGCGGCCTAAATCCCTGAAATCATTTTTAAGGACACTCCACCTACCTCTTACTTTGTCATTGGTGCCAATATGTACCATGACTGCTGGGTCCTCTCCAGCCCCGCCCAACAACCTGTCAACCCGATCCGCGATGTGCCGAACTCGTGCGCCAGGCAGACAACACACTGTTCGGCGATCCCGGTCTTTGTGACAGATTGCCCTGTCTGTCCCCCTAATAATTGAGTCCCCCACCACTAGTACCTGTCTGGCCTGCCCTGTACTCCTCCCTCCCTCCTTACTGGAGCAGACACCCCCCTGGCGGTCAGAGGTGGTATCCTGCTGCAGTTCTCCTAGCTCTGTAATGGCATCCCCCTCATCTGCCAAGCGGGCAAACTTGTTGGGGTGTGCCAGTTCAGGACTAGCCTCCCTGACACTTTTTCCCCTACCCCTCTTTCTAACTGTAACCCAGCTAACTGCCTGACTGTCCTGCAACTCCGTCCCACTGTCCTCCCCCACCTCTACTCCCGAGAGTGCCTGCTCAGTGAGCAGGAGACTCCTCTCCATGTTGTTAATGCTTCTCATTGTTGCCAGTCGCCCCTCTAGATGCAGGATCTGGGCTTCCAAACGGACAACTAGCACACATCTCGCACAACAATATGCACCCTCAAACTGTTGTTCAAGGATTGCATACATTGAACAGGATGTACATTGGACTGCATTTTCCAACATGGAGGCCATCTAGTAATGGGGATTTCACAAATGTATAGGAAAAAACAGACAGTCAAAATTACACTTAAAAATTTTTTGTAGACCTTGTGTGTTCAGAAATTAACACTCACAGCGATCTCAACCTCCTGCTTTCAAACTCCAGTTTTTGAAACTCCTCTTTCACGCCCCCTCTTACACAGCAACACTCAGAAAGAGCAAGCTCGACTGGTTCCAGAAATCAACTGGTTCCAGAAAGTTAAACAGATTTGTAAATGACTTCTATTACATAATCTTAATCCTTCCAGTACTTATTAGCTGCTGAATACTACAGAGGAAATTATTTTCTTTTTGCAACACAGAGCTCTCTGCTGACATCACGAGCACAGTGCTCTCTGCTGACATCTCTGTCCATTTTAGGAACTGTCCAGAGCAGCATATTTTTCTATAGGGATTTTCTCCTACTCTGGACAGTTCTTAAAATGAATGACAAAAAAACATATCTATTGCAATATTTATTAGTGTTAAAAACAAGAAGTAAGTAGACAAACAGAGACAGAGGATGATTGGCAATACATATAGATATATCTACGCAGCCCCAATGGTGATGGGTGATGAACTGGACCTGCTCTTGCCCTAGTCTGAATATCCTGCCTATAGATAGTAGGTCCCTGGTCCTTGTGACCTGGGCCTACCCTGGAATCTCCTCAAAATCCCTAGGCTCAGACAGAGACACAGGGAGTAAGGGGCTTGTACGCAGGTACAGTGTAGCTGCGCAAATTCACTTCCCAAATGGTACCCAGATACAAGCAACCCGCAATGGGAAATTATTAATCAACATGTGTCATGTAACAAAAGTATGCAAAAATCTGTGGGTATGCCCCAGGGACAATGATTAGTATTCGCCAGCATACATGGTTAGGTCAGATAGACATGTAACATCTGATATACTGTTACGCCGAGCGCTCCAGGTCCCCGCTCCTCCCCGGAGCGCTCACAGCGTTCTCCTGTTCGCAGCACCCCGGTCAGACCCGCTGACCGGATGCGCTGCGATAATGTCCCCAGCCGGGATGTGATTCGCGATGCGGGACGCGCCCGCTCGCGGTGCGCATTCCGACCCGCTTACCAGACTCGTTCCCCGTCTGTGCTGTCCCGGCGCGCGCGGCCCCGCTCCCTAGGGCGCGCGCGCCGCCTCTTTGCGATTTAAAGGGCCGGTGCGCCACTGATTGGCGCATGGTTTTAATTAGTGTGTTCACCTGTGCACTTCCCTTTATTACCTCACTTCCCCTTCACTTCCTTGCCGGATCTTGTTGCCATTGTGCCAGTGAAAGCGTTCCTTGTGTATCCCAAGCCAGTGTTCCAGACCTCTTGCCGTTGCCCCTGACTACGATCCTTGCTGCCTGCCCTGACCTTCTGCTACGTCCGACCTTGCTCTTGTCTAATCCCTTGTACTGCGCCTATGCTGGCGTCAAAAAATCCATCCTGCTCATCTCTCGTTTTTATTGGTGGCCTACCCTGGAAGCAGATGTTGCTGATTTTGTTCGGGCTTGTACAGTCTGTGCCCGGGACAAGACTCCTCGCCAGAAGCCTGCCGGTCTCCTTCATCCTCTGCCTGTTCCTGAGCTACCATGGTCTCAGATTGCTATGGACTTTATTACAGACTTACCTTTATCCCATGGCAACACAGTTATTTGGGTGGTCGTTGATCGTTTCTCCAAGATGGCACATTTTATTCCTCTTCTAGGTCTTCCTTCTGCGCCACAGTTGGCGAAACAATTTTTTGTGCACATTTTTCGCCTTCACGGGCTTCCTATGAATATCGTCTCGGATAGAGGAGTTCAATTTGTGTCGAAATTCTGGAGGGCCCTCTGTAATCAGCTTAAAATCAAATTAAACTTCTCGTCTTCCTATCATCCCCAATCCAATGGGCAAGTGGAGAGAGTTAATCAGGTTCTTGGTGACTATTTGCGACATTTTGTTTCCTCCCGCCAGGATGATTGGGCCGATCTCCTACCATGGGCCGAATTCTCGTACAATTTCAAAGTCTCTGAGTCCTCCGCTAAATCCCCATTCTTTGTGGTGTACGGCCGTCACCCTCTTCCCCCCCTCCCCACTCCCACGCCTTCTGGTTTGCCCGCTGTTAATGAGGTGACCCGGGACTTCTCCACCATCTGGAAAGAGACTCAAAAATCTCTCATACAGGCCTCATCCCGGATGAAGAAACATGACAACAAAAAAAGAACTCCTCCTGTCTTTTCTCCTGGAGACAAAGTGTGGCTCTCCACCAAGTATATCCGCTTCCGTGTCCCCAGTTATAAACTGGGACCACGTTATCTTGGACCTTTTAAAATTAAATGCCAAATCAACCCTGTCTCCTACAAACTCCTTCTTCCCCCTTCTCTCCTTATTCCCAATGCTTTTCATGTCTCTCTCCTTAAACCACTTATCCTTAACCGCTTCTCTCCTAAGGTTGTTGCTCCTACTCCTGTCTCCGGATCCTCAGACATCTTCTCGGTTAAAGAAATTCTTGCATCCAAATCGGTCAGAGGTAAAAAAAAAATTCTTGTAGATTGGGAGAATTGCGGTCCGGAGGAGAGGTCATGGGAACCCGAGGATAACATCCTTGACAAGGACCTTATCTGCAAATTTTCAGGTTCAAAAAAAGAGGGGGAGACCCAAGGGGGGGGTACTGTTACGCCGAGCGCTCAGGGTCCCGCTCCTCCCCGGAGCACTCACAGCGTTCTCCTGTTCGCAGCGCCCCGGTCAGACCCGCTGACCGGGTGCACTGCGATAATGTCCCCAGCCGGGATGCGATTCACGATGCGGGACACGCCCGCTCGCGGTGCGCATTCCGACCCGCTTACCAGACTCGTTCCCCGTCTGTGCTGTCCCGGCGCGCGCGGCCCCGCTCCCTAGGGCGCGCGCGCCGCCTCTTTGCGATTTAAAGGGCCGGTGCGCCACTGATTGGCGCATGGTTTTAATTAGTGTGTTCACCTGTGCACTTCCCTATATTACCTCACTTCCCCTTCACTTCCTTGCCGGATCTTGTTGCCATTGTGCCAGTGAAAGCGTTCCTTGTGTATCCCAAGCCAGTGTTCCAGACCTCTTGCCGTTGCCCCTGACTACGATCCTTGCTGCCTGCCCTGACCTTCTGCTACGTCCGACCTTGCTCTTGTCTAATCCCTTGTACCGCGCCTATCTCAGCAGTCAGAGAGGTTGAGCCGTTGCCGGTGGATACGACCTGGTTGCTACCGCCGCTGCAAGACCATCCCACTTTGCGGCGGGCTCTGGTGAAAACCAGTAGCAACTTAGAACCGGTCCACCGACACGGTCCACGCCAATCCCTCTCTGACACAGAGGATCCACCTCCAGCCTGCCGAATCCTGACATATACACATATTTGTATTTATCCAACGCGTTCCGCTACCTGGTGGCAACACAAGCAGCTCCTCAGGGAGACGCAGGGATACTAAGAAGGGGTCATGTACCGAACCGGGCACCAGGATGTATGTGCCAACACATGCAGAGCTTATAGGTTTGTGATGATGATGAACGGTACTCCTCGGTGTGTTATTTAGGTGGGAGGGTCTGTGGTAGGCGTGTAGATAGTTACCAACTGTAGTGGATTGATCTAGAGTGAAAAGTAGAGGTACAGTCAACATTGGGTCACTCGACACTGGTGTAGTGATCTGGACAGATCTAGTAGGTGGAGTTACATTATGGGCCCATCCGTAGTAGGGTTGTAAGGTTTTATGTGGTAGAGAGAGCCGTAATACTGTGGGATAATATATACAAAAATAATAATAAGTAAGGTGAAGAATAGGTGCAGTGTTTATAAGGGGACAAACAGGAAAACATTTACCTTATGGGGGATCCACGAATATATCTTGTTGGTTAGTAGTTTATAAGCAGAGGATGGTCGTATCTCTAAAAAGGTAATATGGTCAGTATAATGTTAGATTAACAACCATGGAGAGATAAGGAACTAGACTGGTGGCAGTTCTTAAAATGGACAGAGATGTCAGCAGAGAGCACTGTGCTCGTGATGTCATCAGAGAGCTCTGTGTTCCAAAAAGAAAAGAATTTCCTCCGTAGTATTCAGCAGCTAACAAATACTGGAAGGATTAAGATTTTTTAATAGAAGTAATTCACAAATATGTTTAACTTTGTTTGAGCCAGTTGATTTAAAAAAAAAAAAAGTTTTCCACTGGAGTACCTCTTTAACCCCTTAACCCCTTAACGACCAGGCCATTTTACACCTTAACCACGTAAGGACCTAGGGCGTATGGATACGCCTTGACGTCCTGGTACTTAAGGACCCAGGGCGTATCCATACGCCCGTGGGAATTTCGGTCCCCGCCGCGCGGGGATCAGCAGGCACCCCGTGCAAATGCCCAGGGGGGTCATCAGACCCCCCCACGTCGGCGATCGGCGCAAATCGCAAGTGAATTCACACTTGCGATTTGCGCCAATTCCGGGTCATACGGGTCTATTGTGACCCGGAATAGAAGGGGGATGGCGGTTGTCTAAGACACCCACGATCCCCCTGTAGGCATAGGAGTGAGGTGGCAGGGTTGCCACCCCTCCTATCCCTGCTATTGGTCTGCTATTGATCGTCAGAGGCGACGACCAATAGCAGACCGGGGGCGGGGGGGTTAACTTTCGTTTTCCCCGTCCTGCCCACCCACAATAGGCGGGGCAGAACGGGGAACCGAAGGGGACCGACGTCCACTTACCCGTCCGGAGGCTGCGGCAACGGTGATCGGCGGGCGGCGTCACGTGCGTCTGAAGAGGACGGCTGCCGGGTTCCTACGGAAGCCGGTAAGTAGATCTGGAGGGCTACAGTATGAGACCGTGGTCTCTAACTGTAGCCCTCCAGATGTTGCAAAACTACAACTCCCAGCATGCCCAGACAGCTGTTTGGGCATGCTGGAATATGTAGTTTTGCAACAGCTGGAGGGCTGCAGTTTGAGACCACTATACAGTGGTCTCTAAACTATATCCCTCCAGATGTTGCAAAACTACAACTCCTAGCATGCCCACATAGCTGTTTGTTGTCTGGACATGCTGGGAGTTGTAGTTTTGCAACATCTGGAGGTCCACAGTTTGGAGATCACTGTGCAGTGGTCTAAAAACTGTAGCTCTCCAGATGTTGCAAAACTGCAATTCCCAGCATGCCCAGAAAGCAAACAGCTGTCTCGGCATGCTGGGAGTTGTAGTTGGGTACTTCCAGCTGTTGCATAACTATATCTCCCAGCATGCCCTTCGGTGATTAGTACATGCTGGGAGTTGTAGTTTTGCAACAGCTGGAGGCACACTGGTTGGAAAATATTGAGTTAGTTAACAGAACCTAACTGAAGGTTTTCCAACCAGTGTGCCTCCAGCTGTTGAAAAAATACAACTCCCAGCATGCACGGTCTGTCAGTACATGCTGCTGGGAGTTGTAGTTTTGAAACAGCTGGAGGTTTGCCCCCCCCCCCCATGTGAACGTACAGGGTACACTCACATAGGCGGGTTTACAGTAAATTTCCTGCTTCAAGTATGGGCTGCGGCAAATTTTTTGCCGCAGTGCAAACTCCTAGCGGGAAATTCACCGTAACCCGCCAGTGTGAATGTACCCTAAAAACACTACACTACACTAACACCTAATAAAGGGTAAAACACAACATATACACCCCCTTACACTGCCCCCCCCCAATAAACAATTTAAAACGTCTTGTACGGCAGGGTTTCCAAAACGGAGCCTCCAGCTGTTGCAAAACAACAACTCCCAGCATTTCTGGACAGCCACTGACTGTCCAGGCATGCTGGGAGTTTAGAAACAGCTGGAGTCACCCTGTTTGGGAATCACTGGCGTAGAATACCCCTATGTCCACCCCTATGCAATCCCTAATTTAGTCCTCAGATGCGCATGGTGCTCTCTTACTTCGGAGCCCTGTCGTATTTCAAGGAAACAGTTTAGGGCCACATATGGGGTATCTCCGTACTCGGGAGAAATTACACTACAAATTTTGGGGGGCTTTTTTCCTTTTACCGCTTGTGAAAAGGAAAAGTTGGGGGCTACACCAGCCTGTTAGTGTAAAAAAAAAAAAAAAGTTTACACTAACATGCTGGTGTTGCCCCATACTTTTTATTTCCACAAGCGGTAAAAGGAAAAAAAGACCCCCAAAATTTGTAACGCAATTTCTCCTGAGTACAGAAATACCCCAGATGTGGGCGTAAAATGCTCTGCGGGCACACAACAAGGCTCAGGAGTGAGAGCGCACCATGTACATTTGAGGCCTAAATTGGTGATTTGCACAGGGGTGGCTGATTTTACAGCGGTTCTGACAAACGCAAAAAAAAAAAAATACCCACATGTGACCCCATTTTGGAAACTACACCCCTCACCGAACGTGACAAAGGGTATAGTGATCCTGATCAGCCCACAGGTGTTTGACGAATTTTCATTAAAGTTGGATGGGAAAATGAAAAAAATTATATTTTTTCACTAAAATGCTGGTGTTACCCTAAATTTTTCATTTTAACATTGGGAAATAGGAGAAAAGCCCCCCAAATTTGTAAACCCATCTCTTTTGAGTAAGAACATACCCCATATGTGAATTTAAAGTGCTCTGGGGCGAACTACAATGCTCAGAAGAGCAGGAACGCCATTGGGATTTTGTAGAGAAAATTTGTCCGGAATTGAAGGCCACATGTGTTTACAAAGCCCCCATAGTGCCAGAACAATGGACCTCCGACACATGTGACCCCATTTTGGAAACTACACCCCTCACGTAATGTAATAAGGGGTATATTGAGAATTTACGCCCCACAGGTGTCTGACAGATTTTTGGAACAGTGGTCCGTGAAAATGAAAAATTAAATTTTTCATTTGCACAGCCCACTGTTCCAAAGATCTGTGGGGTGTAAATACTCACTGCACCCCTTATTAAATTCTGTGAGGGGTGTAGTTTCCAAAATGGGGTCACATGTGGGGGGGTTCCACTGTTCTGGCACCACGGGGGGCTTTGTAAACGCACATGACCCCTGACTACCATTCCAAACTAATTCTCTTTCCAAAAGCTCAATGGCGCTCCTCCTCTTCTGAGCATTGTAGTTCGCCAGCAGAGCATTTTACGTCCTAACATGGGGTATTTCCATACTCAGAAGAAATGGGGTTACACATTTTGGGGGTCATTTTCTCCTATTACCCCTTGTAAAAATGTAAAATTTAGGGGAAAAACTGCATTTTAGTAAAAAAAAATAATTTCATTTACACATCCAACTTTAACGAAAAGTCGTCAAACACCTGTGGAGTGTTAAGGCTCAGCGGACCCCTTGTTACGTTCCTTGAGGGGTGTAGTTTCCAAAATAGTATGCCATGTGGGTATTTTTTGCTGTTCTGGCACCACAGGGGCTTCCTAAATGCGACGTGCCCCCAAAAAACCATTTCAGCAAAAGTTGCTTTCAAAAAGCTGAATGTGACTCCTTCTCTTCTGAGCATTGTAGTTCGCCCGCAAAGCATTTTATGTCCTAACATGTGGTATTTCCTTACTCAGAAGAGATGGGGTTACAAATTTGGGGGGGCATTTTCTCCCATTACCCTTTGTAAAAATGGTAAATTTGGGGGAAAACTGCACTTTAGTGAAAAATTTTTTTTTCATTTACACATCCGACTTTAACGAGAAGTCGTCAAACACCTGTGGGGTGTTAAGGCTCACTGGACCCCTTGTTACATGCCTTGAGGGGTCTAGTTTCCAAAATGGTATGCCATGTTGGGGTTTTCTGCTGTTCTGGCACCATAGGGGCTTCCTAAATGTGACATGCCCCCCAAAAACCATTTCAGCAAAATTCCCTCTCCAAAATCCTATTGTCGCTCCTTCCCTTCTGAGCCCTCTAGTGCACCCGCCGAACACTTGATATACACATATGAGGTATTTCCTTACTCGAGAGAAATTGGGTTACAAATTTCGGGGGGATTTTTCATCTATTACCCCTTGTTAAAATTCAAAAACTGGGTCTACAAGAACATGCGAGTGTAAAAAATGAAGATTTTGAATTTTCTCCTTCACTTTGCTGCTATTCCTGTGAAACACCTAAAGGGTTAACACACTTACTGAATGTCATTTTGAATACTTTAAGGGGTGCAGTTTTTATAATGGGGTCATTTGTGGGGTATTTCTAATATGAAGGCCCTTCAAATCCACTTCAAAACTGAACTGGTCCCTGAAAAATTTCGATTTTGAAAATTTTGTGAAAAATTGGAAAATTGCTGCTGAACTTTGAAGCCCTCTGATGTCTTCCAAAAGTAAAAACTCATCAATTTTATGATGCAAACATAAAGTAGACATATTGTATATGTTAATCAATGTATAATTTATTTGTAATATCCATTTTCCTTGCAAGCAGTGAGCTTCAAAGTTAAAAAAAATTCTAAATTTTCAATTTTTTCATCAAATTTTGGAATTTTTCACCAAGAAATGATGCAAGTATCGACAAAATTTTACCACTAACATAAAGTAGACTATGTCACGAAAAAACAATCTCGGAATCAGAATGAAAGGTAAAAGCATCCCAGAGTTATTAATGCTTGAAGTGACAGTGGTCAGATGTTCAAAAAATGGCCGGGTCCTTAAGGTATATTTGGGCTGGGTCCTTAAGGGGTTAAGGACCGGAGCGTTTTTTGCAATTCTTACCACTGTCACTTTAAACATTAATAATTCTGGAATGCTTTTAGTTATCATTCTGATTCCGAGATTGTTTTTTCGTGACATATTCTACTTTAACTTAGTGGTAAAATTTTATGGTAACTTGCATCCTTTCTTGGTGAAAAATCCCAAAATTTTATAAAAAAAATGAAAATTTTGCATTTTTCGAACTTTGAAGCTCTCTGCTTGTAAGGAAAATGGATATTCAAAATATGTATTTTTTGGGTTCACATATACAATATGTCTACTTTATGTTTGCATCATAAAATTTATGAGTTTTTACTTTTGGAAGACACCAGAGGGCTTCAAAGTTCAGCAGCAATTTTGAAATGTTTCACAAAATTTTCAAACTCACTATTTTTCAGGGACCAGTTCAGTTTTGAAGTGGATTTGAAGGGTCTTCATATTAGAAACACCACATAAAAGACCCCATTATAAGAACTACACCACCCAAAGTATTCACAATGACATTCAGTAAGTGTATTAACCCTTTAGGTGTTTCACAGGAATAGCAGCAAAGTGAAGGAGAAAATTCAAAATCTTCATTTTTTACACTCGCATGTTCTTGTAGACCCAATTTTTGAATTTTTGCAAGTGGTAAAAAGGAGAAAATTTTTACTTGTATTTGAAACCCAATTTCTCTCGAGTAAGCACATACCTCATATGTCTATGTTAATTGTTCAGCGGGCGCAGTAGAGGGCTCAGAAGGGAAGGAGCGACAAATCGTTTTTGGAGGGCATGCCGCATTTAGGAAGCCCCTATGGTGCCAGGACAGCAAAAAAAAAACACATGGCATAACATTTTGGAAACTAGACCCCTCGGGGAACGTAACAAGGGGTAAAGTGAACCTTAATACCCTACAGGTGATTCACGACTTTTGCATATGTAAAAAAAATATATATATTTTTTACCTAAAATGCTTGGTTTCCCAAAAATTTTACATTTTTAAAAAGGGTAATAGCAGAAAATACCCCCCAAAATTTGAAGCCCAATTTCTCCCAATACAGAAAACACCTCGCATGGGGGTGAAAAATGCTCTGCTGGCGCACTACAGGTCTCAGAAGAGAAGGAGTCACATTTGGCTTTTTGAAAGCGAATTTTGCTCTGGGGGCATGCCGCATTTAGGAAGCCCCTATGGTGCCAGGACAGCAAAAAAAAAAACACATGGCATACCATTTTGGAAACTAGACCCCTCGGGGAACGTAACAAGGGGTAATTTGAACCTTAATACCCTACAGATGTTTCACGACTTTTGCATACGTAAAAAAATATATATTTTTTTTACCTAAAATGCTTGTTTTCCCAAAAATTTTACATTTTTAAAAAGGGTAATAGCAGAAAATGCCCCCCAAAATTTGTTAGGCAATTTCTCCCGAGTACGGTGATACCCCATATGTGGCCCTAAACTGTTGCCTTGAAATACGACAGGGCTCCAAAGTGAGAGCGCCATGCGCATTTGAGGCCTAAATTAGGGACTTGCATAGGGGTGGACATAGGGGTATTCTACACCAGTGATTCCCAAACAGGGTGCCTCCAGCTGTTGTAAAACTCCCAGCATGCCTAGACAGTCAACGGCTATCTGGCAATACTGGGAGTAGTTGTTTTGCAACAGCTGGAGGCTCCGTTTTGGATACAGTGGCGTACCAGACATTTTTCATTTTTATTGGGGAGGGGAGGGGGGCTGTGTAGGGGTATGTGTATATGTAGTGTTTTTTACTTTTTATTTTATTTTGTATTAGTGTAGTGTAGTGTTTTTAGGGTACAGTCACACGGGCGGGGGTTCACAGTAGTTTCTCGCTGGCAGTTTGAGCTGCGGCAGAAAATTTGACGCAGCTCAAACTTGCAGCCGAATACTTACTGTAATCCTCCGCCCATGTGAGTGTACCCTGTACGTTCACATTGGGGGGGGGGGACATCCAGCTGTTGCAAAACTACAACTCCCAGCATGTACGGTCTATCAGTGCATGCTGGGAGTTGTAGTTTTGCAACCGCTGGAGGCTCCGTTTTGGAAACAGTGCCGTACCAGACGTTTTTCATTTTTATTGGGGAGGGGGGCTGTGTAGGGGTATGTGTATATGTAGTGTTTTTTACTTTTTATTTTATTGTGTGTTAGTGTAGTGTAGTGTTTTTAGGGTAAAGTCGCACGGGTGGGGGTTCACAGTAGTTTCTCGCTGGCAGTTTGAGCTGCGGCAGAAATTTTGCCGCACCTCAAACTTGCAGCCGGATACTTACTGTAATCCTCCGCCCATGTGAGTGTACCCTGTACATTCACATTGGGGGGGGGGGGACATCCAGCTGTTGAAAAACTACAACTCCCAGCATGCACGGTCTATCAGTGCATGCTGGGAGTTGTAGTTTTGCAACAGCTGGAGGCACACTGGTTGTGAAACACCGAGTTTGGTAACAAACTCAGTGTTTTGCAACCAGTGTGCCTTCAGCTGTTGCTAAAGCTACAACCCGCAGCATGTACGGACAGTGGAAGGGCATGCTGGGTCTTGTAGTTATGCAACAGCTGGAGGCATACTACTTTGGCTGGGGATGCTGGGGATTGTAGTTATGCAACAGCTGGAGACTCACTGGTTTGCTACTTAACTCAGTGTGCCTTTAGCTGTTGCAAAACTACAACTCTAAGCAGTCACCGACAGCCAACGGGCATGCTGGGAGTTGTAGTTATGCAACCACCAGATGCACCACTACAACTCCCAGCATGCACTTTAGCTGATTGTGCAAGCTGGGAGTTGTAGTTATACAACAGCTGAAGGTACACTTTTCCATAGAAAGAATGTGCCTCCAGCTGTTGCAAAACTACAAGTCCCAGCATGCCCATAAGGGAATGCTGGGAGTTGTGGTGGTCTGCCTCCTGCTGTTGCATAACTACAGCTCCCAGCATGCCCTTTTTGCATGCTGGGAGCTGTTGCTAAGCAACAGCAGGAGGCTGTCACTCACCTCCAACAATCCTCGCCGCACAGGTCAGTCCCTCGTCGTCGCCGCCACCGCCGCTGCTCCTGGGGCCCCGATCCCAACAGGGACGCCGGGGATCGGGGTCCCCAGCACCCAGGGTGCACGTCCCGCACCCGCTCACGTCCTCCAGAAGAGGGGCGGAGCGGGTTGCGGGAGTGACACCCGCAGCAGGCGCCCTGATTGGTCGGCCGGTAATCCGGCCGACGAATCAGGGCGATCGTGAGGTGGCACCAGTGCCCCCTCCCCCTGCTGGCTCCGGCTGTCTCTGATGGACCGGATCAGCCAATAATTCCGGGTCACCGGAGACCCGATTGACCCGGAATCCGCCGCAGATCGCTGGACTGAATTGTCCAGCGATCTGCGGCCATCGCCGACATGGGGGGTCATCATGACCCCCCTGGGCGATATGCCCCGATGCCTGCTGAACGATTTCAGCAGGCATCGGGCACCGGCTCCGCTCCAGATGGTTGCTGGGGGCCGGTAAAACACATGACGTTCTCATACGTCATGTGTCCTTAAGGACTCGGAAATGGAGACGTATGAGAACGTCATGTGTCCTTAAGGGGTTAAGGACCAGGCACGTATGAGTACGTCCTGGCACCCTGGGCTTTAAGGACCAGGCACGTATTCATACATCCTGGCGATTTCAGGTCCCTGCCGCGCATCAGGCAGAAATTGGAAGCGGATGCCTGCTAAAATGCTTCAGCAGGCATCCAGGGCAAACGCCGAGGGGGGCCATGTCTGCCCCCCATGTTGGCGATCATCGCAAATCGCGAGGGAAATCGCCCCTGTGATCTGCGGCGATACCGGGCTGATCGGGTCTCTAGGACCCGACCTCCCGGTAATTTGGCATGATCCCGGTTGTTACAGACAGCCAGGACCATGCTGAAGTATAGGAGCGAGGTGGCAAGCCTGCCATCTCCTCCGATCCCCTGCGATTCCTCGGTTAGCTAACCGACCAATCGTGCGGGGGGCGGTTACTTCCTCCCGCCCTGCCTGGTCTCTGAAGACCCGGATCCCAGCGGCGGAGATGGCGGCAGCGGCGACAGGTGAGTGGATCTTCGGCGGCGGCGCGGGACCTTTGCAGCAGTCCAGACCGCCGCAAAGCGATCTGGACTGCTCCATCTGGTCCCCTTACACTACAACTCCCAGCATGCCCAGGCAGCACTTGGGGTCTGGGCATGCTGGGAGTTGCAGTTTTGCAACATCTGGAGGTCCACAGTTTGGAGACCACTCTGCCCTTCCAGATGTTGCAAAACTACACATCCTCAGCATGCCCTTACTGTCCATGCATGCTGGGAGTTGTAGTTCTGTAACATCTGGCCCTTCAGATGTTGCAGAACTACAACTCCCAGCATGCCTGGACAGTTTTGGCATACTGGGAGTTGTAGTTTTACAACATCTGGAAGGGCACAGATTGGGAACCACTGTATTAGTGGTCTGCAAACTGTAGTCCTCCAGATGTTGCAAAACTACAACTCCAAGCATGCTGGGAGTTGTAGTTCGGCAACATCTGGCTCTAAAGATGTTGCCGAACTACTACTTCCAGCATGCCTGAGAATGCTGGGAGTTGTGGTTTTACAACAACTGGAGGCACACTGGTTGGGAAACATTTTCTGTTTCCTAACTCAGTGTTTCCCAACCTGTGTGCGTCCAGCTGTTACAAAACTATAACTACCAGCATGCACTGATAGACCGTGCATGCTGGGAGTCGTAGTTTTGCAACAGCTGGAGGTCCCCCCCTCCCTGTGAATGTACAGGGTACATTCACATGGGCAGGGGGCTTACAGTGAGTATCAGGCTGCAAGTTTGTGATGCAGCAAATTTTGCGCGGCAGCTCAAACTCGCAGCGGGAAACTCGCTGTAATCCCCCGGCCGTGTGACTGTACCCTAAAAACACTACACTACACTAATATAAAATAAAAAGTAAAAAACACTACATATACATATACCCCTGCACAGCCCCCCTCCCTTCCCCAATAAAAATGAAAAACGTCTGGTACGCCACTGTTTCCAAAATGGAGCTTCCAGCTGTTGCAAAACCACAACTCCCAGTATTGCCGGACAGCCGTTGACTGTCCAAGCATGCTGGGAGTTTAGCAACAGCTGGAGGCACCCTGTTTGGGAATCACTGGCGTAGAATATCCCTATGTCCACCCCTATGCAAATCCCTAATTCAAGCCTCAAATGCGCATGGCGCTCTCACTTTGGAGCCCTGTCGTATTTCAAGGCAACAGTTTAGGGCCATATGGGGTATCGCCATTACTCGGGAGAAATTGTCTAACAAATTTTGTGGGGCTTTTTCTCCTTTAACCCCTTATGAAAAGGCGAAGTTGGAGTCTACACCAGCATGTTAGTGTAAAAAAATACATTTTTTACACTAACACGCTGGTGTTGCTCTATACTGTTCATTTTGACAAGAGGTAAAAGGGAAAAAAGCCCCCCAAAATTTGTAATGCAATTTCTCCCGACTACGGAGATACCCTATCTGTGGGCGCAAAGTGCTCTGGGGGTGCACAACAAGGCCCAGAAGGGAGAGTGCACCATGTACATTTGAGGTGATTTGCACAGGGGTGGCTGATTGTTACAGCGATTTTGACAAACGCAAAAAAAACAAAACCCCAGATGTGACCCCATTTAGGAAACTACACCCCTCACGGAATATAATGACGGGTGCAGTGAGAATTTACACCCCACTGGTGTCTGACAGATCTTTGGAACAGTGGACTGTGCAAATTAAAAATTTTGTACAGACCACTGTTCCAAAGATCTGACAGACACCAGGGGGGTATAAATGCTCACTGTACCCCTTGTTAAGTTCCTCAAGGGGTCTAGTTTCCAAAATGGTATGCCATGTGGGGGCTATTTTGCTGTCCTGGCACCATAGGGGCTTCCTAAATGCGACATGCCCCCCGACCAAAATTTGCTCTCAAAAAGCCAAATATGACTCCTTCTCTTCTGAGCATTGTAGTTCGCCCATAGTGCACTTCAGGTCAACTTATGGGGTACCTCCATACTCTGAAGAGATGGGGTTACAAATTTTGTGGGGTATTTTCTGCTATTAACCCTTGCAAAAAATTTAAATTTGGGGGGAAACACACATTTTAGTGAAAAAATATATTTTTTTTACATATGCAAAAGTCGTGAAACACCTGTGGGGTATTAAGACTCACTTAATTCCTTGTTACGTTCCTCAAGGGTTCTAGTTTCCAAAATGGTATGCCATGTGTTTTTTTTTTTTGCTGTTCTGGTACCATAGGGGCTTCCTAAATGCAACATGCCCCCCAAAAACCATTTCAGAAAAACGTACTCTCCAAAATCCCCTTGTCGCTCCTTCGCTTCTGAACCCTCTACTGTGCCCGCCGAACAATTTACATAGACATATGAGGTATGTCCTTACTCGAGAGAAATTGGGCTACAAATATAAGTATACATTTTCTCCTTTTACCCCTTGTAAAACTTAAAAAATTGGGTCTACAAGAACATGCAAATGTTAAAAATGAAGATTGTGAATTTTCTCCTTCACTTTGCTGCTATTCCTGTGAAACACCTAAAGGGTTAAAACGCTGACTGAATGTCATTTTGAATACTTTGGGGGGTGCAGTTTTTATAATGGGGTCTTTTATTGGGTATTTCTAATATGAAGATCCTTCAAATCCACTTCAAACTTGAACTGGTCCCTGAAAAATTGTGAGTTTGAAAATGTTGTGAAAAATTGGAATATTGCTGCTGAACTTTGAAGCCCTCTGATGTCTTCCAAAAGTAAAAACATGTCAATTTTATGATGCACACATAAAGTAGACATATTGTATATGTGAATCAAAAAAACTTATTTGGAATATCCATTTTCCTTACAAGCAGAGAGCTTTAAAGTTAGAAAAATGCAAAATTTTCAATTTTTTCATCAAATTTTGGGATTTTTCACCAAGAAAGGATGCAAGTTACCACAAAAATTTACCACTATGTTAAAGTAGAATATGTCACGAAAAAAACTATCTCAGAATCAGAATGATAACTAAAAGCATTCCAGAGTTATTAATGTTTAAAGTGACAGTGGTCAGATGTTCAAAAAACGCTCTTGTCCTAAGGTGTAAAATGGCCTGGTCCTTAACCCCTTAAGGACGCAGGACGTAAATGTACGTCCTGGTGAGGTGGTACTTAACGCACCAGGACGTACATTTACGTCCTGTGCATAACCGCGGGCATCGGAGCGATGCCCGTGTCATGCGCAGCTGATCCCGGCTGCTGATCGCAGCCAGGGACCCGCCGGCAATGGCCGACGCCCGCGATCTCGCGGGCGTCCGCCATTAACCCCTCAGGTTCCGGGATCAATACAGATCCCGGCATCTGCGGCAGTTCGCCATTTAAATGAACGATCGGATCGCCCGCAGCGCTGCTGCGGGGATCTGATTATTCATAACGCCGCACGGAGGTCCCTTCTCCTTCCTCCGTGCGGCTCCCGGCGTCTCCTGCTCTGGTCTGTGATCCAGCAGACCAGAGCAGGAGATGACCGATAATACTGATCTGTTCTATTTCCTATACATAGAACAGATCAGTATTAGCAATCATGGTATTGCTATGAATAGTCCCCTATGGGGACTATTCAAGTGTAAAAAAAAAAGTAAAAAAATGTAAAAGTAAAAGTAAAAAAAAAGTGAAAAATCCCCTCCCCCAATAAAAAAGTAAAACGTCTGTTTTTTCCTATTTTACCCCCAAAAAGCGTAAAAAACATTTTTTATAGACATATTTGGTATCGCCGCGTGCGTAAATGTCCGAACTATTAAAATAAAATGTTAATGATCCCGTACGGTGAACGGCGTGAACGAAAAAAAATTTTAAAAAGTCCAAAATTCCTACTTTTTTAATACATTTTATTAAAAAAAAAATTATAAAAAATGTATTAAAAATTTTTTATATGCAAATGTGGTATCAAAAAAAAGTACAGATCATGGCGCAAAAAATGAGCCCCCATACCGCCACTTATACGGAAAAATAAAAAAGTTAGAGGCCATCAAAATAAAGTGATTATAAACTTACTAATTTGGTTTAAAAGTTTGTGATTTTTTTTAAGCGCAACAATAATATAAAAGTATATAATAATGGGTATCATTTTAATCGTATTGACCCTCAGAATAAAGAACACATGTCATTTTTACCATAAATTGTACGGCGTGAAAACAAAACCTTCCAAAATTAGCAAAATTGCGTTTTTCGTTTTAATTTCCCCACAAAAATAGTGTTTTTTGGTTGCGCCATACATTTTATGATATAATGAGTGATGTCATTACAAAGGACAACTGGTCGCGCAAAAAACAAGCCCTCATACTAGTCTGTGGATGAAAATATAAAAGAGTTATGATTTTTAGAAGGCGAGGAGGAAAAAATGAAAACTTAAAAATTTAATTGTCTGAGTCCTTAAGGCCAAAATGGGCTGAGTCCTTAAGGGGTTAAGGGGTTAAAGGGGTATTCCAGGCCAAAACTTTTTTTTATATATCAACTGGCTCCGGAAAGTTAAACAGATTTGTAAATTACTTCTATTAAAAAATATTAATCCTTCCAATAGTTATTAGCTTCTGAAGTTGAGTTGTTGTTTTCTGTCTAACTGCCCTCTGATGACTCACGTCCCGGGAGCTGTGCAGTTCCTATGGGGATATTCTCCCATCATGCACAGCTCCCGGGACGTGACATCATCATTGAGCAGTTAGACAGAAAACTTCAGAAGCTAATAACTATTGAAAGGATTAATACATAAAAAAAAGGTTTTGCCTGGAATACCCCTTTAAGGCTAAACCATGAAAAATCTACAATGTTAAATAAACACTGTCACTTTAAAAACCTTTTGACATATCACAAAGACATTTTAAAACTTTTGATTGGTCAGAGCCTCAGTGATGAAACCCCCGCCGATCAGGAGAACAAGCAAGTATAAGGGCACAGTAGCACATTTTACTCACCTGCTCTACGATCTTTGTCTTGCTGCTCCATTACAAGTCTTTAGGGTACCAAGACAGAGATTGCTAAGAGACGTGGAGTAAAGCGTGCTACCGTAAATGTATACACTCTCATTCTCCTGATTGATTGGGATCGGTGGGTGACCGATAAAAAACTTTTGACATTTACCTGATAAGTACACTCATTTATTTGTGCCGAGCTAACAAATAACTCCAAAAGGTAGGACCACCTATGCAATGTCCCTTTTCCCACCCTTTTAGGGTAATTTTACACATGTTGTGTTTGCATTTGCTTTTGCCCCCTGCGCTATAGATGTTTACCAGATGAACTTTAAAAAAAAAGTAATGAAAATGCATGAAAGAATGTTATAAGTTTTGCTAGATTGTGTTCATCAATAATTTTGAGCTACATAACAATAACGTCACATCTTTAAAGTAATCAATGCAAAAATCAAAGTAATTTCAAAGAGATCACTCACTTTATTTTTCATCTGTTTATTGTATTTCACTGTATAAATATTCTTACAGGTTCACTAGTGAGGTGCAAAATGTTGAGTGACATTGCCAGAGTCAAGTTACATTAGCTGGACAAAGTAAGGACATCTCAACAAGAGATGATTACAAGGCTCATATGTGAAAAAAGTCCAAGGGGAGCATGGCTTAGGCAAGGGGGCAGAATTTGGTGATGCTGCACCACCATGGTAATAGTAGGAGACAATAAAAAACTATTATAAGATTTTTAGCATCATGGAAGAAGGGCAGTCATGGAAGGTGTTGGAAGTTGAAGGCAGTACGGTAGATCTTTTAAGATGTGGCCTTGTCATAAGTGTTATGGTTGGAAGTTGATAAATGATGATTAGAAGTTTGAGGCTGAAAAGCATTAGCCGTGGTTGATGTTCTGTGAGTGGGATAGGTAAAAAATGCTTCAGACAGGAATATCCCTTTAAAGATGTGATCCTAAGATTAAAAGGTACCCTCTATCCACAGAATTGCTGTCCATTGTCTCCTTGAGAAAGCCACATCCTAGTAGTGAAACATGTAGAAGTAACACAGGCACCTGTTTTTTTCTAAATGCAGCTCTCTGTGTCTCTTGCTATTAATCAGTAATGAATCAGTCAGTGCAATAAGGGTCTAGATAATAAGAGGTGGTAGCCTACACCACCCAAGTGGCACCTGTGGTGCACTACAGTGTTATGCCATAGTTAGACCATTGGAATACCAGTTGTTGACCCTAGTCATCACATGAATCCCCTTCTGTGTTAAGAGAGTGGATATAGGCAGGGTGCAAAATGAAAGATGGCCAAAAGTGGCACTGATAAACTTTACAGTTCATTGTGCAAAAAATTTGCCCTCATATAAAGCCCCGTTTATGGAAAAATAAGAAAATAATAGGGGATCAGAAGAGGACAATTTGAGACATACTTTTTTTAACAAAATAAGTTTGACATTTTAAAAAGCAGTACAACTGTTACGCCGAGCGCTCCGGGTCCCCGCTCCTCCCCGGAGCGCTCGCTTCACTCTCCCCGCGGCAGCGCTCCGGTCACGTCCTCTGACCCGGGGCGCTGCGATTCCGCTGCCAGCCGGGATGCGATTCGCGATGCGGGTAGCGCCCGCTCGCGATGCGCACCCCGGCTCCCCTACCTGACTCGCTCTCCGTCTGTTCTGTCCCGGCGCGCGCGGCCCCGCTCCCTAGGGCGCGCGCGCGCCGGGTCTCTGCGATTTAAAGGGCCACTGCGCCGCTGATTGGCGCAGTGGTTCCAATTAGTGTGTTCACCTGTTCACTTCCCTATATCACCTCACTTCCCCTGCACTCCCTTGCCGGATCTTGTTGCCTTAGTGCCAGTGAAAGCGTTCCTTGTGTGTTCCTTGCCTGTGTTTCCAGACCTTCTGCCGTTGCCCCTGACTACGATCCTTGCTGCCTGCCCCGACCTTCTGCTACGTCCGACCTTGCTTTGCCTACTCCCTTGTACCGCGCCTATCTTCAGCAGCCAGAGAGGTGAGCCGTTGCTAGTGGATACGACCTGGTCACTACCGCCGCAGCAAGACCATCCCGCTTTGCGGCGGGCTCTGGTGAAAACCAGTAGTGGCTTAGAACCGGTCCACTAGCACGGTCCACGCCAATCCCTCTCTGGCACAGAGGATCCACTACCTGCCAGCCGGCATCGTGACAGTAGATCCGGCCATGGATCCCGCTGAAGTTCCTCTGCCAGTTGTCGCTGACCTCACCACGGTGGTCGCCCAGCAGTCACAACAGATAGCGCAACAAGGCCAACAGCTGTCTCAACTGACCGTTATGCTACAACAGTTACTACCACAGCTTCAGCAGTCATCTCCTCCGCCAGCTCCTGCACCTCCTCCGCAGCGAGTGGCCGCTCCTGGGTTACGCTTATCCTTGCCGGATAAATTTGATGGGGACTCTAAGTTTTGCCGTGGCTTTCTTTCCCAATGTTCCCTGCATCTGGAGATGATGTCGGACCTGTTTCCCACTGAAAGGTCTAAGGTGGCTTTCGTAGTCAGCCTTCTGTCCGGAAAAGCCCTGTCTTGGGCCACACCGCTCTGGGACCGCAATGACCCCGTCACTGCCTCTGTACACTCCTTCTTCTCGGAAATCCGAAGTGTCTTTGAGGAACCTGCCCGAGCCTCTTCTGCTGAGACTGCCCTGTTGAACCTGGTCCAGGGTAATTCTTCCGTTGGCGAGTATGCCGTACAATTCCGTACTCTTGCTTCAGAATTGTCCTGGAATAATGAGGCCCTCTGCGCGACCTTCAAAAAAGGCCTATCCAGCAAAATTAAAGATGTTCTGGCCGCACGAGAAATTCCTGCTAATCTACATGAACTTATTCACTTAGCCACTCGCATTGACATGCGTTTTTCCGAAAGGCGTCAGGAACTCCGCCAAGATATGGACTCTGTTCGCACGAGGCGTTTCTTCTCCTCGGCTCCTCTCTCCTCTGGTCCCCTGCAATCTGTTCCTGTGCCTCCCGCCGTGGAGGCTATGCAGGTCGACCGGTCTCGCCTGACACCTCAAGAGAGGACACGACGCCGTATGGAGAACCTCTGCCTGTACTGTGCTAGTACCGAACACTTCCTGAGAGATTGTCCTATCCGTCCTCCCCGCCTGGAAAGACGTACGCTGACTCCGCACAAAGGTGAGACAGTCCTTGATGTCTACTCTGCTTCTCCACGTCTTACTGTGCCTGTGCGGATGTCTGCCTCTGCCTTCTCCTTCTCTACAGTGGCCTTCTTGGACTCTGGATCTGCAGGAAATTTTATTTTGGCCTCTCTCGTCAACAGGTTCAACATCCCGGTGACCAGTCTCGCCAGACCCCTCTACATCAATTGTGTAAATAATGAAAGATTGGACTGTACCATACGTTTCCGCACGGAGCCCCTTCTTATGAGCATCGGATCTCATCATGAGAGGATTGAACTTTTGGTCCTCCCCAATTGCACCTCGGAAATTCTCCTTGGACTTCCCTGGCTTCAACTTCATTCCCCTACTCTGGATTGGTCCACTGGGGAGATCAAGAGTTGGGGGTCCTCTTGTTCCAAGAACTGTCTAAAACCGGTTCCCAGTAACCCTTGCCGTAACTCTGTGGTTCCTCCAGTAACCGGTCTCCCTAAGGCCTATATGGACTTCGCGGATGTTTTCTGCAAAAAACAAGCTGAGACTCTACCTCCTCACAGGCCTTATGATTGCCCTATCGACCTCCTCCCGGGCACTACTCCACCCCGGGGCAGAATTTATCCTCTCTCTGCCCCAGAGACTCTTGCCATGTCCGAATACGTCCAGGAGAATCTAAAAAAGGGCTTTATCCGTAAATCCTCCTCTCCTGCCGGAGCCGGATTTTTCTTTGTGTCCAAAAAAGATGGCTCCCTACGTCCTTGCATTGACTACCGCGGTCTTAATAAAATCACGGTTAAGAACCGCTACCCCTTACCCCTCATCTCTGAACTCTTTGATCGCCTCCAAGGTGCCCACATCTTCACTAAATTGGACTTAAGAGGCGCCTATAACCTCATCCGCATCAGAGAGGGGGACGAGTGGAAAACGGCATTTAACACCAGAGATGGACACTTTGAGTATCTGGTCATGCCCTTTGGACTGTGCAACGCCCCTGCCGTCTTCCAAGACTTTGT
This sequence comes from Hyla sarda, assembly GCF_029499605.1. Taxonomy (NCBI): domain Eukaryota; kingdom Metazoa; phylum Chordata; class Amphibia; order Anura; family Hylidae; genus Hyla; species Hyla sarda. The sequence continues at coordinate 74,826,299 of NC_079198.1, read as the reverse complement.
CAATGAAATTTTTCGTGATCTGTTATACTCCTGTGTTGTTGTATATCTGGACGATATCCTAATTTTTTCTGCCAATCTAGAAGAACACCGCCAGCATGTCCGTATGGTTCTTCAGAGACTTCGTGACAACCAACTCTATGCCAAAATTGAGAAATGTCTGTTTGAATGCCAATCTCTTCCTTTTCTAGGATATTTGGTCTCTGGCCAGGGACTACAGATGGATCCAGACAAACTCTCTGCCGTCTTAGATTGGCCACGCCCCTCCGGACTCCGTGCTATCCAACGCTTTTTGGGGTTCGCCAATTATTACAGGCAATTTATTCCACATTTTTCTACCATTGTGGCTCCTATCGTGGCTTTAACCAAAAAAAATGCTGATCCCAAGTCCTGGCCTCCTCAAGCAGAAGACGCCTTTAAACGACTCAAGTCTGCCTTTTCTTCGGCTCCCGTCCTCTCCAGACCTGACCCTTCCAAACCCTTCCTATTGGAGGTTGATGCCTCCTCAGTGGGAGCTGGAGCTGTTCTTCTACAAAAAAATTCTTCCGGGCATGCTGTCACTTGTGGTTTTTTCTCTAGGACCTTCTCTCCAGCGGAGAGGAACTACTCCATCGGGGATCGAGAGCTTCTAGCCATTAAATTAACACTTGAGGAATGGAGGCATCTGCTGGAGGGATCAAGTTCTCCTGTTATTATCTACACCGACCACAAGAACCTCTCCTACCTCCAGTCTGCCCAACGGCTGAATCCTCGCCAGGCCCGGTGGTCTCTGTTCTTTGCCCGATTTAATTTTGAGATTCACTTTCGTCCTGCCGATAAGAACATTAGGGCCGATGCTCTCTCTCGTTCCTCGGATGCCTCAGAAGTTGAACTCTCTCCGCAACACATCATTCCACCTGACTGCCTGATCTCCACTTCTCCTGCCTCCATCAGGCAGACTCCTCCAGGAAAGACCTTTGTTTCTCCTCGCCAACGCCTCGGAATCCTCAAATGGGGTCACTCCTCCCATCTCGCAGGTCATGCGGGTATCAAGAAATCTGTGCAACTCATCTCCCGCTTCTATTGGTGGCCGACTCTGGAGACGGATGTTGTGGACTTTGTGCGAGCCTGCACTATCTGTGCCCGGGATAAGACTCCTCGCCAGAAGCCCGCTGGTTTTCTTCATCCTCTGCCTGTCCCCGAACAGCCTTGGTCTCTGATTGGTATGGATTTTATTACTGATTTACCCCCTTCCCGTGGCAACACTGTTATTTGGGTGGTCGTTGATCGATTCTCCAAAATGGCACATTTCATCCCTCTTCCTGGTCTTCCTTCTGCGCCTCAGTTGGCTAAACAATTTTTTGTACACATTTTTCGTCTTCACGGGTTGCCTACGCAGATTGTCTCGGATAGAGGCGTCCAATTCGTGTCTAAATTCTGGAGGGCTCTCTGTAAACAACTCAAGATTAAATTAAATTTTTCTTCTGCATATCATCCCCAGTCCAATGGACAAGTAGAAAGGATTAACCAGATCTTGGGTGATTATTTGCGACATTTTGTTTCCTCCCGCCAGGATGACTGGGCAGATCTCCTCCCATGGGCCGAATTCTCGTATAACTTCAGGGTCTCTGAGTCTTCCTCCAAATCCCCATTTTTCGTGGTGTACGGCCGTCACCCTCTTCCCCCCCTCCCTACTCCCTTGCCCTCTGGTCTGCCCGCTGTGGATGAAATTTCTCGTGACCTTTCCATCATATGGAGAGAGACCCAAAATTCTCTCTTACAGGCTTCATCACGCATGAAGAAGTTCGCGGATAAGAAAAGAAGAGCTCCGAACCGTTTTTTCCCCTGGAGACAAGGTATGGCTCTCCGCTAAATATGTCCGCTTCCGTGTCCCTAGCTACAAGTTGGGACCACGCTATCTTGGTCCTTTCAAAATTTTGTGTCAAATTAATCCTGTCTCTTATAAACTTCTTCTTCCTCCCTCTCTTCGTATCCCTAATGCCTTTCACGTCTCTCTTCTCAAACCACTCATCCTCAACCGTTTTTCTCCCAAATCTGTTCCTCCCACTCCTGTTTCCGGCTCCTCGGACATCTTCTCGGTCAAAGAAATTTTAGCTGCCAAAAAGGTCAGAGGGAAAAATTTTTTTTTAGTGGACTGGGAGGGTTGTGGTCCTGAAGAGAGATCCTGGGAACCTGAGGACAACATCCTAGACAAAAGTCTGCTCCTCAGGTTCTCAGGCTCTAAGAAGAGGGGGAGACCCAAGGGGGGGGGTACTGTTACGCCGAGCGCTCCGGGTCCCCGCTCCTCCCCGGAGCGCTCGCTTCACTCTCCCCGCGGCAGCGCTCCGGTCACGTCCTCTGACCCGGGGCGCTGCGATTCCGCTGCCAGCCGGGATGCGATTCGCGATGCGGGTAGCGCCCGCTCGCGATGCGCACCCCGGCTCCCCTACCTGACTCGCTCTCCGTCTGTTCTGTCCCGGCGCGCGCGGCCCCGCTCCCTAGGGCGCGCGCGCGCCGGGTCTCTGCGATTTAAAGGGCCACTGCGCCGCTGATTGGCGCAGTGGTTCCAATTAGTGTGTTCACCTGTTCACTTCCCTATATCACCTCACTTCCCCTGCACTCCCTTGCCGGATCTTGTTGCCTTAGTGCCAGTGAAAGCGTTCCTTGTGTGTTCCTTGCCTGTGTTTCCAGACCTTCTGCCGTTGCCCCTGACTACGATCCTTGCTGCCTGCCCCGACCTTCTGCTACGTCCGACCTTGCTTTGCCTACTCCCTTGTACCGCGCCTATCTTCAGCAGCCAGAGAGGTGAGCCGTTGCTAGTGGATACGACCTGGTCACTACCGCCGCAGCAAGACCATCCCGCTTTGCGGCGGGCTCTGGTGAAAACCAGTAGTGGCTTAGAACCGGTCCACTAGCACGGTCCACGCCAATCCCTCTCTGGCACAGAGGATCCACTACCTGCCAGCCGGCATCGTGACAACAACCATGGTATAGTTTTAATTGTATTCACCCACAAAATAGGGAGAACATGTCAGATTTGGAGGGCATCATAAAAAGTTGCATATTTGCAGTTGTCTTTTCACTTTTTTATTTGTAAACTTCATCTTAAAATGAAGAATGTCATAACAAAGTACAATTGGTCATGCAAAACAACAAGCCCTCATATGAGTCTGTGGATGAAAAACAAAAAGAGTTATAGCTCAAGGCCAAAATGGGCTGTGTTCTCAAGGGATTAATAAAGGTGTGAATTGCCTTCACCTTCCGTATTCAGTGGGTGTACACTTGGAGTTTCAGCACTCTGGTAATATATTTTGCTTAGTGTCTCTCTCCAGTACTGCTGCTTCTGTGTTTTACTGAATGCTCAATTTCTTATTGTTTCTCCATGTACTTCTTAGAGGGCCAGGTAAACTGTTGTATACTTTTATGAATTATTTATTTATTTAGTTAGTTATGAATTTCTTTTGGTCATATATATTTCACTTCTTAGGCCTTTACTTTTTTGCACGTTTCCTTTATGAGTCTTTAGTAACATTTACATAAGGAGATAACATTTATGTGCACAGTTTATATATAGCAGCAATAGGAGTTAGACAGTTAACTTGATACTATAGTAGCACCTGTGCACTTTATATCAGTTACCTGTTACTCTCTATGTGTTCCAAGCCCTATATAGTCTTATAGTCTTCTGTGTATAACCCTCTATGTTTTGTCCATACGTTGTAGGTTTGGTTCTTATTCTAATAACTTGTCAACTAGGCTCTGCTCTTTCTATGCCAGTCGATAAAACCTTTGGAAGGATTTGTCTAGTGTAACCATAGCGTATTTGCCTATTCAAACATCAATGTATACATTAGGCCTGCGAGCCTGACATGAATGCTTTTTTACACTTTACTGTAAAAATATATTGTAATTTTTAATAAAAACTAAATGTAGAAAAGAAAAAGCAACAGTTAAAGCTATATAAAAAAACAAAAAAACATGAAAAGAGCATTAAGGGGTTAACTAGAGGGTACCTATGGTTAAGGTCTCTGGTACCAAGGAAATTAATTCCCTCCGCATGAGAAGGAAAAGAAAGTGATAGACCCTCAGTAGGGGGGGGGGATCGCAGAGAAATACAATGAATAACTGGATGAACATCGCCCAAGTCTTAGTCTACACCTAGTAGCACCACGCAGGTGCATATAGCTATTGGGCTAAAAGAAAGTATTATGTGGGTGGAGCTCTTACATTGTGCATGAGAAAAGGATGTTACAGGGAAAAACATTTTCTGAAATTTCACTTTTCACATACACCAAAAAGCTAAGCTAAGTCTGAACTGGTGTAGTTTAGAGACTTTTTGGTGGTTTTGCACCTTTCTTTGCACATTTTCATAAAAAGTCTCAGTTGATAAATTAATTATCACTACAAAAGACTAACCTTAAACCTTTTATGTCTCTATCACCCATATTTCACTAAAAAGTAGCATATTACAGCTGCTCAATGTTTTTCCATCTTGTCAAAGGGAGGGGGCATGTCCCTCTCTTGCCTGTGTCGGGGAAGTCTCCAAGGGGACTTCAATGCGATGTCACAGAGTTCCTAATTAATAGACACAAGCTCGCTCGAGAAATGACTTGACATAGACTCAAGCAGTGTTCATAATCAGTTCTATTGAGAAGGGGGAAAGACCCCTCATTATATTTGTTAAAAGCAGAAAAACAAGTAGGGTGTTGTCATAACATATGGTACAAAACTTAATCTATACAGGATGTGTTTCCTGAATCTGAAGGAGGCCACTTCATGAGAATTTGTGAGAATATCCTGTTAGAACACTTCTCAAACCCTGTGAGGCCCCCTGCATTCCAGACAAATTTTATCTCAGGTTTCTAACAAATGTATTACATAGTTCAATTATGACTGAAAATTAACATCATGGCATCTTGAACCAAATGTATTCTCTCACAAATCCCCCATTAGAAGCTTGGAAAATGGAAGCAGTGTTTATATTGAAGGTACTTCAGGTGCTCTATACCACCGTCTGACGGGCTTTCGGATTATTTGATATACAGGGGTCTTACTTGATGTTTAATCCTACAATAGATCCATATATTAATAAAACACAAGAGGACCAAAAGCAAGAACAATATAGTCATGGGACCAAACAGGAAATGGCTGATTTTAGTAGCCGCTGGTGACCAACCACTAAACATGTCATACCTGTGGTGTGCAGTTTCATCCTTAATAGTTGAAGCTTATCTTATAGCCTGATCTTTGTCTTTATATGCCGACACTAAGCTATCCTGTAAGGTGTGATTATATTTATTTATATGTTTTCTTACATGTTCAGCATCTTTTAACAAATTATGCAATTTAGATAAGTCGTAGATATATGTAGGTAATTCAGTAAAGGAGGGAAGAGTTATGTTTACAAGTATAAACAAGCTTATATAATTTTCAAACAAGAAAGTCTAATTTTTCCAATGCAATACATGAACACCTGATATGCACCCTGAGAAAGGAGCATATCAAGATTAAGGGGTATGAGAGTTTCATTATCATTACTCACCAAACACACTTGTCGAGGACCTACCTCAATAATATGATTAGAGATGAGCGAATTTTTTGAAAAATTCAATTCAGCCGATTCGCCAAAAAAATCAATTCAATCCGTATACATTCTCAGCGAATTTTTATTAGTAATGTATTTTAATAATGTGTTTAATAAAATGTGTGTTTCAGTTTTTTCTCTATTTTTTAAATTCTTTACCTAAAAAATGTAAAGAATAGAGGAAAAAAAGTGAAACATACATACACACACAATATTAAAATTCTAAATACAATAAAATACAATATTAAATTAAACACAATATTAAAATACATTACTAATAAAAAAAATTAAAAAAAATAATTATAAAAAATATATTACTTTTACATTTAAATGGTCCCTTTCTACATTTTATTATAGGTCCCTGCCCCCCCACATAAATTGATCCCTGTTTAAAAATTAAAATTAACATATTTTTTTCTGTCTTTCAACTTTCCAGAGCGGGCACCCTCTGCTCCATGCTGGGAGCTGTAGTACCTGTATTAAAAGACAGATTGCAGCGAGTGTCACTCCTTAGGCTTCTTTCACACTATAGATTTTTCATCTGTTATTAAACATCCGTTTTCTGTATTGTATAATTAAAAAACGGATGTATAATAACAGATGAAATAACGGGTGCCAATGGCTGAATGCCGTCTGTCAAAATAACAGGCATATTCATCCGTTAAAACCTGTTGTAACATCCATCATGTACCGTTATTTTATGGCCGTTTCAACACACCTCTGCCTACAGACTCCCGCAGCCGGGACTACTGTATAATCACAATCCCCCTGACTTAAGTATATTCATTTTATTCCCCCATGTGTATATGTATAATTTCCCCCCTGCCTGCTGCCCGGTCATCTTCTTGCGCTGTCACAGGGCACAGCAGGGACATGACATTCCACTCCCTGCTGCTCATCTTCATATCTGACAGAGAGGAGCAACGGAGAATGGAGGGACCTGTCTCCCCTGTGCGCTGTTATAGTGCTCCATTCCCCACCGCCGCCGGTACCTGACCTGTCCCCCCTATGTGCTGCTTCATTCATTCCCCACCACCGCCCGACATCAGAGCCCACAGTGGGGACATCTCTGTGTTTTTCAATTTTCTTTTTTACATTGTTAAGGTAGTGCTACTACTCCCAGCATGGAACACACTGTTCCATGATGGGAGTAGTTGTAGCTGTACTAATTGACAGATCGCCCGTGTCACTTCTAACACCCGTTGTGATACTCCTGTATAATTTATAGATGCAGCCAGCCGCTCTTCCATGGTCCCCTGCACTGCTGTATATATACACCTATTTATATTTCCCACACAGAGCTGTGATTGGCCATATGGTTATAATAGGTATATATACGGCATATACTCAAACTAAAGTGGGACCAGAGAAGAGCGGACGGCCGCCCGTCCACATCTATACATTATACAGGAGGATTGCATTGGGTGTCAGAAGTGATTAATGCGGGTACTAGAGCTCCCAGAATGGAGCAGAGTGTGCTCCATGTTGGGAGCAATAGTACCTGCAGTTGAGGACAGATTACAGCAAGTTTCACTCCTGACATCCCTGCGATCGTCTTATCTATTTCAGAGATGTGAGCGCAGGAGAGATCCGCTCTCCTCTATACATTATACAGGACGATCGCAGGGGTGTCGCTAATGAAGAAATTTGTTATTTAGAATCGAGTCGAAGTTCGGATTTGGTCCGAATCAAAATTATCAGGAAATTCGGAATGATTTAGACTTCATCAGATTCGATTTGCTCATCTTTAAAAATGATTTCCCACAGTGACCGGAGTTCTGTAGATCTTACATACCGTATATACTCGAGTATAAGCCGAGTTTTTCAGCACGATTTTTCGTGCTGAAAACACCCCCCTCGGCTTATACTCGAGTGAACTCCCCCACCCGCAGTGGTCTTCAACCTGCGGACTTCCAGAGGTTTCAAAACTACAACTCCCAGCAAGCCAGGGCAGCCATCGGCTGTCCGGGCTTGCTGGGAGTTGTAGTTTTGAAACCTCCGGAGGTCCGCAGGTTGAAGACCACTGCGGCCTTCAACATCATCCAGCCCCCTCTCACCCCCTTTAGTTCTGAGTACTCACCTCCGCTCGGCGCTGGTCCGGTCCTGCAGGGCTGTCCGGTAAGGAGGTGGTCCGGTGAGGAGGTGGTCCGGGCTGCTATCTTCTCCGGGGAGGCCTCTTCTAAGCGCTTCGGGCCCGGCCTCAGAATAGTCACGTTGCCTTGACAACGACGCAGATACGTCGTTGTCAAGGCAACGGCTCTATTCCGGGCCGGAAGCGCGGAGAAGAGGCGCCCCCGGTGAAGATAGCAGCCCGGACCACCTCCTCACCGGACCACCTCCTTACCGGATAGCCCTGCAGGACCGGACCAGCGCCGAGCGGAGGTGAGTACTCAGAACTAAAGGGGGTGAGAGGGGGCTGGATGATGTTGAAGGCCGCAGTGGTCTTCAACCTGCGGACCTCCGGAGGTTTCAAAACTACAACTCCCAGCAAGCCCGGACAGCCGATGGCTGCCCGGGCTTGCTGGGAGTTGTAGTTTTGAAACCTCTGGAGGTCCGCATGTTGAAGGCCGCAGTGGTCTTCAACCTGCGGACCTCCGGAGGTTTCAAAACTACAACTCCCAGCAAGCCCGGACAGCCGATGGCTGCCCGGGCTTGCTGGGAGTTGTAGTTTTGAAACCTCTGGAGGTCCGCATGTTGAAGGCCGCAGTGGTCTTCAACCTGCGGACCTCCGGAGGTTTCAAAACTACAACTCCCAGCAAGCCCGGACAGCCGATGGCTGCCCGGGCTTGCTGGGAGTTGTAGTTTTGAAACCTCTGGAGGTCCGCAGGTTGAAGACCACTGAGGGCGAATGATGAGAAGAGGATGATGAAGGGGGGGGGGGTGTGGGGATGATGAAGGGGGGATGTGTGGGATGATGACAAGGGGATGATGAAGGGGGGATGTGTGGGATGATGACAAGGGGATGATGAAGGGGGATGTGTGGGATGATGACAAGGGGATGATGAAGGGGGGATGTGTGGGATGATGACAAGGGGATGATGAAGGGGGGATGTGTGGGATAAGGGGATGTGTGGGATGATGACAAGGGGATGATGAAGGGGGGATGTGTGGGATAAGGGGATGTGTGGGATGATGACAAGGGGATGATGAAGGGGGGATGTGTGGGATGATGACAAGGGGATGATGAAGGGGGGATGTGTGGGATGATAAGGGGATGTGTGGGATGATGACAAGGGGATGATGAAGGGGGGATGTGTGGGATGATAAGGGGATGTGTGGGATGATGACAAGGGGATGATGAAGGGGGGATGTGTGGGATGATGACAAGGGGATGATGAGGATGTTAATGACGGGTCTGGATGATGACAGGGGGGGATGAGGTATTTCCCACCCTAGGCTTATACTCGAGTCAATAACTTTTCCTGGGATTTTGGGTTGAAACTAGGGGTCTCGGCTTATACTCGGGTCGGCTTATACTCGAGTATATACGGTATGTTACTTTTGCGTTGTAACAGACAAGGTTCATATACCTCAGTTCCTTCACCACAAACTTTGCCCTTATTAGCATCATTACACAAGGCTAAATCATGTGTCTTGTTCTTTCCATCCAAATATTTACCCAGAGTTTCAGGATAACAGAATTCTGAAGGATTTTCTACTGTAGTGACAAGTAGAGCTATGGTAATCAATCTACACATTACAGTTGTTTTTCCAGGCTTTACATGGTAGGCCTCAAAGTGTCCTGCACACCACCTATCTTCACATCATACATCTTTACCATGTGTTTCAAACCAGATATCCGATTTACTCAAATGTGGAAAGTATTTACCCCATTCATTGTAATTTCAAGACATTAAAGCCATTTTAGCTTTTGTCTATTATGTGTGATAATAAAAGATATTCAGAGAACATATAGTTTGATTAATAAAGTAAGCAGTAGTATTCCATAAATCCAAAGCAGTAATTAGAGATGAACAAACTTTTGTAAATGGGAGGGGGCGTGATGGCCATCATGCCCCCTCCCATAGACATGAATGGAGGGGGGCGTGGTGTGACGTCACGTCCCCAGTCCCGGAAACTGGAGATGCAGCTCCCACATAGAATGCGGGTGCTGCAGGGAGATCGCGGGGGTCCCAACGGCGGGACTCCGTGATCAGACATCTTATCCCCTATCCTTTGGATAGGGGATAAAATGTTTTTGCCTGGAATACCCCTTTAAGGACGCAGCCCATTTTGTGCAAATCTGACCACTGTCACTTTATGCATTAATAACTCTGGAATGCTTTTAGTTATCATTCTGATTCCGAGATTGCTTTTTCATGACATATTCTACTTTAACATAGTAGTAAATTTTTGTCGTTACTTGCATCTTTTCTTGGTGAAAAATCCCAAAATGTCATGAAAATTTTGAAAATTTAGCATTTTTCTAACTTTGAAGCTCTCTGCTTGTAAGGAAAATGGATATTACAAATACGTTATATATTGATTCACAAATACAATATGTCTACTTTATGTTGACATAATAAAGTTGACATGTTTTTACTTTTTGAAGACTTCAAAGTATAGCAGCAATTTTCTACATGTTCACAAAAATTTCAAAATCTGAATTGTTCAGGGACCAGTTAAGTTTTAAGTGGATTTGAGGGGCCTTTCTGTGAGAAATACCCCAGAAATGACCCCATTATAGAAACTGTACCCTCAAAGTATTCAAATGACATTCTGTTAATCCTTTAGGTGTTTCACAAGAATAGCAGCAAAGTGGAGGAGAAAAATCTAAATCTGCATTTTTTACACTAACATGTTCTTGTAGCCCCATTTTTTTCAATTCAAAGCCCCCCAAAATCTGTAGCCCAATTTCTCTTGAGTATGGAAATACCTCATATGTTGACATAAAGTGCTCTACGGGCTCACAACATGGCTCAAGAGGGAAAGAGCAACTGTGGGATTTTTTTGCTGTCATGGTTTTTGTGGGCCATGTTGCATTTAGGAAGCCCCCATGGTGCCAGAACAGCAAATAAAAAAACACATGGCATACTACAGGGTGGGCCATTTATATGGATACACCTTAAAAAAAAGGGAATGGTTGGTGATATTAACTTCCTGTTTGTGGCGCATTAGTATATGTGAGGGGAGAAACTTTTCAAGATGGGTGGTGACCATTTTGAAGTCGGCCATTTTGAATCCAACTTTTGTTTTTTCAATAGGAAGAGGGTCATGTGACACATCAAACTTGTTGGGAATTTTGCAAGAAAAACAATGATGTGCTTGGTTTTAACGTTTTATTCTTTCATGAGTTATTTACAAGTTTCTGACCACTTATAAAATGTGTTCAATGTGCTGCCCATTGTGTTGGATTGTCAATGCAACCCTCTTCTCCCACTCTTCACACACTGATAGCAACACCGCAGGAGAAATGCTAGCACAGGCTTCCAGTATCCATAGTTTCAGGTGCTGCACAATGGGCAAAACAAAAATTGTAACAGGACCCTCAGTTTACGCAGAAGATTTTGTTCAGTGATGAGGCAAACTTTTATGTGAATGGTGAAGTTAACAAACAAAACCACCCAGGGGCGGACACAGACAGCATAGGGCCCCTGTGCAAAAGAACGTGCCTGCCCCCCCCCCCCCCCCCATACATCAATTGTTCAGGTAGGAGATAAATATGAGATATGAGATATGAGATAGATAGATAGATATGAGATAGATAGCTAGATATGAGATAGATAGATATGAGATAGATAGATATGAGATAGATAGCTAGATATGAGATAGATAGATAAGAGATAGATAGATAAGAGATAGAGAGATAGATATGAGATAGATAGATAGATAGATAGATAGATAAGAGATAGAGAGATAGATATGAGATAGATATGAGATAGATAGCTAGATATGAGATAGATAGATATGAGATAGATATGAGATAGATATAAGATAGATAGATAGATAGATATGAGATAGATAGATAGATAGATATTAGATAGATAGATAGATACAACCAAAAGATAAATTGGCCAGCACTATATAATACTATACTATATAATATATAATAATATAATAGTGCTGGCCAATTTATCTTTTGGTTGTATTACACATACGGGGGAGTGGCTACCTCCATGTTGGCTCTTGCACCCCACCCACCTCTATTAGGTGTATTTAAGGTACCTTGGATGTTTCAGACCTTGCAATGCCTGTTGTACTGTTCACACAGAGGCATATACAAAGTGTAGGGTCTGTCCCAGAATGAGGTCACCTTACCGTGGTGGGACGGTCCAAATTTGCAAGCTAAGTACCTCATATTTTCATAGTTTCATATCTTCATTTATTACATTACAGCTGTATAGCTTTTCATGTTCTATCTATATACTAATGTTTTATCTATATACTCATGTTTCATCTATATCTTTGTGCTAGCAGTGTGCTGCTGTATTCTTCTGTTGCTAGATAGATAGATAGATATGAGATAGAAAGATATGAATAGAAAGATAGACAGATATGCGATAGATATGAGATAGCTATGAGATAGATAGATATAAGATAGATAGATAGATATGAGATAGATAGATAGATATTAGATAGATATGAGATAGATACCACAGGTACCTTCATCCCTGTGCTACTGCTGAGGGATACCGGAGCAGGAGCAGCGCAGGGATTGTAAAAAAAAAATAGCGCTTGTCTGAGTGGGGATCGGGACAACTGTCCTGGATCCTCACCAGCTGCACCTCTCTCTCAAGGGGGCCCTTGGCCAGTGCCTGAGGGACCATGTGTAGTGGCGGGCCCCTGTGCAGCTGAACATGCTGCACATGTGATTTGTCCGCCCCTGAAACCACCGTAGTGGGGGCCATTCTTCATCAATGGAAACCTCAAGGCCACTGGATATGCGAAATTGCTACATGATGATGTGTTTCCCTCTTTATGCACTGAAGCTGGAACTTTCCCTGAGTTTTTCCAGCAAGATGGTGCACCACCACATTATGGGTGTCAGGTCCGAGCATTCCTAGATGAACAGTTTCCTGGAAAGTTGATTGGTTGTCGTGGGCCAGTTGAATGTCCCCAAGGTCTCCCGATCTGACCCCCTTAGACTTTTATCTTTGGGGTCATCTGAAGGCAATTGTCTATGCTGTGAAGATACGAGATGTGCAGCACCTGAAACTACAGATTCTGGAAGCCTATGCTAGCATTTCTCCTGCGGTGTTGCTATCAGTGTGTGAAGAGTGGGAGAAGAGGGTTGCATTGACAATCCAACACAATGGCCAACACATTGAACACATTTTATAAGTGGTCAGAAACTTGTAAATAACTCATGAAAGAATAAAGTTACGTTAAAACCAAGCACATCATTGTTTTTCTTGTGAAATTCCCAATAAGTTTGATGTGTCACATGACCCTCTTCCTATTGAAAAAACAAAAGTTGGATTCAAAATTGCGGACTTCAAAATGGCTGCCATGGTCACCACCCATCTTGAAGAGTTTCCCCCCTCACATATACTAATGTGTCACAAACAGGAAGTTAATATCACCAACCATTCCCATTTTATTAAGGTGTATCCATATAAATGGCCCACCCTGTATTTTTGAAATTACACCCCTCAAGGAACGTAACAAGGGGTATAGTGAACCTTAACACCCCACAAGTGTTTGACGACTTTGCATTGAAGTTGGACGTGAAAATGGGAAATTAGATTTTTAACACTAAAATGATGGTGTTACCCCAATTTTTTTTCACAAGGGGTAAAAGGAGAAAATGGACCCCAAGATGTTAAACAAAATTTCTCCTGATTAAAAAAACGCCCCAAATGTGGACGTTAAGTGCTCTGCTGACGCACTACAGCTCTCAGAACAGAAGCAGCACCATTGGACTTTTAATAAGAGAATTTTCCTGAAATTGAAGTCGGGGGCCATGTGCATTTTCAATCCTCCCATGATGCCAGAACAGCAGAAACCCTCCACATGTGACACCATTTTGGAAACTAGACCCCTCCAGGAACGTAACAAGGGTTACAGTGAGTACTTACACCTCACAGGTTTTTTAAAGAATGGGCCGTAAAAGTGAAAAATTTGATTTTTAACACTGAAATTATGGTGTTAATCCTAATTTTTCATTTTCACATGGTGAAATAGGAGAAAATGGACCGCAGAATTTGGAGACCAATTTCTCCTGATTAAAAAAATGCCCCATATGTGGACATTAAGTGCTCTACTGGTGCACTACAGGTCTCAGAACAGAAGGAGCGCCATTGGACTTTTGGAAAGAGAATTTTGCTGGAATTGAAGTCGGGGCCATGTACATTTACAAACCTCCCATGGAGCCAGAACAGCAGAAACCCCCCACATAAGACACCATTTTGGAAACTAGACCCCTGCAGGAACGTAACAAGGGTTACAATGAGTACTTATACCGCAAAGGTTTTTTGAACAGTTGGCCGTAAAAGTGAAAAATTAGATTTTTCAGATTATATTGATAATGTTAATCCAAATGCTTCATTTTCACATGGGGTAATAGGGCAAAAGGCCCCCCAAATTTGTAGTGCAATTTCATCTGAGAAAGAAAATACCTCATATGTGGATGTAAAGTGCTCTGTGGGCTCAGAATAGAAGGAGCGCCATTAGGCTTTTGGACTGAAAAGTTGGTTGGCATTCGGGGGCCATGTGCGTTTATAAAGCCCCCATTGTGCAAGAATAGCTGTAACCCCACACATGTGACACCATATTAGAAACTACACCCCTCAAGGAACGTAACAAGGGTTATAGTGAGTACTTACACCTCACATGTTTTATGAAAAGTGGGCCGTAAAAGTGAAAGAATTGATTTTAACACTGAATTGCTGGTATTAACCAAAAATGTTTTAGTTTCACAAGTGGTAAGAGAAAAAAAGCTCCACAAAATTTGTAGCCCAATTTCTCCAGAATAAGGAAATACCCCATATAAGGTGGTAAAGCACTATGCAGGTGCAAAACAGGGTTTAGGAGTGAGACAGCATCGATGAGATCTGAGGCCTAAAGTGGTGCTTCGCACTGCAATTGTTGAGGTTCTGACATACAATCTAAAAAAAAAAACAGCAAGTGACCACAATTTTGAAACTACACCCCTCAAGGAAGGTAACAAGGGGTACAGTGAGTACTTACACCTCACAGTTTTTTTTTGAAAAGTGGGCCATAAATTGAAAAAAAAAATGTCTTCACTAAAATGCTGGGGTTACCAATATTTTAAGGGGTAATGGGAGAAATTGGGTTACATATTTTGGAGGGCTTTTCCCCCTGACTATGAAAATACATCCACATATGGGGTAACGTGCTGGGTGGGCGCACAATAAGGTTCAGAAGTCATAGAAGTCTTTTTGCATTTGTGGCCTATGGCATATTAGTAACTGACGGTTACATACATTCAGAGAAAAATACAAAAATGAAACACCCAAATGTGACACCATTAAAGAAAGTACCCACCCTGAAGAATGGGTATAGGGGTAAAGAGAGCAGTTTGAACACACGGGTGTTTCCTATTTTTTTTTCCCCAGGAATGGATGAAAGGTAGCTTTTGAAAATTGCAATTTACAGCCTATGCTCTGCTTCATCCATCTGGGAACAACTAACACATGACTCAGAATTGTAGCCTGGAAATACGACAGAGCTCATGACCAAGAACTCTACGAATTTCTTACAGACCTAACAGTTACATACATTCAGAGGAAAAGACAAGAAAGAAACACCCACATGTGAGCCTATTACAAACAGTACACCCCCTAGGGAAGGTGTATAGGGTTAAAGTGGAGATTTGGAACAGACGGGTGTTCCCTATGTACTATGGGTGGGGGGGGGGGGAATGAAAATTGCAATTTTAATACTGATATGCCAATTCCCAGAATGATGACCCAGAGTATAGCCGGAAGTAAAAATGATGCCCGCCCCAAACCTTATGCTCTGAATCATCATTCTGGGAATGTGATGTGTGTGGCCATCCCTATTATGTTACCTCAAATGCGCACCCTGCCCAGGTGGGGAGAGAGCGCTGCGCATTTGAAGCAACTGCAAACCCCCAATGCTGTTGACTCTGTGTCCCATGGGGTGTTTTAGTTTTAAATTTGGAAGACACTGTACTCTGGACTGGTACATTGGAGTCAAATTCTGGGGAATGAAAATCAGGTGAAAGGATTAAAAATTTAGAAGTCCATGGAAGTGTGATACTCCCTGAAGTAGTTTTTAATGCAGAGGCCCGGATGATCTGCATTTTTTCTGGGATCCTCCCTTCTTTCCAGTGTGGGGGACCTCACCTGGAAAGTGTCGGCCAGGGACGGTCCGGGGGCCCACTGTTCTAGAGGTGCTCTCACGTGTCTTTGGCGGTCACCAAAGATGAGGGCCTTTAGAACTTCCTCTTGAAACTGCAGGTATCTTCCCGTGTTGCCAGTGTACTGGGACAGTACAAAAGAGTTATACATGGCAACTTGTACCATGTAGAGCGCAACTTTTTTTTACCATACCCGTGTTTTCCACATGGCATTATATGGCTTGAGGACTTGATCAGAAAGTTCAACTCCCCCCATGTACCGATTGTTGTCCAGAATACAATTGGGCTTGAGGACCAGTCCCATGGTACCTCGCAGAGGGACAGGGGTGCTGCCATTTCCATGAATTGTGGTGAGCATAAGGACATCCCTCTTGTCCTTAAACCTGACCAGCAACAGGTTTTCATAGGTAAGGGTATAGGACTCACCCCACGGGAAAGGAATTTGGAGGGGATAGGAAGGGAGGCCTCTTTGATTCTTCCGAACTGTCCCACAAGCGAGCGTGGATCTGGCGGCGAGGGATGTGAAGAGAGGGATACTAGTATAAAAGTTATCCACGTAAAGGTGGTAACCTTTATCTAGCAATGGGTGCATAAGGCCCCAAACGATTTTCCCGCTAACACCCAGAAAGGGGGGACATTCTGGGGGTTCAATACGGGAATCTTGTCCCTCATACACCATAAACTTGCAAGTGTACCCTGAGGTACTCTCGCAGAGTTTATACATCTTTACGCCATACCACGCTCGCTTGGTAGGGATGTATTGCCGGAAGCTGAGTCTCCCCTTAAAGCTGATGAGAGAGTCATCAATAGCGACCTCCCTTCCAAGGACATAGGCCTCCCAAAATTTGGCCCCAAAGTGATTGATGACCATCCAGATTTTATACAGGTGGTCATACGCAGGATCAGTTCGGGGGGGGGGGGGGGACATGCCGCATTATCAGCATAATGCAAACATTTCCGAATGGCCTTGAACCGGGGACGTGCCATGGCCATATTGTAGAGCGGGGTCTGGTAAAGGATGTCCCCACTCCAATATTGCCTGACACTGGGTTTTTTGACCAGGCCATTATGCAGCATGAGGCCACAAAATGTCCTCATTTCGGCTGCATCGACTGGGAACCAGCCATTGGGCCTAGCCAAAAATGAGCCAGGGTTTGCGGCGACGAACTGTTGGGTGTACAGGTTTGTATGGTCAACCATCAGATTGACAAAGTTGTCACTGAAAAAAAGACTGAAATAGTTCATTTCAGTGAACCCGACGATGTCAATCTTGATTCCCGAGTCGCCAACAAACTCAGGAATCACAGGCTTGTGGTCCGCTGGCTCAGTCCAGACAAGTTCTGGTACCAGGCACCAATAAACTTGGCTGGGGGGCTTGACTAGTATGAACGCCAGGGGGACTCATACTAGCATGGGGCACAGGGTCAGGAGCAGAGGAGGTTTGCAGTCCCGCATGGCGGCAACTCCGCCACCTTGGTGGCTCATCTTTAGAACTAGATGATGAGGAGGATAAGGAAATAAGGAAGGTGGGGTCTTCCTTGTCCTCTGAGGCGCTTTCAGTGTCAGAGGCAAGTGTGGCATATGCCTCCTCCGCCGAAAATGTCCTGCGGGTCATTTCCCTACTCTAATGGGGGGTGAAGTGTATATATGTGGAGGAAAAACTTTATTTGTGTATGTTCTGTGTGTGATGCTGTACTACCTCCCTAACCCACCCTAACCTAACTAACTAAACCCGCCCTAACAGAAAAATATATAAATTAAAAAGGGAAAAAAAGCTTCTTTTTTTAAAAATGGATTTCTAGTGCAAAAAAAAGTCCTGCGCCAAAGGGTGGAATCCAACGCTAAATAAGGGTGGAATCCAACGCTAAATAAGGCATTGGAGAGGTCCACAACAGAAAAGCCGGTTGCACCAACAGGTACTTGTGACAACAGAGTATATGGATTTGGTACAACAGGAGTGTCAAGCACTGTCACCGCATTGATTAAATGAAGATCATGAACCATGCGGCAGCTAGTGCGACCTGGTTGTGTTTTCTTTTTGACTGGGAACAAAGGTGTGTTTGCAGGTGATGTAATTTCCACTAGTGCCCCAGTTTTCAGGTAGTCTTGAATTTGCTGTTCAATCGCCGATTCCTGGGCCCTACTCAAAGAATACTGACTTACCCTGAGAAGTGGTGTGCCTGGTTTGAGGTGCACCATCATCGGGGGTACATTCATTCTTCCTATGTCTGTCTTGGAGGTGGCCCACAAAGTTTCGGGGTCCCCCTCCAGACAAGACACAAGGTCTTCCCTAACCATAAAGGTAGGTACTGGGTCTTTGAAAGAGGCAGTAATGGCACAGAAAACCTCACTTTTAGAGATGAGCAAATCGAATCTGATGAATCCAAATTTGTTACGAATTTCCTGAAAATTTTGATTCGCAACAAATGCAAATATTGCGGCAATTCTAACGTGGAAATTGCTTCATTAAACTCCATTTAGTGCGGTCCAGGCTCCAAGGCATCTAAAATGGGGGATCCACATGTGAGGACATGGGGCAAGGACCTCTGGGAAGACACAAGGGTAAGCAGGATGACCCTGGATTGCATGCAGGATGCAGCCTATCATCAGCCATTCAACTCTGTAATTTCACAGCACTATATAATTGGCAGCCATATTCCGGCTAGTAACTTCAGATTTTTACTGCAGAGAGATAGGACAGCGCTTTGTGTTACACAGACAAGCTTTTTCCAGCAGTGTTTCACCTCCTAGTCATGTCAGCGTTCTGGTGGACAGAGAGCAGTGCATTTTTCACAGAAAATTATTTTTACTGCAGCCATTAACCTCCCAGTCACTTACTACAGCAGTGTATTACAGAGAGGGGCAGAGAGCTGTCTGTGGACTCATACATTTGAAAAAGCTGGCTAAGCTTGAGAAACATTAGTAGAGGATGGAGGAATAATTTTTCAGTGCAATTCTGTGTCTTTGTTCCACAACAAATGGTGTGCTGGTTATACTAGTTTGTAGACGGTATAATACCCAACAGTGCATTCCTAATAATCCTTGAGAGAGTGCAATTTTGGGTTTAGTACACAGCGACTGTGTGCTGCAGCAATGTTGTATACTGCTGGTGTTGTGTAAAAATATGTTTTTAAGCGTGCTATAGCGCATTTTTCTGCCCTCATAAGTGTATACCATATACATACATCTAAGTAGTGTACTATTTTGTACCTCTTAATCTTTCAAGGGCCTAGATACTGTGAAAGGCCAGGAAAAAGTACTCACCGGCTGGTGTTTTTCTCCCCTACTTCTTTAAGCATGCTGTAGTGCATTTTTCTGCCCTCATATGTGCATACCACATACCTATATATAAGTAGTGTACTATTTTGTACCTGTTAATCTGTCAAGGGCCTACATACTGTGAAAGTCCAAGCAAAAGTAATCACCGGCTGGTGTTTTACTCCCCTACTCCTTTAAGCGTACTGTAGCACATTTTCTGCTCTCATAAGTGCATACCACATACCTACATCTAAGTAGTGTACTAATTTGTACCTATTAATCTGTCAAGGGCCGAGATACTGTGAAAGTCCAGACCAAAGTAATCACTGGCTGGTGTTTTACTACACTACTTCTTTAAGAGTACTGTAGAGCATTTTCCTGGCCTTGTAAGTGCATACTGCATACCTACATCTAAGTAGTGTACTATTTTGTACCAATTAATCTGTCAAGGGCCTACATACTGTAAAAAGACATTAAAAAGTACACACCAGCTGCTGTTCTAGACAAATACTATTTTAAGCATAGTATTGTACTTCCCTAATATATGCACAAAGTGTGTAAGGCAGACAAGAGCCAGGACGTGCACAGAGGAGTGGCAGAGGCCTAAATTCATCAGGCGCAGACAGAGGTCGCAGCAGACTAGGGGCAAGTGGCAGCAGGTTTCTCAGCAAGAGGCCTGATCTGTAACAGCTAGCGGTCGTGTCTCGACCAGCAACCCATCTGCCACATTAGGTTGGCAGTATCAGTCCCCCCACATTAGGTTGGCAGTAGTTTCCCCCACATTAGGTTGGCAGTATAGTTCCCCCACATTAGGTTGGCAGTATAGTTCCCCCCACATTAGGTTGTAGTTTCCCCCACATTAGGTTGGCAGTATAGTTCCCCCATATTTAGTTGGCAGTATAGTTCCCCCTCATTAGGCTGGCAGTATGTTTCCCCACATTAGGTGCAATATAGTCCCCCACATTAGTCTGGCAGTATGTTCCCCCACATTAGGTGCAATATAGTCCCCCACATTAGGCTGGCAGTATGTTCCCCCACATTAGGTGCAGTATAGTCCCCCCCCCCACATTAGGTGCAATATAGTCCCCCACATTAGGCTGGCAGTATGTTCCCCCATATTAGGTGCAATATAGTCCCGCACATTAGGCTGGCAGTATGTTCCCCCAGATTATGTGCAATATAGTCCCCCACATTAGGCTGGCAGTATGTTCCCCCCAAATTAGGTGCAATATAGTCAGCCACATTAGGCTGGCAGTATGTTCCCCACATTAGGTGCAATATAGTCCCCCACATTAGGCTGGCAGTATGTTCCCCCCAAATTAGGTGCAATATAGTCAGCCACATTAGGCTGGCAGTATGTTCCCCACATTAGGTGCAATATAGTCCCTCACATTAGGCCGGCAGTATAGTCCCCCCACATTAGGTGCAATATAGTCCCCCACATTAGGCTGGCAGTATGTTCCCCCACATTAGGTGCAATATAGTCCCCCACATTACGTTGGCAGTATAGTCCCCCAAATTAGGTGCAATATAGTCAGCCACATTAGGCTGTCAGTATGTTCCCCCACATTAGGTGCAATATAGTCCCTCACATTAGGCCGGCAGTATAGTCCCCCCACATTAGGTGCAATATAGTTCCCCACATTAGGCTGGCAGTATGTTCCCCCACATTAGGTGCAATATAGTCCCCCACATTACGTTGGCAGTATAGCCCCCCACATTTGGTGCAATATAGTCCCCCACATTAGGCTGGCAGTATGTTCCCCCACATTAGGCTTGCAGTTTAATCCCCCACATTACGTTGGCAATATAGTTCCCCCCACATTAGGTGCAATATAGTCCCCCACATTACATTGGCAGTATAGTCCCCCAAATTAGGTGCAATATAGTCAGCCACATTAGGCTGTCAGTATGTTCCCCCACATTAGGTGCAATATAGTCCCTCACATTAGGCCGGCAGTATATTCCCCCCACATTAGGTGCAATATAGTCCCCCACATTAGGCTGGCAGTGTGTTCCCCCACATTAGGTGCAATATAGTCCCCCACATTACGTTGGCAGTATAGTCCCCCACATTAGGCTGGCAGTATGTTCCCCCACATTAGGCTTGCAGTACAGTCCCCCATATTACGTTGGCAGTATAGTTCCCCCCACATTAGGTGCAGTATGGTCCCCCACAGACATACAACTGTATGCCTGTGTACTGCCCCACTTTAATGTTCCGACCACCACTCCTCCGGTCCAGCCATAGCAGGAGGATCGGAGGATCGGTGGTCAGAACACCGAAGCTGACGTGCCGCTGGTAAACACTTACCAACTGCCAGCGGGCGTCCTTGCTTCTTCTCCGCTCCTCCACGCTCCGTTGCCATGGTCGCACGCATGGGACGTCAGTGATGTCCCTGTGTGCGCTAGCCCCCGGCAGTCCCGCGTTTTTAAAGTAAACGCAAGGTCGCAGGGACTTAACAGAGACGTCCCTGTGTTCCGAAAGCATCTTACGGAACACAGGGATGTGCCAAGACAATAACACCCGGCAGGCCTCCCCTGCCGAACCTCCGAGACTGACTCACCGAACCCCTGGGGTTCGATCGAACCCAGGTTAAGAACCACTGCTCTAGAGTATCTATATCATTTTGGAGACATGGCCTCCAGTACTGTGCACAATACTCCAAGTGAGGTCTCACCAGTGTTCTGTACAGTGGCATGAGCACTTCTCTCTTTCTACTGCTTATACCTCTCCCTATACATCCATTCCTCTATCTCTTGCTCCTCACACATCCAATAGGATGGCTCATTTTTACACTTTTTTCTCTGACTGAACCCTAATACCTGGCAAACGATGTCTACCTATTAGGACAACTCATGTGCAAAATTTAGTTGTGAATGGACAATATCTTCTGTCTCCAGTACGAGTGTCACGATGCCGGCTGGCAGGTAGTGGATCCTCTGTGCCAGAGAGGGATTGGCGTGGACCGTGCTAGTGGACCGGTTCTAAGCCACTACTGGTTTTCACCAGAGCCCGCCGCAAAGCGGGATGGTCTTGCTGCGGCGGTAGTGACCAGGTCGTATCCACTAGCAACGGCTCACCTCTCTGGCTGCTGAAGATAGGCGCGGTACAAGGGAGTAGGCAAAAGCAAGGTCGGACGTAGCAGAAGGTCGGGGCAGGCAGCAAGGATCGTAGTCAGGGGCAACGGCAGAAGGTCTGGAAACACAGGCAAGGAACACACAAGGAACGCTTTCACTGGCACTAAGGCAACAAGATCCGGCAAGGGAGTGCAGGGGAAGTGAGGTGATATAGGGAAGTGCACAGGTGAACACACTAATTGGAACCACTGCGCCAATCAGCGGCGCAGTGGCCCTTTAAATCGCAGAGACCCGGCGCGCGCGCGCCCTAGGGAGCGGGGCCGCGCGCGCCGGGACAGAACAGACGGAGAGCGAGTCAGGTAGGGGGGCCGGGGTGCGCATCGCGAGCGGGCGCTACCCGCATCGCGAATCGCATCCCGGCTGGCAGCGGAATCGCAGCGCCCCGGGTCAGAGGACGTGACCGGAGCGCTGCCGCGGGGAGAGTGAAGCGAGCGCTCCGGGGAGGAGCGGGGACCCGGAGCGCTCGGCGTAACAGTACCCCCCCCCTTGGGTCTCCCCCTCTTCTTAGAGCCTGAGAACCTGAGGAGCAGACTTTTGTCTAGGATGTTGTCCTCAGGTTCCCAGGATCTCTCTTCAGGACCACAACCCTCCCAGTCCACTAAAAAAAAATTTTTCCCTCTGACCTTTTTGGCAGCTAAAATTTCTTTGACCAAGAAGATGTCCGAGGAGCCGGAAACAGGAGTGGGAGGAACAGATTTGGGAGAAAAACGGTTGAGGATGAGTGGTTTGAGAAGAGAGACGTGAAAGGCATTAGGGATACGAAGAGAGGGAGGAAGAAGAAGTTTATAAGAGACAGGATTAATTTGACACAAAATTTTGAAAGGACCAAGATAGCGTGGTCCCAACTTGTAGCTAGGGACACGGAAGCGGACATATTTAGCGGAGAGCCATACCTTGTCTCCAGGGGAAAAAACGGGGGGAGCTCTTCTTTTCTTATCCGCGAACTTCTTCATGCGTGATGAAGCCTGTAAGAGAGAATTTTGGGTCTCTCTCCATATGATGGAAAGGTCACGAGAAATTTCATCCACAGCGGGCAGACCAGAGGGCAAGGGAGTAGGGAGGGGGGGAAGAGGGTGACGGCCGTACACCACGAAAAATGGGGATTTGGAGGAAGACTCAGAGACCCTGAAGTTATACGAGAATTCGGCCCATGGGAGGAGATCTGCCCAGTCATCCTGGCGGGAGGAAACAAAATGTCGCAAATAATCACCCAAGATCTGGTTAATCCTTTCTACTTGTCCATTGGACTGGGGATGATATGCAGAAGAAAAATTTAATTTAATCTTGAGTTGTTTACAGAGAGCCCTCCAGAATTTAGACACGAATTGGACGCCTCTATCCGAGACAATCTGCGTAGGCAACCCGTGAAGACGAAAAATGTGTACAAAAAATTGTTTAGCCAACTGAGGCGCAGAAGGAAGACCAGGAAGAGGGATGAAATGTGCCATTTTGGAGAATCGATCAACGACCACCCAAATAACAGTGTTGCCACGGGAAGGGGGTAAATCAGTAATAAAATCCATACCAATCAGAGACCAAGGCTGTTCGGGGACAGGCAGAGGATGAAGAAAACCAGCGGGCTTCTGGCGAGGAG
Source organism: Hyla sarda (assembly GCF_029499605.1). NCBI lineage: Eukaryota > Metazoa > Chordata > Amphibia > Anura > Hylidae > Hyla > Hyla sarda. Next base: position 74,802,461 of record NC_079198.1, on the reverse strand, counting down.
TCTTATCCCGGGCACAGATAGTGCAGGCTCGCACAAAGTCCACAACATCCGTCTCCAGAGTCGGCCACCAATAGAAGCGGGAGATGAGTTGCACAGATTTCTTGATACCCGCATGACCTGCGAGATGGGAGGAGTGACCCCATTTGAGGATTCCGAGGCGTTGGCGAGGAGAAACAAAGGTCTTTCCTGGAGGAGTCTGCCTGATGGAGGCAGGAGAAGTGGAGATCAGGCAGTCAGGTGGAATGATGTGTTGCGGAGAGAGTTCAACTTCTGAGGCATCCGAGGAACGAGAGAGAGCATCGGCCCTAATGTTCTTATCGGCAGGACGAAAGTGAATCTCAAAATTAAATCGGGCAAAGAACAGAGACCACCGGGCCTGGCGAGGATTCAGCCGTTGGGCAGACTGGAGGTAGGAGAGGTTCTTGTGGTCGGTGTAGATAATAACAGGAGAACTTGATCCCTCCAGCAGATGCCTCCATTCCTCAAGTGCTAATTTAATGGCTAGAAGCTCTCGATCCCCGATGGAGTAGTTCCTCTCCGCTGGAGAGAAGGTCCTAGAGAAAAAAACACAAGTGACAGCATGCCCGGAAGAATTTTTTTGTAGAAGAACAGCTCCAGCTCCCACTGAGGAGGCATCAACCTCCAATAGGAAGGGTTTGGAAGGGTCAGGTCTGGAGAGGACGGGAGCCGAAGAAAAGGCAGACTTGAGTCGTTTAAAGGCGTCTTCTGCTTGAGGAGGCCAGGACTTGGGATCAGCATTTTTTTGGTTAAAGCCACGATAGGAGCCACAATGGTAGAAAAATGTGGAATAAATTGCCTGTAATAATTGGCGAACCCCAAAAAGCGTTGGATAGCACGGAGTCCGGAGGGGCGTGGCCAATCTAAGACGGCAGAGAGTTTGTCTGGATCCATCTGTAGTCCCTGGCCAGAGACCAAATATCCTAGAAAAGGAAGAGATTGGCATTCAAACAGACATTTCTCAATTTTGGCATAGAGTTGGTTGTCACGAAGTCTCTGAAGAACCATACGGACATGCTGGCGGTGTTCTTCTAGATTGGCAGAAAAAATTAGGATATCGTCCAGATATACAACAACACAGGAGTATAACAGATCACGAAAAATTTCATTGACAAAGTCTTGGAAGACGGCAGGGGCGTTGCACAGTCCAAAGGGCATGACCAGATACTCAAAGTGTCCATCTCTGGTGTTAAATGCCGTTTTCCACTCGTCCCCCTCTCTGATGCGGATGAGGTTATAGGCGCCTCTTAAGTCCAATTTAGTGAAGATGTGGGCACCTTGGAGGCGATCAAAGAGTTCAGAGATGAGGGGTAAGGGGTAGCGGTTCTTAACCGTGATTTTATTAAGACCGCGGTAGTCAATGCAAGGACGTAGGGAGCCATCTTTTTTGGACACAAAGAAAAATCCGGCTCCGGCAGGAGAGGAGGATTTACGGATAAAGCCCTTTTTTAGATTCTCCTGGACGTATTCGGACATGGCAAGAGTCTCTGGGGCAGAGAGAGGATAAATTCTGCCCCGGGGTGGAGTAGTGCCCGGGAGGAGGTCGATAGGGCAATCATAAGGCCTGTGAGGAGGTAGAGTCTCAGCTTGTTTTTTGCAGAAAACATCCGCGAAGTCCATATAGGCCTTAGGGAGACCGGTTACTGGAGGAACCACAGAGTTACGGCAAGGGTTACTGGGAACCGGTTTTAGACAGTTCTTGGAACAAGAGGACCCCCAACTCTTGATCTCCCCAGTGGACCAATCCAGGGTAGGGGAATGAAGTTGAAGCCAGGGAAGTCCAAGGAGAATTTCCGAGGTGCAATTGGGGAGGACCAAAAGTTCAATCCTCTCATGATGAGATCCGATGCTCATAAGAAGGGGCTCCGTGCGGAAACGTATGGTACAGTCCAATCTTTCATTATTTACACAATTGATGTAGAGGGGTCTGGCGAGACTGGTCACCGGGATGTTGAACCTGTTGACGAGAGAGGCCAAAATAAAATTTCCTGCAGATCCAGAGTCCAAGAAGGCCACTGTAGAGAAGGAGAAGGCAGAGGCAGACATCCGCACAGGCACAGTAAGACGTGGAGAAGCAGAGTAGACATCAAGGACTGTCTCACCTTTGTGCGGAGTCAGCGTACGTCTTTCCAGGCGGGGAGGACGGATAGGACAATCTCTCAGGAAGTGTTCGGTACTAGCACAGTACAGGCAGAGGTTCTCCATACGGCGTCGTGTCCTCTCTTGAGGTGTCAGGCGAGACCGGTCGACCTGCATAGCCTCCACGGCGGGAGGCACAGGAACAGATTGCAGGGGACCAGAGGAGAGAGGAGCCGAGGAGAAGAAACGCCTCGTGCGAACAGAGTCCATATCTTGGCGGAGTTCCTGACGCCTTTCGGAAAAACGCATGTCAATGCGAGTGGCTAGGTGAATAAGTTCATGTAGATTAGCAGGAATTTCTCGTGCGGCCAGAACATCTTTAATGTTGCTGGATAGGCCTTTTTTGAAGGTCGCGCAGAGGGCCTCATTATTCCAGGACAATTCTGAAGCAAGAGTACGGAATTGTACGGCATACTCGCCAACGGAAGAATTACCCTGGACCAGGTTCAACAGGGCAGTCTCAGCAGAAGAGGCTCGGGCAGGTTCCTCAAAGACACTTCGGATTTCCGAGAAGAAGGAGTGTACAGAGGCAGTGACGGGGTCATTGCGGTCCCAGAGCGGTGTGGCCCATGACAGGGCTTTTCCGGACAGAAGGCTGACTACGAAAGCCACCTTAGACCTTTCAGTGGGAAACAGGTCCGACATCATCTCCAGATGCAGGGAACATTGGGAAAGAAAGCCACGGCAAAACTTAGAGTCCCCATCAAATTTATCCGGCAAGGATAAGCGTATCCCAGGAGCGGCCACTCGCTGCGGAGGAGGTGCAGGAGCTGGCGGAGGAGATGACTGCTGAAGCTGTGGTAGTAACTGTTGTAGCATAACGGTCAGTTGAGACAGCTGTTGGCCTTGTTGCGCTATCTGTTGTGACTGCTGGGCGACCACCGTGGTGAGGTCAGCGACAACTGGCAGAGGAACTTCAGCGGGATCCATGGCCGAATCTACTGTCACGATGCCGGCTGGCAGGTAGTGGATCCTCTGTGCCAGAGAGGGATTGGCGTGGACCGTGCTAGTGGACCGGTTCTAAGCCACTACTGGTTTTCACCAGAGCCCGCCGCAAAGCGGGATGGTCTTGCTGCGGCGGTAGTGACCAGGTCGTATCCACTAGCAACGGCTCACCTCTCTGGCTGCTGAAGATAGGCGCGGTACAAGGGAGTAGGCAAAAGCAAGGTCGGACGTAGCAGAAGGTCGGGGCAGGCAGCAAGGATCGTAGTCAGGGGCAACGGCAGAAGGTCTGGAAACACAGGCAAGGAACACACAAGGAACGCTTTCACTGGCACTAAGGCAACAAGATCCGGCAAGGGAGTGCAGGGGAAGTGAGGTGATATAGGGAAGTGCACAGGTGAACACACTAATTGGAACCACTGCGCCAATCAGCGGCGCAGTGGCCCTTTAAATCGCAGAGACCCGGCGCGCGCGCGCCCTAGGGAGCGGGGCCGCGCGCGCCGGGACAGAACAGACGGAGAGCGAGTCAGGTAGGGGGGCCGGGGTGCGCATCGCGAGCGGGCGCTACCCGCATCGCGAATCGCATCCCGGCTGGCAGCGGAATCGCAGCGCCCCGGGTCAGAGGACGTGACCGGAGCGCTGCCGCGGGGAGAGTGAAGCGAGCGCTCCGGGGAGGAGCGGGGACCCGGAGCGCTCGGCGTAACAACGAGTTTAATGTTTAACATAGGAAATGTGCCCTGAATGGTGCAGAAAATCATTCTCATGCAGCTCCTCGCCCACTTGATGATGTAGTGTATCAAGTGACCCAGAGCCCACCACGTGGAGGTGGCTGCATTTCGGGCTCTTCCCCACCCCCACCCCCATCCATATGTAGAGCTCATGTGGCCTAATCCAACTCTTCAGCAGGAAAGATGGTAGTAAATTGGCCCTTACTGATCATCATCAGCTTCTGGTCTTATACTTCCTAGATGACTATACAAATAGTAAAAGGGCATCTTGAAAGCGGCCATCATGCTGGATACTGATCTGTTGGCCATAGTCCATGCTCCTGCCCACATATCCAATACAGAATTGGCCCCCCACAGTTTGCTCTTAGCATACGTCCATGTCTGCTGCAGCCAAGACACTTTAGGCTCCAAGGCATCTTCAGAGGCTGATGTTATATCCTTCTGGTCTTCTGGGATGGTGACTATCACATGTTCACTCTGCTTGGATTCATGCAGGTGGGAATAGTCCCCTAAAGGCATGTCAATGTCCACATCAGCGAGGTGTCCACTTTGCCTTTTCTCCCTCCCAGGTAATGTCTGCCTTATAATCCTGATCTGATAGTAAGGAGCAGTGTCTTTATAATAGAAGCTGGTGTACCTCCATAAGAAACTTGTCACGTAATGTGAGAGACAAATCACAGGCACCGAGAGAACTGGAATATCTGCAAAATATACAATATAGGAAATTATTAAATGTATACTTATTTTTTTCTTATTAAACTGTAATGTACAAAGCAAACTATGAATATTTAATCGGTTCTTTGCTAGATGATCAGATGTCCTGGATCACAGTTTGGTCACTGAACATTGTAGGAAGCTTTTTGTAAACTCCTGTGTGACTAGAACTATTATTCCTCTAATATCAGAATAGTTTCCCATGTTTACAGAAGGTAAAATATTTATAACATCGATTCACAGACTAAAATCATTTCTTATCACACGAGTAACCCTTTCCCCAATGTCTGTAAGAGACTTAAAGCCCCCAGGATAGACTGTACAAGAGAACATCACTAACTTTACTGCACTCTGCTATATTAACGTCACATTTACTGCATGTTACATCCATTATTAAACTGTCATTTTGGAAGTTTTCATTATTCCTACCTCTTAGCTTCATTGTGGCTGGCCCTACAGGATCCTTTTGCCTTAGAAAGACAAAATCTTCTTTAAATATGCAAAAATGCGCAGGTCTAGTGGGAAAACAAGTTCACCGCCGAACCGAGGAAATAAGTGTTAGGGATTGGATTGTACCCTGGGGAAAGTCTCCTAGATGTATGATGTCACAGCAGATGACATCACGTGTATGTGCATCCATGGTATTGGCTGTGTACTGGACTTTACTTACACTATGCAGAGTTATATACTGGGGGTTTTGCTAACAATTTGAAGATTACAGTTTTGATTAACCCCTTAAGGGCACAGCCTATTTGGTCCATTTTTGCATTTTAGTTTTTTCCTTCTCGCCTTCTAACAGCTACACACCCATATGAAGTCTTGTTCTTTGTGCGACCAATTGTACTTTGTAATGACATCACTTATTTTACCAGTGAGTGATCGAGATGCGCATTTGAGGCCTAAATTAGGGATTTGCATAGGGGCGGACGCTGATGCAAGCATGGCGATTGCCTTATCCACCAAAAATTCCCTACTGCAATATTTCCCAAACAGGGTGCTTCCAGCTGTCTCAGAACTCCAACTCCAAGCAGGGCCGTTTGAAGGAATTTGGGGGCCCCAAGCAAAATGGACATGGAGGCCCCCCCCCCCCTTTGATGTTCACGCACGTCATGCTCTAGGGCCGGCATCAGGACATAGAAACGCCGGCCCTTGAATTCTGGGAGCGCAATGTGAGCGAACGTCGATACAACGCACATTAGGTGCAGCAGAGTTCCCCCCACATTAGGTAGGCAGTGTTCCCCCCACATTAGGTGCAGCATAGTTCTCCCCACATTAGGTAGGCAGTGTTCCCCCTCCCATTAGGTGCAGCAGTGTTCCCCCCCACATTAGGTGCAGCATAGTTCTCCCAACATTAGGTAGGCAGTGTTCCCCCCACATTAGGTGCAGCATAGTTCTCCCCACATTAGGTTGGCAGTGTTCCCCCCACATTAGGTGCAGCATAGTTCTCCCCACATTAGGCCGGCAGTATATTCCCCCCACATTAGGTGCAATATAGTCCCCCACATTAGGCTGGCAGTGTGTTCCCCCACATTAGGTGCAATATAGTCCCCCACATTACGTTGGCAGTATAGTCCCCCACATTAGGCTGGCAGTATGTTCCCCCACATTAGGCTTGCAGTACAGTCCCCCACATTACGTTGGCAGTATAGTTCCCCCCACATTAGGTGCAGTATGTTCCCCCACAGACATACAACTGTATGCCTGTGTACTGCCCCACTTTAATGTTCCGACCACCGCTCCTCCGGTCCAGCCATAGCAGGAGGATCGGAGGATCGGTGGTCAGAACACCGAAGCTGACATGCCGCTGGTAAACACTTACCAACTGCCAGCGGGCGTCCTTGCTTCTTCTCCGCTCCTCCACGCTCCGTTGCCATGGTCGCACGCATGGGACGTCAGTGATGTCCCTGTGTGCACTAGCCCCCGGCAGTCCCGCGTTTTTAAAGTAAACGCAAGGCCGCAGGGACTTAACAGAGACGTCCCTGTGTTTCGAAAGCATCTTACGGAACACAGGGATGTGCCGAGACAATAACACCCGGCAGGCCTCCCCTGCCGAACCTCCGAGACTGACTCACCGAACCCCTGGGGTTAGATCGAACCCAGGTTAAGAACCACTGCTCTAGAGTATCTATATCATTTTGGAGACATGGCCTCCAGTACTGTGCACAATACTCCAAGTGAGGTCTCACCAGTGTTCTGTACAGTGGCATGAGCACTTCTCTCTTTCTACTGCTTATACCTCTCCCTATACATCCATTCCTCTATCTCTTGCTCCTCACACATCCAATAGGATGGCTCATTTTTACACTTTTTTCTCTGACTGAACCCTAATACCTGGCAAACGATGTCTACCTATTAGGACAACTCATGTGCAAAATTTAGTTGTGAATGGACAATATCTTCTGTCTCCAGTACGAGTTTAATGTTTAACATAGGAAATGTGCCCTGAATGGTGCAGAAAATCATTCTCATGCAGCTCCTCGCCCACTTGATGATGTAGTGTATCAAGTGACCCAGAGCCCACCACGTGGAGGTGGCTGCATTTCGGGCTCTTCCCCACCCCCACCCCCAACCATATGTAGAGCTCATGTGGCCTAATCCAACTCTTCAGCAGGAAAGATGGTAGTAAATTGGCCCTTACTGATCATCATCAGCTTCTGGTCTTATACTTCCTAGATGACTATACAAATAGTAAAAGGGCATCTTGAAAGCGGCCATCATGCTGGATACTGATCTGTTGGCCATAGTCCATGCTCCTGCCCACATATCCAATACAGAATTGGCCCCCCACAGTTTGCTCTTAGCATACGTCCATGTCTGCTGCAGCCAAGACACTTTAGGCTCCAAGGCATCTTCAGAGGCTGATGTTATATCCTTCTGGTCTTCTGGGATGGTGACTATCACATGTTCACTCTGCTTGGATTCATGCAGGTGGGAATAGTCCCCTAAAGGCATGTCAATGTCCACATCAGCGAGGTGTCCACTTTGCCTTTTCTCCCTCCCAGGTAATGTCTGCCTTATAATCCTGATCTGATAGTAAGGAGCAGTGTCTTTATAATAGAAGCTGGTGTACCTCCATAAGAAACTTGTCACGTAATGTGAGAGACAAATCACAGGCACCGAGAGAACTGGAATATCTGCAAAATATACAATATAGGAAATTATTAAATGTATACTTATTTTTTTCTTATTAAACTGTAATGTACAAAGCAAACTATCAATATTTAATAGGTTATTTGCTAGATGATCAGATGTCCTGGATCACAGTTTGGTCACTGAACATTGTAGGAAGCTTTTTGTAAACTCCTGTGTGACTAGAACTATTATTCCTCTAATATCAGAATAGTTTCCCATGTTTACAGAAGGTAAAATATTTATAACATCGATTCACAGACTAAAATCATTTCTTATCACACGAGTAACCCTTTCCCCAATGTCTGTAAGAGACTTAAAGCCCCCAGGATAGACTGTACAAGAGAACATCACTAACTTTACTGCACTCTGCTATATTAATGTCACATTTACTGCATGTTACATCCATAATTAAACTGTCATTTTGGAAGTTTTCATTATTCCTACCTCTTAGCTTCATTGTGGCTGGCCCTACAGGATCCTTTTGCCTTAGAAAGACAAAATCTTCTTTAAATATGCAAAAATGCGCAGGTCTAGTGGGAAAACAAGTTCACCGCCGAACCGAGGAAATAAGTGTTAGGGATTGGATTGTACCCTGGGGAAAGTCTCCTAGATGTATGATGTCACAGCAGATGACATCACGTGTATGTGCATCCATGGTATTGGCTGTGTACTGGACTTTACTTACACTATGCAGAGTTATATACTGGGGGTTTTGCTAACAATTTGAAGATTACAGTTTTGATTAACCCCTTAAGGGCACAGCCTATTTGGTCCATTTTTGCATTTTAGTTTTTTCCTTCTCGCCTTCTAACAGCTACACACCCATATGAAGTCTTGTTCTTTGTGCGACCAATTGCACTTTGTAATGACATCACTTATTTTACCAGTGAGTGATCGCGATGCGCATTTGAGGCCTAAATTAGGGATTTGCATAGGGGCGGACGCTGATGCAAGCATGGCGATTGCCTTCTCCGCCAAAAATACCCTACTGCAATTTTTCCCAAACAGGGTGCTTCCAGCTGTCTCAGAACTCCAACTCCAAGCAGGGCCGTTTGAAGGAATTTGGGGGCCCCAAGCAAAATGGACATGGAGGCCCCCCCCCCCCCCTTTGATGTTCACGCACGTCATGCTCTAGGGCCGGCATCAGGACATAGTAACGCCGGCCCTTGAATTCTGGGAGCGCAATGTGAGCGAACGTCGATACAACGCACATTAGGTGCAGCAGTGTTCTCCCCACATTAGGTGCAGCAGAGTTCCCCCCACATTAGGTAGGCAGTGTTCCCCCCACATTAGGTGCAGCATAGTTCTCCCCACATTAGGTAGGCAGTGTTCCCCCTCCCATTAGGTGCAGCAGTGTTCCCCCCCACATTAGGTGCAGCATAGTTCTCCCAACATTAGGTAGGCAGTGTTCCCCCCACATTAGGTGCAGCATAGTTCTCCCCACATTAGGTTGGCAGTGTTCCCCCCACATTAGGTGCAGCATAGTTCTCCCCACATTAGGCAGGCAGTGTTCCCCCCACATTAGGCAGGCAGTGTCCCCCCACATTAGGTGCAGCATAGTTCCCCCCCCATTAGGTTGTCAGTGTTCCCCCACATTAGGTGCAGCATAGTTCTCCCGACATTAGGTTGGCAGTGTTCCCCACATTAGGCAGGCAGTGTTCCCCCTTAGTAGGCAGGCAGTGTTCCCCTCACATTAGGCAGGCAGTGTTCCCCCCACATTAGGTGCAGCAGTGTTCCCCCCACATTAGGTGCAGCAGTGTTCCCTACCCATACCCCCTGTCAAGACCCCCCCCCCCTCTGGGCCATTTTTTTGGGTGGGGGTCTGACTGCTGAGACCCCCAACGATCACCTCGGTTGAAGTGGTTCCCCAGCTGTTGAATAGCTAAAACTCCCATCATGTCTGGAGAGCCTCTGGCAATGGGAGTTGTAGTTTTGTAACAGCTGGAGAGACACAGATTGGACACAGTTTTACCCATCATCACTGCAGACTCACAAGTGACGACAGTTCTGATGGGACAGTCAGGAGAATACACAATGACATCATTGGCTCCTCTCTGTCAGCAGATCCTCATCCTCTGCATGAAGACAGTAATCATTATAGGCTTGCCAGAAAGTGTACCCTAAATAAAATACTGCCCCACATTGTACCCTGGATATAATCCTGCCACACATTGTACCCTAAATATAATACTGCTATACACTATACCCACTAAATATAATCCTGCAACACACTGTACCCTGAACATAATACTGCCACACACTGTACCCTGAATTGAATACTGCTATACACTGTACCCTGAATATAATACTGCCACACACTGTATCCACTGAATATAATCCTGCCACACACTGTACCCTGAATATAATACTGCTATACACTGTACCCACTAAATATAGTCCTGCTATACACTGTACCCTGAATAAAATACTGCCATACACTGTACCCTGAATATAATACTGCCACACACTGTACCCTGAATATAATACTGCTATTCACTGTACCCACTAAATATAATACTGCTATTCACCGTACCCACTAAATATAATACTGACCCACACTGTACCCTAAATAAAATACTGCCCTACACTGTACCCTAAATAAAATACTGCCCCACACTGCACCCTGAATATAATACTGCCATACACTGTACCCTGAATATAATACTGCCATACACTGTACCCTGAATATAATACTGCCACACACTGTACCCTGAATATAATACTGCTATTCACTGTACCCACTAAATATAATACTGCTATTCACTGTACCCACTAAATAAAATACTGCTATACACTGTACCCACTGAATATAATACTGCTATTCACTGTACCCACTAAATATAATACTGCCCCACACTGTACCCTAAATAAAATACTGCCCCACACTGTACCCTGAATATAATACTGCCATACACTGTACCCTGAATAAAATTCTGCTATACACTGTACCCACTAAATATAATACTGCCCCACACTGTACCCTGAATATAATACTGGCACACACTGTACCCACTAAAAATAATACTGCCATACACTGTACCCACTAAATATAATACTGCCACACACTGTACCCTGAATATAATACTGCCACACACTGTATCCACTAAATATAATACTGCCACACACTGTAACCTGAATACTGCCACATGCTGTACCCACTAAATATAATACTGCCACACACTGTACCCTGAATATAATACTGCTACATGCTGTACCCACTAAATATAATTCTGCCACACACTGTACCCTGAATATAATGCTGCCACACACTGTACCCTGAATATAATGCTGCTCCGCACTGCATCTACTGAATACAATACTGCCACACATGCATACACATCATATATACATATACACCCCTCTAATCCTCTGTGTCCTCATCCCCCCCATAACCCCCCGCCAAACCTCTCCTCATCATTACTATAACTCCTCCCCCCCCACCTCTCCTCATCACTACTATAACCAGGGGGGGTTATGGGGGGGTGATGAGGAGAGGTGCAGGGGGGGCACCTCTCATCACTCCCTTAACACCCCCCTTGCACCTCTTATCACCCCCATAACACCCCTGCACCTCTCATCACCCCCATAACACCCCTGCACCTCTCATGACCCCCACAACACTCCACCATGCACCTCTCATCACCCCCATAACACCCCCATAACATCCCTGCTCCTCTTATCACCCCCATAATCCCCCCTGCACCTCTTATCACCCCCATAACACCCCTGCACCTCTCATCACCCCCATAACACCCCTGCACCTATTATGACCCCCATAACACACGTGCACCTTTTATCACCCCCATAACACCCCCTGCACCTCTTATCACCCCCATAACACCCCTGCACCTCTTATCACCCCTATAACACCCCTGCACCTCTTATCACCCCCATAACACCCCTGCACCTCTTATGACCCCCATAACACCCGTGCACCTCTTATCACCCCCATAACACCCCCCCTGCACCTCTTATCACCTCCATAACACCCCTGCACCTCTTATCACCCCTATAACACCCCTGCACCTCTTATCACCCCCATAACACCCCTGCACCTCTTATGACCCCCATAACACCCGTGCACCTCTTATCACCCCCATAACACCCCTGCACCTCTTATCACCCCCATATCACCCGTGCACCTCTTATCACCCCCATAACACCCGTGCACCTCTTATCACCCCCATAACACCCCTGCACCTCTTATCACCCCCATAACACCCTTGTACCTCTTATCACCCCCATAACACCCCCCTGCACCTCTTATCACCCCATAACACCCCCACTGCCCCTCTTATCACCCCCATAACACCCCCCTGCACCTCTTATCACCCCCATAACACCCCTGCACCTCTTATCACCCTATAACACCCCCTACTGCACCTCTTATCACCCCCATAACACCCCCTGCACCTCTTATCACCCCCATAAATCCCCTGCACCTCTTATCACCCCATAACACCCCCTGCACCTCTTATCACCCCCCATAACCCCCCCCCCTGCACCTCTTATCACCCCATAACACCCCTGCACCTATCACCCCATAACACCCCCCCTGCACCCCTTATCACCCCCATAACCCCCCTGCACCTCTTATCACCCCTATAACACCCCTGCACCTCTTATCACCCCCATAACACCCCTGCACCTCTTATGACCCCCATAACACCCGTGCACCTCTTATCACCCCCATAACACCCCCCCTGCACCTCTTATCACCTCCATAACACCCCTGCACCTCTTATCACCCCTATAACACCCCTGCACCTCTTATCACCCCCATAACACCCCTGCACCTCTTATGACCCCCATAACACCCGTGCACCTCTTATCACCCCCATAACACCCCTGCACCTCTTATCACCCCCATATCACCCGTGCACCTCTTATCACCCCCATAACACCCGTGCACCTCTTATCACCCCCATAACACCCCTGCACCTCTTATCACCCCCATAACACCCTTGTACCTCTTATCACCCCCATAACACCCCCCCTGCACCTCTTATCACCCCATAACACCCCCACTGCCCCTCTTATCACCCCCATAACACCCCCCTGCACCTCTTATCACCCCCATAACACCCCTGCACCTCTTATCACCCCCATAACACCCCTGCACCTCTTATCACCCTCATAACACCCCTGCACCTCTTATCACCCCCATAACACCCCTGCACCTCTTATCACCCTATAACACCCCCCACTGCACCTCTTATCACCCCCATAACACCCCCTGCACCTCTTATCACCCTCATAAATCCCCTGCACCTCTTATCACCCCCATAACACCCCCCTGCACCTCTTATCACCCCCATAACACCCCTGCACCTCTTATCACCCCCATAACACCCCTGCACCTCTTATCACCCTCATAACACCCCTGCACCTCTTATCACCCCCATAACACCCCTGCACCTCTTATCACCCTATAACACCCCCCACTGCACCTCTTATCACCCCCATAACACCCCCTGCACCTCTTATCACCCCCATAAATCCCCTGCACCTCTTGTCACCCCATAACACCCCCTGCACCTCTTATCACCCCCATAACACCCCTGCACCTCTTATCACCCTATAACACCCCCCACTGCACCTCTTATCACCCCCATAACACCCCCTGCACCTCTTATCACCCCCATAAATCCCCTGCACCTCTTATCACCCCCATAACACCCCCCTGCACCTCTTATCACCCCCATAACACCCCTGCACCTCTTATCACCCCCATAACACCCCTGCACCTCTTATCACCCTCATAACACCCCTGCACCTCTTATCACCCCCATAACACCCCTGCACCTCTTATCACCCTATAACACCCCCACTGCACCTCTTATCACCCCCATAACACCCCCTGCACCTCTTATCACCCCCATAAATCCCCTGCACCTCTTGTCACCCCATAACACCCCCTGCACCTCTTATCACCCCCCATAACCCCCCCTGCACCTCTTATCACCCCATAACACCCCTGCACCTATCACCCCATAACACCCCCCCTGCACCCCTTATCACCCCCATAACCCCCCTGCACCTCTTATCACCCCCATAACACCCCTGCACCTCTCATCACCCCCATAACACTTTCCCACACACACACACACACACACCTCTCATCACCATTGTAGTCCCCTAACCACCATACAATCCCCCGAACCCCCCCCCCCCTGGGCCCCCCGCGCCAGTTTACTTACCCTGCCGCAGATCGTTGCAGCGTCGTGAGTCTGCTGCTGCTCCTGTCACTGCACGGAGGATGCTGGAAATTCGCATGGGGACATAGGCAGGGACAGGTCAGGTGATTGGAGTAGACGTGCGTGCCTGCGCGGGGTACGTGACGTCTCTACTCCCATCAGCCCCTGACCTGTCCGGTGCCGGCCCCGCTTTGTTTCTTAAGGGGCCCGCGCCCTACAAAAAGTTAATTTAATTGAAATGTGCGGGCCCCCCGAAGTGCCCCGTCGCTACTGGATGGACAAGCACCGGCTCTGCTCGGGGCCCCCAGCCAGCTCGGGGTCCCAAGCAATTGCTTGGTTTGCCAGTCCGGTAGCGACGGGCCTGACTCCTAGCATGCCTGGACAGTCAATGGACAGTCAATACAAGTAGTTTTTAATTTGTAGGGGAAGGTTGGAAGGGGAGTAAGTGTGTAAGGGTGTATGTATATATGTATATGTAGTGTTTCACTCTTTATTTTGTGTAAGTGTGGTGTAGTGTAGATGTTTTTACTGTACGTACACATGGTCAGGTTTACGAGTTTCCAGCTACAAGTTTGAGCCATGGCAGATTTTCCGCAATTCAAACACTGAGTGGGAAACTTACTGTAAAACTGCCTGTGTGCTCTAGCTGTTGCATAACTAACAAAGAGCATGTTTGGAGTTTCAGTTATACAGTAGCTGGTGGTAACAAACTACAACTCCCAGCTTGCTCTTTGACTTTCCATGCATGCTGGAAGTTGTAGTTATGCAACAGCTGGAGGCACATAACTACAACTCCCAGCATGTCCTTTGGCTGTCCGGGCATGCTGAGAGATATAGTTATGCAAAAGCTGGAGCCAGTTTTTGGTAGAAAAAAAATGTCCCTTCAGCTGTTGCATAACTATAACTCTCAACATGCACAGACAGCCAAAGGGCATGCTGGGAATTGTAGTTATCTTCCACCAGCTTTTTCATAACTACAACTCCCAGCATACCCTTTGGCTGTGCATGCTGGGAGTTGTACTAATACAACAGCAGGAAGCACACAGCCCTCACCTCAAGCTCCTGCCTCAGGATCCCGAAGACGACAACGCTCTGGCCTGGACTCGCCACCTACAGGTGACCGCCCTGACATGCATCTGCTCTACCCTCCGGACTAGAGACAGAATGGGTGCAGTCACACACCTCCCTGCAGGAGCCGCGATTTGTTGGCCGGTCTCGGCTGACCAATCACGGAGATTGCGAGGTGGCACCTCACTCCTGCTGGTTAAGGATGATTAGTGCTGTCTTGGACAGCACCAATCACCCTTTTTTTTCCAGGTCATCGGAGACCTGGTTGGCCCAGAAAAGCTGTGATTTTCCGGTCACAATTGAGCAGCCAATCACCGCGGTGGTTGACAAGGTGGGGGGGGCCCTGGGCAAATCCCATTTGCTGGGATGGCTGCTGATAGGTATCAGCAGTCATCCTGTTCTGATCACTTAAAAGTTTTAATCATAGTTTGTAAGACTGAAAAAAGACATATGTCCATCAAAGGACCTAGTGGGGGCCCCCCACAGCCCCCACAGTGTGGGGTGCCCGTGTATGGAGGGGCCTCCTAAGGGCTATTTTCATGGACTGCCCTAACAGGAGCCTATGCCCTCCCAGTAGGAAGGAGGCACCACTTGGCCAGCCTGTCATTGTGTGCTTTTTCTCTGTTCCTCTTCACATGGAGTAGACAGGAGAAGAGGAAACAGAGAGAAGCTCCGCCCACAGTCTGTCCCAGACAGAAACTTCCACCTCTGAAGACTTACTGTACAGTGGCTATGTATATATGTGTTTGTATGTATGTGTCAGTGATTGTGTTTAGGTGTCT
The DNA here is from genome assembly GCF_029499605.1 of Hyla sarda. NCBI lineage: Eukaryota > Metazoa > Chordata > Amphibia > Anura > Hylidae > Hyla > Hyla sarda. Next base: position 74,786,741 of record NC_079198.1, on the reverse strand, counting down.
GTATGTAAATTTGTAACCCCATCTCTTCTGAATATGGAAATACCCCATGTAAGGACGTAAAATGCTCTGCGAGCGAACTATAATGCTCAGAAGAGAAGGAGCGCCATTGAGCTTTTGGAAAGAGAATTTGTTTGGAATGGTAGTCAGGGGCCATGTGCGTTTACAAAGCCCCCCGTGGTGCCAGAACAGTGGACCCCCCCACATGTGACCCCATTTTGGAAACTTCACCCCTCACAGAATTTAATAAGGGGTGCAGTGAGTATTAACAGCCCACTGGCGTTTGACAGATCTTTGGAACAGTGGGCTGTGCAAATGAAAAATAAAATTTTTCATTTTCACGGACCACTGTTCTAAAAATCTGTCAGACACCTGTGGGGCGTAAATGCTCACTGCACCCCTTAATACATTACATGAGGGGTGTAGTTTTAAAAATGGGATCACATGTGGGGGGGTGCATTGTTCTGGCACTATGGGCGCTTTGTAAACACACGTGGCCTTCAATTCCGGACACATTTTCTCTTCAAAATCCCAATGGCACTCCTTCTCTTCTGAGCATTGTAGTTCGCCCGCAGAGCACTTTACATCCCCATATGGGATACACTTCATCACAAGTGACATCTGATACCCCCAGTCAACAGTCGGTGGGTTCCTCAGACACAACCCTCAGTTGGCATGGCCTGGGAGCAGTCCCTGTCCTCCTATTGCCTCTGTCCTATGCTGTTCCCTCCCCTAAAGAAGTATCTTATGCTGTGGGTTCAGCTCCACTATTCACTGAGGACGATCTAATAGAGGACAGTCAGCAGTTACTGCACAACCAAGTAGTGGAGGAGACATCCGCTGCTTCCTCCGCTGGGCGGGCAAGTAGTGATGAGGAGAGTGATGTGGGAGGCAGTGTTTCCGGTATTCAGGGTCCTGAAGAAGACACTGTTGAGGAACCTGAGAAGGACATCAGTGACGTGCAGACACTTGTTGATGACGATGAAGCCGATCGCAATTGGGAGCAAGTTGAAGAAGGGGCTTCATCATCATCAGGAGAAGAGGGTTTCAGGTTGCCCGTGAGGCAGCAGCTGAGCCAGCAAGGTGGTAACATGGTTGGCAGTCAGCATAGTGGCAGAAGTGGAAATTTTGGAGCCAAATGTGCCCAGGGGAGTACATCTGCTTATGTGATTACTAACGCAGCTCATATTGTGAGGCATCCCATTGGTGGGGAACACATATATAAAGGGGAGCATTTCATTAGGTTAGCCACGCCCCCTGAGGAAGCGGAGTTCCCCCGAAGCAGTCGTTGGGGTCAGGTATAGGTAGGATTTGGCACTTGTATTGTCATTGTTTGCACTTTGTTTGCTTTTACCTTGCTATCAGGTCCATGTGTTATGTGCACTTTGCACTTTACGTATGCGCTAGTTTCTGCTCCCATATCCAGTGTTATTGCTGCTCTTTTTGTGACCTGCATATCTTGTTATTGTTATACTATATCTCATTTTGTGCCTCCCCTCCTATACCTTGTATGTACTGGTGCTGTCTTTTGTGATTACATGTAATATATTTTTTTAAATGATCTTTTATCTTGTATATGTTTAATAAAGATCTTTTCTATTTTTGCTGATATATTCAGTGTGTGGCGCATTTGTTTATCAATAGGTGATGGTAATTTAAGAGGGCGTGTGGTGAGGCCCATGTAAACTTTAGGACATGGGCAAACAGCATAATATACCACATACCTAGTGGTGCACATGGTCTGATATTGTATGTCTTTTTGGCCTGAGAATCCATGAAAGATGTTGCTCTTCTAACAGTAGGGCAGACCACACAGTGGCCGCATGGTATTGACCCCTACCTGAGTCCTCTTCATCGTGAAATGTTTTTAGGTGGTGAGGGTTGGTACTCGCTCCTCACCAGTAGGTCCCCCAGGTTTTTAGCCCTTCTGGCAGTGATCAGTGGCTTAGATGACACATATTGGCATACAACAGGGTCCAGGATCAAAATTGACCAATACTTTTCCATGCAGGACTTCATCCTATACTATTGGGAATGATAATTTGTTACAAAGTGTACTTTGTCATCATTACCATTCTTCTTCACTGGCAAGAGTAGTTGTGCCCTTATTTGTTGTTTGGCCCTGTTGTATGCCCGTTTCAAGGATCTATGGCTACACCCCCACTCCAGGAGCCTACCTCGAAGATCGTCAGCTTGTTTCTTACATGCTTGTTCCGAGGAGCATATTTGCCGGGTCCTCAGGTACTGGCAGTAAGGTATCGTTCTCACTGTATGTGCATGATGTGATGAGGTAGCATGTAAATATGAGTTGACCGAAGTCTTCTTCCGGAATACATCAGACTGGATGTACCCCTCTTCGTCACGCTGTAAAAGGACATCAAGAAACTCCACTTTATTTTCATCAAATGAGTAAGTAAGTTTAATGTTATGGTTGTTGTTATTGAGTCTAGAAATGAATCGTGACAATTGTACAGCATCTCCCTGCCCAGGGCCAGATTAAGGCTGCCTGGAAGACGGAGCACTTCATTATGATGGTTCAGTGTTCCGACCACTGCTCCTCCGGACCGGGGTCATGATCTACTGCTATGGCCTATGGGCCAAAGCAGTTGGTCCCGGGCCTGGATGAGCTGTTGCCGGAACACTGAAGATGACATGCTGCCAGATGGTGCTGGAGACTTACCATGCGTGCGTCCTCCTCGATGCTCTGCTCTTCTCCTATGGGCGCATGCACGGGACGTCAGTGACCTCCCTGCGTAGCTGGGACATCCTTGTGTCCTGAAAAGATTTTTTGGGACACATGGATGTCCCGAATGTGATGGGGGCCCCCTGCAGGCCCGGGGCCTGGAGCAGGCGCTCCAGGAGCGCCAATGATGATCCGGCCCTGACCCGGCCAGATCATGAGGATGTCGTCGATGTATCGCACCCAGAACAGGATGCGGTCTATCGTGACATCCCCATGATCTGACAGGAATAGGTCCCTCTCCCAGAGGCCCAGAAATAGACAAGCAAACGAGGGCACAAAGTCCGCCCCCATAGCCGTCCCCTGTGTCTGCAAGTAGAGGGACCCATTGAATGAAAAAAAGTTGTGAACCAGAGTAAACTCCAAAAGCTGTAAAATAACAGAGGACATCTCGGAGGAGTAATTGCCAGTATTTAGGAAGAATCTCGATGACGATAACACATCCTCTTGGTTAATGCTGTTATATAACGACTCTACATTGCATGTGACTAAGAGGGTACCCGGGTCCAATTGTATCCCATCAATCCTGCACAATAAGTCAGTGGTATCGCGTATAAATTAGTTTTCCACCAATGGGTTTAATTTACTGTCGACAAATTTGGCTACATTTTTGGTTTGGTTACCTGTACCTGAAATGATTGGGCGTCCCAGTGGTCATGTTGAATTCTTGTGGATTTTTGGCAAAAGATACAGTGTAGATATTGTTGGGTGTTGTATCTTGAGTGCATTTGCCAATTTTTGTGGAATTACAGATGAAGCAACTGCTGTATCCAGTAGTGATTTCAAGCTCATCTGAAAGTTAGACAATGGGTTAAAGGTTAATTTGTTATAACATGAAGAGTCTCGAAGTTGCCGGTATGCCTCGGCTTCATAGAGTTGTCTGGGCAAGACAACTATGTTGCCCCCTTTGTCGGCTGGTTTATAAATGAAGTCTGGTATTTTGTTCAATTTTGTAAGACTGATGCGTTCCTCTCTCGAGAGGTTGTCAGGCAATTTTAAAAACTCTTGACTGACCAATTTAACAAAGAGGTCAATTGTGGGACAGACAGATAAAGGGACAAATGCACCTGGGTACCTAATGTTCCATGGGTGTCTTGTTCCGAGAGAAGATCTTGTAGTGGGTTGAGTGCTAGTCTTTCATCAGGTGATGTCAATTCCAATGTGTAATCCATCTTGTGGTGCCATTTCTTAAAAAGGAGATTAGGTCCAAATAGATGTAAATCCTTTATTGCTGAGAATTTATCGAAGGCTGTGGACGGAGAGAAAGTTAACCCCCTCTGAAGGACTGATATATCTACAGGTGAAAAAAACATGTGTGGAAAGGTTAATTACCTGGAGGGAGTCACCTGACGTAGTCTGGGTCGCAGGTTGGGCCTCAGATCGTCTGTTGGTATTGAAGGTTTGTTCTAACTTCTTCCTTTTCATATTGGCGATTACGTTTATTGAATCTACGTGAGTTATTTGAGTATTCGCCAACTATTGACATGGATGAGATGGATACCGATCTATGTCATACCCTTTCTCCAGATGGGCGATGCCACTTATAAATCCGTTTCATCTGTACATCATTAGGTCCCTTGCCAATTTCTTGCTCTTAATTTCAGATATCTACTTTTCCCATGTTTCAAATTGTAATGTAATTCCATAAACATACATGAAGCCATAGTGCATGCTTCCTCCCATTGAACAACAAATATTTGATCCTCCATAAGGGAATGAGGGGAAGACTTGTACCAGAAGGCCATGCAGAATCAAACCTCTTCTGATATAGTTTTCTAAAAAGTTTTATTCCACCACGTCTTGAGCCTCTTGTGATGAAGATTTCTCAGGCTTTTCTGTAAAAAATTGCCATTTCTCTGACCATTAAAACCATTGGATGCTGATTCTTCCTTAAAATCCCGGTCCAACAGGAGGAGCCAGGTGTGGTCGGGCTCCCGCAAGTCCATTAAGCCACTAGTTTGTCCTGAGAGACCTGTGAATTACACAGAAACAATGAATATACAAAACCAAAAGGGCAACACACCTAGGGAAGGAAGAAATTAATCAGGTATAGCTACCAAAGCGGCGAATGAAAGATATATATCATATATATCCCCGAGATTAGTATGGGCGATTAATGTGTGAACTCCATATGTATATATAACACCAAAGAACAAAGAAAACCGGAGTCACTTATATAACAAATATTGTGTCCCATTGACGCCAAGTTTATTAATTACATAGAGAAGAAAATGCATATGATAAAAACATGTAATAGGAAGAGGAATACAGCATCAAAAAAGGTGATATCACCGGCCCTGCACATTAACAGTTAATGGTAATATATATAAACAGGTCGCATCCCATGGCAACCATAAAAGGATGCAGCATGTGAACATAAATAAGAGAGTATGGTATAATCAAAAGGTAGCTACAACGCATTTATTACACATAAAGGGATATAGCAGTCATATCATGGTGCCTCAAGTGAAGAAAAAGTGCTTAGCTATAGGAAAAGTGATACGTGCATGTAAACACAAGTAATGTGTATACGAAATGGGATACAGACCAGTGCCAGGAATGTGTAGCTGAATGGCAGGAGCCGGGATAGCACTACTCCAACGTACGTTTCGGTACGCCCCTTCGTCTAGGAGTGGCTCTATCCCGGTCAGTCTGTCTACTTATGTTACAGGAACACCAATCGGTATAGAGACCTGGATAAATGGTATGCCGAACACCTGTGGCAGATCGTCGTCACATGAACGGACTGCCGCCCGCGAGCCAGAAATGGCTGCATCACATGACCGCAGCACGTGAGAAGTCACATGACTACATCATGATGTTGGCACAGCCTCTCGGATCTCCGACGGTGAGTAGTTTCCTATTACCTAATTGCATTTCGTGTATTTTCTACTTTAAGGAGTGGTATAATTTAGGCAACAAATACAGGGATACACTTTTGGCAACTTGCTGTTACTATTTGTTAATCAATATTTTTACCCCCCTTTGACTTATGGGTCATGTCATCTGACATTTCATATATATATATATATATATATATATATATATATATATATATATATATGGCTGTACATTTATTATTTATGTTATAATTATGTTATGTATTTGCAGATGTGTAGAAATAAGTCGGCCCTTCACCGGTCTTCTTGTTTCAGCAAATTACTTTATTTAAGCACATACTCACAACCGTGTTGCCCAGGGAGAAGACATAGATGGTAACAAGCAGGGGGGGCACCACTGAGAGGCGACAATGCTGTTTCGCACTGAATAAGTGCTTCAACTGGCCTAACCGGAACTTCACACCTTATTTACAGATGTATAATCACTATCACCTATCACATACTTAACACCTTGTGACGTGTATCACTGTGGGAGGGGAAAAATAAGGGAAAAAGGTGAATGCCTAATTATTTGACACTTATAGCGGTAATCTTCTTATTGATCAGAAACATACACTTAGTTTAATCAAAAACATACTGAAACATCGACCTTATCGTTGAGTCCCAGGACCCCCAGGGCATCCGTTGAAAGTATCCAGTGTGTTTCTCTCCTGAGAAGATATTTTTGATGCCTGGTTGTGCTGTCACTCTTTCGATGCCGGCAAAACGCAGTGTTTCTGAGCTTCCTCCGTGTGTCTCTATTACATGCGAAATAAATCTAGGTGCGCCTTTCTTTGTGCGCAGGGAGTAAAAGTGTTCCCTAATTCTAGCACACAAATGTCTTATAGTTTTTCCGATGTAATAGAACCCACACGGGCAGAAGATAACATACACAACCTTTTTAGTTTTACAAGTAATCAATTCATTGACTGTGTGGTACACAGGACCAATCCTGAACGATCTTTGGCATTAATTAAACCTGCAAAAATTACAGTTTTTATACTGAAAGTTCCCTTCCGGGGAAAGGACATGTGGAAACTGGCTCATAATGAGCATGCCTTAAAACTTCTACATCTAGTGCCTACCAAAGCTAAAACAGTGTATGTGAAGAAAGTAAAAGAAGAAACCGCACAAGCGTTTTTTGCAAAAATTAAAACTAAAATGCTCTCTTATCAAGACAAAATCTAAATAAACAAACGGGAAAAATTCCTTGGTGATAAAATGGACTATGCAAATGATACAGTATTTAACTGGCATGTTAAAAATAAGAGCAGAAGAGGAGATGCAGCTAAAAATTTGAAAAGCAACAGCAAAAAAATTCCTAAATCTACAACATCGCAACCTAAAAACTATGAGTCTGAATTAGTACCTGAAAATAGACCACAGAATGTCCCTTTAGGAAATCTAGCACAAGACGTGGTAGGAGAAAAGGAAGAAAAGGAGCAGAGAAAAAGGAAAATAAACCCTTGGAAAAAATAAAAACCTCCTCGAATGTTATAAATCTCACAGAGAAAGAATTGGACGCTGCAACCATATCCTTGCTGTCAAGAGGCCTAAATTATGGACTATCCGAGGATTTGAGCATCACTACTTTTGAAATAGACTTAGAGAGATCGATCAGAGACATTAATTTAAAAAAGTTTTTTTCTCAAAAACCTATTACAGATAGAGTGCTATGCACAGGGGACACTCCAGCGAGCATAGGGGAACTAGGGTTTATCCCTACTACGTTTTCAAATGTGGATATACAATGCGTAGAAATGTTGGTTAATGAATTTTGTAACACGCCTAGTTCAGACAAGGTAGTCCCAGATGAGCGTTTTTTGAAGGGAAAAAATCTACTTTTTCCCCACCGGTGGCACCGGGTGGCTGTATTGATATGTTTCATAAACCAGTAATAAATGATGTTAAATCGATTTTATATCCTAAGGCAGTATCTAATTTACCCTTTGATGAACAAGAGGTCTTAAAAATGCTAAAAAAACGAGATGATATAATTATCATTAGAGCGGATAAGGGTGGAAATGTAGTAGTGATGCCTAAAGTTATATATAACGAAGAAGCAATAAGACAGTTGTCCGACACTTCAACATATACACCTCTACCCCTAGACCCCACTAGTAAAATTAAGGAAAACCTTAGATGCATGCTCTATAAACATGTAACAGCTAACATAATTTCAAAACAGACAGCAGAAAAACTCATCCCTGAATGTCCCATAGCAGCGAAGTGGTACCATTTACCCAAGGTACATAAGTCCCTGAGCCGAACCCCCTGGTTGCCCTATTGTGGCGGGGATTGGCTCAGTGACTGAGTACCTATCTCAATATCTTGATTTTCTGCTATGTCCCCTTTTACCTGCAGTCCCAGCATACATTAAAGATACAGGTCATCTGCTCTCTATTATTAACGATATAGGCTGTGAAGAAGGCTGGAGCCTCTGCTCGGTGGATGCAGTCAGTCTCTATACCCGCATCCCACACGATGCGGGAGTGCGGGCAATAAAAGACATATTGAAAAGGACAGATAAGCCTGATACTTTTGTCAAATTTGTGAGTGAAGACCTTGGTTTTGTACTAAGAAACAGTACTTTCAGGTATGAAGGAAAGTGGTACAGACAGGACACCGGGACCCCGATGGGGACGCCGGTGTCCTGTACGTACGCAAATCTATATTTGGCAAAATTTGAAGATGAAGTGGTATATTCCACTAACAACCCATTTATACAATACATCAGGACTTACGTCCGCGTTGTGGACATTGTCCTGATGATATGGTCGGGTCAAAGAGCCAGTTTGCTAATTTCGTCACATACCTGAATAGTATAAAAGGATATAATATGGAATTCCCATATTAATTCGGTGGACCCGAACTTGAATTCCTAGATGTCCGGATTAAAGCGGAAAATGGTACATTGATAAGCGAAGGTTACAGGAAGGAGGTAGCACGCAACTCAATTCTACATTACCACAGTTCACGCACAGCAGCTGTAAAGAATGGAATTCCTTATGGGCAATTCCTGCGTCTTAAAAGGAACAATGTTCATGATAGTACATATCAAAAACAGGCCGATGAATTGGAATATAGGTTGCAAGTAGAGATGAGCGAACTTGACGAACCCGAATTCGTTACGAATTTCATGAAAAATTCGATTCGCAACGAATACGAATATCGCCGCGATTCTATCGCACGAATCGCTTAATTAAACTCCATTTTACAGCCTACCAGGCTATTGTAGAGCTAAGATGGCGGATCCACATGTGAGTACATGGGGCAGGGGATTATGGGAGGGAGGGAAACAGCGGCGGGAATGAAGGTAGGCGGGCTGACCCAGAACCACATGTGAGATGTTCACTGACACCTGTGATGTCACAGCCCCTGTATAATCAGCGGCCATCTTGCCTCTCTTTATTTCATCTATGCACTCAGATGGAGAGGACGGGACTGTGTGTGTGTGAATAGCTCATACCACAGCGTTACACTGCAACTGCTAGTCCCATCAGCATTAGGGAAAGACAGGAGTGCAGAGTGCTGTGCAGTTACTCTGAGAAGGATCACTGATAGCTAAACCTCCCATTCACGTTATTGAGCATTGCAGCAACGAGGGGCAGATAGCTGTCAGCTGCCTCATACAGATCTCCAAGATGCCTGAACTTTCTGAAGCATCTTATCTCTACATTTTTCAGCTCTATTGAGTTTTTTTTCCCCACAAATCTTCTGCTGCTCAGAATTGTGTGACAGAGTGGAATTTAGGGTTTAATCCCTGGATTTTTTTTTGGTAGTGCTGCACTGTTGGGTCCTGCTGCATAAAAATAGAAATAAGTCATATTAGTGTGGACTTTAGTGTCTTTTTACCATTTTTCACCTATTACTCTGTCTCTGTGCTAAATTCAGTGTTATACCACACGTTATACACATGCCGGTGTATTAAAGAAATTTTTTTTTTCCTGAGTACAAATAGTACAATTTTTCAGTGGCCTTATCATTGTAAAGGGCCTAAATACAAGCAAACAGCGTACCATATACTACCTTTTTTTCTGTCTCTGTGCTAAATTCAGTGTTATACCACATGTTATACACCTGCCGGTGTATTAAAGAAAAAAAAGGTTTTCCTGCGTAAAAATGCGCTTAAAAGTGGTCTTATCATTGCAAAGGGCCTAAATTCAAGCAAATAGCGTACCATATACTACCTTTTTTTCTGTCTCTGTGCTAAATTCAGTGTTATACCACACGTTATACACCTGCCAGTGTATTAAAGAAAATACATTTTTCCAGAGTAAAAATACGCTAAACAGCGGCCTTATCATTGCAAAGAGCCTACATACAAGCAAATAGAGTACCATATACTACCTTTTTTATGTCTCTGTGCTAAATTAAGTGTTATACCACACGTTATATACTTGCCGGTGTATTAAAGAAAAAAAAGGTTTTCCTGCGTAAAAATACGCTTAACAGTGGCCTTATCATTGCAATGGGCATACATACAAGCAAATAGCGTACTATTTAGTACCTAAATTTCTGTTTTATACCACACGTTATACACCTGCCGGTGTATTAAAGACAAAAAAGGTTTTCTTGCATAAAAATATTCTTTTTCAGTGGCCTTATCATTGCAAAGGGCCTAAATTCAAGCAAATAGTGTACCATATACCACCTTTTTTTCTGTCTCTGTGCTAAATTAAGTGTTATACCACACGTTATACACCTGCCGGTGTATTAAAGAAAAAAAAAGTTTTTCCAGCGTACAAATACGCTTAACAGTGCGCTCATCATTGCAAAGAGCCTACATACAACCAAGTAGTGTACTATTTAGTACCTGTATTTCTGTCTCAGTGCTAAATTCAGTGCTATTCCACACATTAGTATACACTGGCTGGTGTATACAACAAAAAAAGAGTTTTTTTCTGCGTATAAATACGCTTAACAGTGCGCTCATCAGTGTAAAGGGCATACATACAACAAAGGAGTGTACTATTTAGTAACTGTTATTCTGTCTAGGAGCTATATACTTTGAAAGGACAGCCGTAAGTAATCGCCTGCTGCTGTTCTATACCCTCATAAACGCACTAAGTATGTCAGGCAGGAAAGTGCCAGGACATGCACAGAGAAGGGGCAGAGGCCTACATATGTCAGGCAGAGTTGGCAGCAGACTTGGGGCGAGTGGCAGCAGGAGTCGCTGCAATAGGCCTGAGCTCCCGTTAACACCCAGCGGTCGTGTCGTCGACCCATCTCTCCTAGTCAATTGTTTTGCACACTCATCCCCGTCATCACAAGCGACATCTGACAACCCCAGTCAAGAGTCAGTGGGTTCCTCAGACACAACCCTCAGTTGGCATGGCTCGGGAGCAGTCCCTGTAATCCCATTGCCTTTGTCCTATGCTGTTCCCTCTCCCAAAGAAGTATCTCATGCTTTGGGTTCAGCTCCACTATTTAGCGAGGACGATGTAATAGAGGACAGTCAGCATCTAATGGGCAGCCAAGAATGTGAGGAGACATGCGTCCCTTGCTCCACAAGGCGGCCAAGTAGTGATGCGGAGAGTGACGTGGGAGGCGGTGTTTCAATTGCCCAGGGTCCTGAGGCAGACACTGTTGTGGAACACGAGGAGGACATCAGTGACGTGCACACATCTTTTGATGATGATGAAGCCGATCGCAATTGGGAGCCGGGTGCAGAAGCCGGGGCTTCATCATCATCAGGAGAAGAGATTTGCTCTTTGTCTATGAGGCAGCAAGGCGGTAGCACGGTTGGCAATCAGCATGGTGGTGGAAGTAGTGGAAATTCAGGAGCCAAACGTGCCAGGGGGAGACCACCGCGACAAGCTACCATTCAGGGAGGTAGTGGAACAGGGGTTCCTGGAGACGGCGCCAATAGCAGTGAAATAGTGCGACTTACGGGTGGGAAAATCAGCTACTCTGCAGGTGTGGTTGTTCTTCATAAAGAATCCGGAGGACCTTAGCGTAGTCACATGCAAAATCTGTGGGCAGAAACCCAGAAAGTGAAGCGTGGCCAGGGTCCCAATCTCAGCACCACGGCCCTGCGTCAACACATGATTCGCCACCATAAAGCGGCCTGTGATAACCGTGGCTCCGAGGTAGTGGTCCAGCCTGCCGCATCACCCAGTGGCCATCCGCTCCCTCCGTCATCCAGCCAAGGCTCCACCACCTCAGCCGAAGGGAGCATTGTGTCAAACCATCCTTCTTGCACTCCTGCTTCCTCCGCTCGTAGTCAGCCATTCTGCCAACAATCGATCGGCGAAGCCATGTCCAAGAGACAACAGTATGCGCCCACTCATCCAACAGCGCAGAAGTTGAATGTGCTCCTGTCCAAGTTACTGGTGTTGCAGTCCCTCCCTTTCCAACTGGTGGACTCTGCAGCTTTCAGGGAATTGATGGCTTGTGCCGAGCCGAGGTGGAGAGTCCCAAGCTGTCATTTCTTTGCGAAGAAGGCAGTACCAGCCCTGCATAAGTTTGTACAAGAGAAGGTTAGCCAGTCCTTGAGCCTGTCGGTGTGTTCAAAAGTGCATGGCAGCGCCGACGGGTGGAGCTGTAACTACGGGCAGGGACAATACATGTCTTTTACGGCCCACTGGGTAAATGTTGTTCCTGCACAGCCACAGCAGCAACTTGGACAGGTCACACCGCTTCCTCCTCCACGCTCTGGCTCACAGGCAGTTGGTCCTTTTACAGTGTGCGCCTCCTCCTCCCCCATGTCCTCGGCCTCCACTGCACATCCAAATCTCGGTGGCCCTTCATCGTACCACGTGTGTAGGGCACAGCGGTGTAAAGCCGTCCTTCAGATGGTTTGCCTTGGCGAACGGGGTCACACAGGGAAGGAACTGCTGAAGTTCATTAGGGAAGAAATCCGAGTATGGCTTACTCCACGAAATCTGGAAATAGGAACCATGGTGACCGACAATGGGAAGAACATTGTGGCCGCGCTATGACAAGGAAGTGTGAACCATTCGCCCTGCATGGCACACGTGTTAAATCTGGTTGTCAAGAAGTTCATCAAGTCTTCACCCCATTTGCAAGACATCCTGACAATGGCAAGGAAACTGTGGATGCACTTCAGCCACTCATACACCGCCAAGCACACTTTGCTTCAGCTGCAGCATCAGAACGGTATCCCACAACATAGTCTCATTTGTGATGTTGCCACACGTTTCGGAATTCCACCCTCCATATGTTGGACAGACTATACGAACAAAGAAAAGCCATCACGGATTTTTTGATGATACAAGCAGATAGGAGTACTCCCCTGTGTAACTTCAATGTGAACGAGTGGCAGCTCATGTCCGACAATTTCGATAAAATTTTGCGTTTTTTTGGGGTGGATTGTGAAGCCCGGGTGACGGGTGTGTAGTGTGTACTCGTGCATCAGTCAACTCCAGTCTGTGTCCGTTAGGCAATATATGGGTTACTGATGCAGCAGAGGTGGGGCCTTGGTCTTGGAATTTCAATTATTTAAAAAAATGTGAACATATTATGTGGTTTATTATATTATGGAAGAATGTCTTTGGGTGGTCCACCGTCCTGCATTATAGAGTCTTCTGAACTGCTGTATATGCGCTTGTTTTAACAAAAAGGTATTTTGTCAGACAATTTCGATAAAATTTTGCGTTTTTTGGGGGTGGATTGTGAAGCCCAGGTGATGGGTGTGTAGTGTGCACTCGTGCATCAGTCAACTCCAGTCTGTGTCCGTTGTCCGCATGTCCACACTATGTCATTCAGTCACTATATGGTTTCCTGACACTTATGCCACCACCAGGCTCTGTCATTGTGCTGCTGTGCGGCAGTGATTCTAAGAGCGATGCCGGTAATCTGCATGCTATTCTGAATAACAGTATTATTTCACTAACCCAGCACACTCCATATGCGTTTTAGGACACAGCAAAGTGTTCTATACCCCTATAGAGGCTGTATGTAGGCTAGAAATAGCCTTTTTCAACATCGATTCGCCGCGAATAAATTTGGATCGAAACAAACTTTTCGGGAAAATTCGGCGAATCAGCCGAATCGAATTTTTGAAAAGTTTGCTCATCTCTAGTTGCAAGAAAGAAAATATCCTCAGACCATTGTTAAAAAGGGAAGAGAAAAAGCTGAACAAAAAACACGAATAGAGTTAATGGGTTCGAAAAAATAAAAAAAACAACTAAAAACTGATAAATCTCCAAAAAGGTTTACTTTTACATTTCAGAATACACCTGCAAATAAAATTATAGAAAGAGCAGTGAGAAAGAATTGGTTTATCCTGGAGATGGATGAGGATATAAAAGATATAGCAATTAATAAAACGCTTATGTCATATAGAAGAAATAAAACGTTAGGGGATATTCTAAAACAGCACAATTCAGGAGAAGACAAGAAAAAGAAAGGTAGTGATTGGCTTGGTGAAAAAACCCATAAAGGGAACTTTCAGTGGAAACATTTTAATTTTTGCAGCTTTAACCTCTTCAGGACATAGGGCGTATGGATACGCCCTGCATCCCGAGTCCTTAAGGACCGAGGGCGTATCCATACGCCCGTGGGAATTCCGGCCCCCACCGCTAGCCGGTTGGGGACCGGAGCCGGATGCCTGCTGAAATCGTTCAGCAGGCATCCCGGCATATCGCCCAGGGGGGTCATTATGTCCCCCCATGTCGGCGATCGCCGCAGATCGCTGGACAATTCAGTCCAGCGATCTGCGGCGATTCCGGGTCAATCGGGTCTCCGGTGACCCGGAATTACTGGCTGTTCGGGGCCGTCTCTGACGGCCCCGAACAGCCAGAGCCTGCAGGGGTGAGGTGGCACTGGTGCCACCTCACGATCGCCCTGATTCGTCGGCCGGATTACCGGCCGACCAATCAGGGCGCCTGCTGCGGGTGTCACTCCCGCACCCGCTCCGCCCCTCTTCTGGAGGACGTGAGCGGGTGCGGGACGCGCACCCCGGGTGCTGGGGACCCCGATCCCCGGCGCCCCTGTTGGGATCGGGGCCCCAGGAGCAGCTGCGGCGGCGGGACTGACCTGCAGCGTCTGGATCGTTGGAGGTGAGTGACAGCCTCCTGCTGTTGCTTAGCAACAGCTCCCAGCATGCAAAAAGGGCATGCTGGGAGCTGTAGTTATGCAACAGCAGGAGGCAGACCACCACAACTCCCAGCATGCCCTTATGGTCATGCTGGGACTTGTAGTTTTGCAACAGCTGGAGGCACATTCTTTCTATGGAAAAGTGTACCTTCAGCTGTTGTGTAACTACAACTCCCAGCTTGCACAATCAGCTAAAGTGCATGCTGGGAGTTGTAGTGGTGCATCTGGTGGTTGCATAACTACAACTCCCAGCATGCCCGTTGGCTGTCGGTGACTGCTGAGAGTTGTAGTTTTGCAACAGCTGAAGGCACACTGGTTGTGAAACTCAGAGTTTTTTTTTACCTAACTCAGTGTTTCACGACCGGTGTGCCTCCAGCTGTTGCAAACTACAACTCTCAGCAGTCACCGTACACCATGCACCGTACATGCTGGGAGTTGTAGTTTTGCAACAGCTGGAGGCACACTGGTTGTGAAACACTGAGTTAGGTCACAAACTCAGTGATACATAACCAGTGTGCCTACAGTTGTTACAAAACTGCAACTCTCAGCAGTCACCGACAGCCAACGGCATGCTGGGAGTTGTAGTTATGCAACAGCTGGATGTCCCCCCCCCCCCCCCCCCAATGTGAACGTACAGGGTACACTCACATGGGCGGAGGATTACAGTAAGTATCTGGCTGCAAGTTTGAGCTGCCGCAAACTTTCTGCTGCAGCTCAAATTGCCAGCGAGAAACTACTGTGAACCCCCGCCCGTGCGACTGTACCCTAAAAACACTACACTACACTAACACAAAAAATTAAATAAAAAGTAAAAAACACTACATATACACATACCCTTACACAGCCCCCCTCCCCTCCCCTCCCCAATAAAAATGAAAAACGTCTGGTACGCCACTGTTTCCAGAACGGAGCCTCCAGCTGTTGCAAAACAACTCCCAGTATTGTCGGACAGCCGTTGACTGTCCAGGCATGCTGGGAGTTTTGCAACAGCTGGAGGCACCCTGTTTGGGAATCACTGACGTAGAATACCCCTATGTCCACCCCTATGCAATCCCTAATTTAGGCCTCAAATGCGCATGGCGCTCTCACTTTGGAGCCCTGTCGTATTTCAAGGCAACAGTTTAGGGTCACATATAGGGTATCGCCGTACTCGGGAGAAATTGTGTTACAAATTTTGGGGGGTATTTTCTGCTTTTACCCTTTTTAAAAATGTAAAATTTTTGGGAAAACAAGCATTTTAGGTAAAAAAAAAATTTTTTTTTACATATGCAAAAGTCGTGAAACACCTGTGGGGTATAAAGGTTCACTTAACCCCTTGTTACGTTCCCCGAGGGGTCTAGTTTCCAAAATGGTATGCCATGTGGGTTTTTTTTTTGCTATCCTGGCACCATAGGGGCTTCCTAAATGCGGCATGCCCCCAGAGAAAAATTTGCGTTCAAAAAGCCAAATGTGACTCCTTCTCTTCCAAGACCTGTAGTGCGCCAGCAGAGCACTTTTCACCCCCATATGGGGTGTTTTCTGAATCGGGAGAAATTGGGCTTCAAATTTTTAGGGGTATTTTCTGCTATTACCCTTTTTAAAAATAAAAAATTTGGGGGAAAACAAGCATTTTAGGTAAAATTTTTTTTTTTTTTTTTACATTTGCAAAAGTCGTGAAACACCTGTGCGGTATTAAGGTTCACTTTATCCCATGTTACATTCCCCGAGGGGTCTAGTTTCCAAAATGGTATGCCATGTGGTTTTTTTTTGCTTTTCTGGCACCATAAGGGCTTCCTAAAGGTAACATGCCCCCCAAAAACCATTTCAGAAAAACGTACTCTCCAAAATCCCCTTGTCGCTCCTTCCCTTCTGAGCCCTCTACTGCACCCGCCGAACACTTTACATAGACATAGGAGGTATGTCCTTACTCGACAGAAATTGGGCTACAAATACAAGTAAAAATTTTGTCCTTTTACCCCTTGTAAAAATTCAAAAATTGGGTCTACAAGAACATGTGAGTGTAAAAAATGAAGATTGTGAATTTTCTCCTTCACTTTGCTGCTATTCGTGTGAAACACCTAAAGGGTTAAAACGCTGACTAAATGTCATTTTGAATACTTTGGGGGGGTGTAGTTTTTATAATGGGGTCATTTATGGGGTATTTCTAATATGAAGACCCTTCAAATCCACTTCAAACCTGAACTGGTCCCTGAAAAATACTGAGTTTGAAAATTTTGTGAAAAATCGGAAAATTGCTGCTGACCGTTGAAGCCCTCTGGTGTCTTCCAAAAGTAAAAACATGTCAATTTTATGATGCAAACATAAAGTAGACATATTGTATATGTGAACCAAAAAAAAAATGTATTCGTAATATCCATTTTCCTTACAAGCAGAGAGCTTCAAAGTTAGAAAAATGCTAAATTTTCAAATTTTTCATCAAATTTACGGATTTTTCACCAAGAAAGGATGCAAGTATCGACAAAAATTTACCACTATGTTAAAGTAGAATATGTCACGAAAAAACAATCTCGGAATCAGAATGATAACTAAAAGCATTCCAGAGTTATTAATGTTTAAAGTGACAGTGGTCAGATGTGCAAAAAACGCTCCGGTCCTGAAGGCCAAAATGGGCTCCGTCCTGAAGGGGTTAAAGGGTAGCTCCCACCATCCTATTTTTTTTTCTGTCCCTGCCTATTGCCAATCGATCCCTAACCCCCTCCCTGCTTTTAATTTTTATTTTTACTATATCAAAAATGCCTTTTGTCTGCCTGGCAATGTGCTCACTACCAGGCAGACTTCCCCAGCAGGCACCACGTCACTTATGCCTGCTGGGGGGGACTTCCCCCCTTAGTTCATCTACACAGGGTGCCTCCAGCTGTTTCATCACTACAACTCCCAGCTTGCCTTGACATCTATTGGCTGTCAGGGAATGCTAGGAGTTGTAGTATTGAAACAGCTGGATGCACCCTGTGTAGATAAACTATTAGTTAGTTACATGCGGCGCTAGCCCGTCCCCTCCGTCTCCCTCCCCCCCGCGCCATACCCCGTTCCCTCCATCACAAACCCCTCCCCTACATACCCTGTTCCCTCCATCACAAACCCCCCTCCCGCATACCCCGTTCGCAGAGTCCGGCAGCGGGCGTGCAGGGACAGCAGCGGCGACGAGGCAGCGGTGGTGGTGGCGATGTGCGGGAGGAGTGGCCTCCCAGCCAGTGGCCGGGGAGCCAATGCGCTCGCTCCCTGCCTGTCTGATTGACAGGCAGGGAGCGAGTGCAGCCTAACTGAAAAAGGACTGATTGCCAGGCCAAAATCAGTCCTTTTTCAGGCGTGACGTCATGCCAGGCTGCAGCCGGCCACTAGGAGGGAGACCCTTAGTGGCCGATTTTCAAATGTAAATTAAACAATTTTAATAAAAAATTTTTTTTATAAAAGTATATTAGAGATATGTTGTAGTACATAAGTACTACAACATATCAAAAAAAAAAAAGTTGGTGACAGTGCCCATTTAATTTATGCCAAAGATCGTTCAGGATTGGTCCTGTGTACCACACAGTCAATGAATTGATTACTTGTAAAACAAAAAACTTTGTGTATGTTATCTTCTGCTCATGTGTAGTGTTGCTCGCGAATATTCGTAATGCAAATTTTATTCGCGAATATCGCATATTCGCGAATTTGCGAATATTCGCGAATATAGCACTATATATTCGTAATTACGAATATTCGTTTTTTTTTAACTTTATTTTTTTCACAGTACACATCACAGTGATCATCCCTTTCTGCTTCCAGCTTGTGTGGTGTAAAGAAGGCTCTAATACTACTGTGTGAGACCGTGTGCGAATTTTCGCATATGCGAAAAATTGCATATGCTAATTTTCGCATATGCGAAAATAAATCGAGCATATGCGAATATTCGCGAATATATGACGAATATTCGTCCATATATTCGCGAATATGCGTTAATTTGAATATGGCCTATGCCGCTCAACACTACTCGTGTGGGTTCTATTACATCGTAAAAACTATAAGAGATTTGTGTGCTAGAATTAGGGAACACTTTTACTCCCTGCATACAAAGAAAGGCGCACCTAGATTTATTTTGCATGTAATAGAGACACACGGAGGAAGCTTAGAAACACTGCGTTTTGCCGACATCGAAAGAGTCACAGTTAAAGCACCTATTTAGTGCGAAACAGCATTGCTGCCTCTCAGTGGTGCCCCCCCCCCCCCTCTGCTTGTTACCATCTATGTCTTCTCCCTGGGCAACACGGTTGTGAGTATGTGCTTAAATAAAGAAATTTGCTGAAACAAGAAGACCAGTGAGTGGCCGACTTATTTCTACACATCTGCAAATACATATGGATTTATCTTCCTTTTGGTCTGAGCACCACCTACTTCTTATGTGCATACCGCTATAGTGCTTATTAACCAGGGATCACAAATTAAGCTGTGCCGAACTATCTATTCCTATCTATTGAATTATAATTATGTTAGTTGATTATCTTTATGGACCCTAGAATTATTTCACTTATTTACACACATGCAAATTTTCCACATTGGTTTCACCCTTTTCTTATCATGTACACGCACAATTGTTTTCTGGTTTGATGCATGTAATAATAGTATATACACACAATATATTTCCCCATATGCATAAATAGAGTTAACACCTTTCACCCATCACTTTATATTCACATTTCACTCCACATTTAGGCTGATGACATCACTTAGTTGCCACCTTTTTTGGTGATACCTCTTATCATCTTTCACCCTGTTTTTGATATTAGGGTATATCAGCCCCCCCCCCCCCCCCCCAAACATACGTACATATAATTCATTATTATTATTATGCCTTTTCTCTTTTCTGCGACCAGTGACACTGACTTCTTAAATATGACATTCCATGCATTATTGCATCCTCTGATGGGCTTCATTTAATGTTGCATCATATATATATTTGTGTTGCCCTACATACCATTTGTCCAGGTCTGTATACCAATTGTTGTTCCGGTAAGATAAATAGACAGACTGACCGGGATAGAGCCACTCTCAGACAAAGGTAACGTACCGAAACGTACGTTGGAGTAGTGCTATCCCGGCTCCTGCCATTCAACTACACATTCCTGGCACTGTTTTATTGGTCTGTATCACATTTCGTATTTACATCACTTGTGTTTACATGCACGTATCACTTTTCCTCTAGCTAAGCACTTTTTCCTCACTAAAGGATATGACAAGTATCACCATGAGATGACTGCTATGTACCTTTATGTGCAATAAGTATGTTGTAGCTACCTTTTCATTATACCATACTCGCTTATTTACATTCACACACTGCATCCTTTTATGGTTGCCATGGGATGCAACCTGTTTATATATGTATTACCATTTACTGTTAATGTGCAGGGCCGATGTTATCACCTTTTTTTTTTATGCTGTATTCCTCTCGCATTTACATGTTTTTATCATATGCATTGTCTTCTCTATGTAATTAATAAACTCAGTATTAGTTCAAAGTAAACACAGGGACATTAAACTTGGGAATCTAATATAAATCTTAAATTTAAACAAAAAAAAAATCAATGTAATCTTTTCAAGACTGAGGCCCTATGGTCGTCTATGTCATATTACCTGTGGAATTATCACAAGAATCCAATGAAACAGCTTGGAGCTATAACAATGAACCATAACTGAATAAATGAAACATTCGCACTTTCATAGTCAGGGGGGGCGCTGAGAGGCAGGGTCTGGAATAGGTGGTATCTTGCCTGGCGGATGACAGTCAGCTCGATTTTAAGATACAAGTACGTTTTTCACTGCAGTGGCTGTAGCTTCATGCGCCCACTTATCCAATGGCAGAGAAGCTGAATGTGCTCCTGTCCAAGTTGCTGGTACTGCAGTCCCTCCTTATTCAAGTGGGCACTCAGAGTATGGGGGTGCGCTGAGAGGCAGGGGCTGGAACATGTGGTAACTCGTCTCGTGGAGGACCGCCAGCTCGATGCTCACCAGAATGGGTAATCAAAAAATGTAAATAAAATTAAATTAAATTAAAATTACATAAAAAATCTGCCACATCCAGATGCTCTGTGGCAGTGATTCTAATAGCGATGCCTGTAATCTGCATGTCATACTGAATAACAGTATTATTTCACTAACACAGCACACTCCCTATGCATGCTTGGAGAAAGCAAAGTGTTCTACACCCCTATTGAGGCTCTCTGTAGGCCAGAAATAGCCGTTTTTAACAGCGATTCGCAGCAAATAAATTCGACATGAACCAAATTTTTTCTGAAAATTCGGCAAACTGGCCGAATCGAATAAAAAAAAATCGCTCATCTCTATTCACTGTGAATTGCACTGAAATTCACTGATGATGTTCTGTCAGTATCAAATTGTATGTTAGTGCCCATTGCTCATAGGAGGTCAGTGCCTAGTATGTTGACAGGTATGTCCTTGCTCACTAGGAGTTTTGTGACAAGTTGTTGGTCTCTGAATGTGATTTTTGTGGGGAGTGTCTTCCCTCTACCCCCACTGTTGCCTGAGTGTTTTGTGACAAGGCATGCTGTGGAACATATTTCTTCTAAAAAATACTTGTGGCTGCCCCCCGTGTCCTCTAGAAAAGAGAGATTGTCACCAAAGATATTTCCCTCTATCTGGACTGAGGTACCCTCCCCCACTGAAGACATAATGGGATGGGGTTGCATGCTTCCTATTGGTAATTTACAATTTATTGTTTTGCAGCCTGAGACTTCTGGTGATTCTGCACTGTCCCATTCTGCTTGTCCTTCTGCAGCTTTCTACATTCCCTTTTAAAATGTCCTGGTTTTCCACCACAGTGGCACTTGAAGTTATGCTTATGTCGGGAACCAATGCCAGCTACTGTATTTTGACTAGCATACAATACTTTCTCACCGCAAACCCCCGCCAGTGTGTATGTACCCTAAAAACACTACACTACACTAACACATAATAAAGGCAAAACACTACATATACACCCCCTTACACTGCCCCCCCCCCAATAAAAATGAAAAACGTATCGTACAGCAGTGTTTCCAAAACGGATGCTCCAGCTTTTGCAACAACTCCCAGCATGTCCGGACAGCCATTGACTGTCCAGGCATGCTGGGAGTTTAGAAACAGCTGGAGGCACCCTGTTTGGGAATCACTGGCGTAGAATACCTCTATGTAAACCCCTATGCAATCCCTAATTTAGTCCTCAAATGCGCATGGTGCACTTCGGAGCCCTGTTGTATTTCAAGGAAACTGTTTAATGCCACATATGGGGTATTTCTGTACTCGTAATTGCGTTATAAATTTTGGGGGGCTTTTTCTCCTTTTACCCTTTATGAAAAGGAAAAGTTGGAGTCTACACCTGCCTGTTAGTGTAAAAAAATAAAAAAAAATTACAGTAACATGCTGGTGTTGCCCCATACTTTTTATTTTCACAAGAGGTAAAAGGAAAATACCCTATATGTGGATGAAAAATGCTCTACGGACGCACAACAAGGCTCAGGTGTGAGAGTGCACTATGTACATTTGAGGCCTAAATTGGTGATTTGCACAGGGGGGGCTGATTTTACAGTGGTTCTGACATAAACGCAAAAAAATTAATACCCACATGTGACCCCATTTTGGAAACTAAACCCCTCACGAAACATGACAAGGGGTATAGTGAGCCTTAACACCCCACAGGTGTTTGATGAATTTTCGTTAAAGTTGGATGGGAAAACAAAAAAAAAAATGTTTTAACTAAAATGCTGGTGTTACCCTAAATTTTTCATTTTCACAAGGGTAAATAGGAAAAAGCCTCCAAAAATTTGTAACCCCATTTCTTCTGAGTAAGAACATACCCCATATGTGGATGTAAAGTGCTCTGCGGGCGAACTACAATGCTCAGAAGAGAGAAAATGTGTCCGGAATTGAATGCCACGTGTGTTTACAAAGCCGCCATAGTGCCAGAACAATGGGCCCCACCCACATGTGACCCCATTTTGGAAACTACAACCCTCACAGAATGTTATAAGAGGTACAGTGAGCATTTATGCCCCACAGGTGTCTGACAGATTTTTGGAACAGTGGTCTGTGAAAATGAAAAATATAATTTTTCATTTGCTCACCCCACTGTTCCAAAGATCTGTCAAATGCCAGTGGGGTGTAAATGTTCACTGCACCCCCTTTTTTTATTCTGTGAGGGGTGTAGTTTCCAAAATGGGGTCACATGTGGGGGGGGCACTGTTTTGGCATCACGGGGGGCTTTGTAAATGCACAAGGCCCCCGACTTCAACCAAATTCTCTCCCCAAAAGATTAATGGCACTCCTTCCCTTCTGAGCATTGTTGTGCGCCAGCAGAGCACTTGATGTCCACACATGGTGTATTTTCATACTCAGAAGAAATGGGGTTGCAAATTTTCGGGGGCATTTTTTTCCTATTACCTCTTGCAAAAATGCAAAATTTGGGGAAAAAACTGCATTTTAGTGATAACATTTTTTGTTTCATTTACACATCCAACTTTAACGAAAAGTCGTCAAACACCTGTGGGTGAATGTCATTTTGAATACTTTGAGGGGTGCTGTTTTTATAATGGGGTCATTTATGGGATACTTCTAATATGAAGGCCCCTCAAATCCATTTCAAACATGAACTGGTCCCTGAAAAATTCTGATTATGAAAATTTTTAGAAAAATTGGAAAATTGCTGCTGAACTTTGAAGCCCTCTGATGTCTTCCAAAAGTGAAAAGATGGGAGATATATATAAAAAAGAGATGCGCTCCTAGTGGAGAATCATAAGGTGGGTTGACGTGTGGGCGTGTCTTTTGCACCTTACCGTGTAGCGTTGTGCTGAGGGCACAACACCTGGATGAGCTTGTAGACTCGCTGGGGTTTGTAGTTGAAAATACGGGCAGCAGCCTGGGCGTCCTTCACCGTGACCTCCAGGCCGTGGTGTAGCTTTAGTATGAGGAGAACCGAAAAGATAGGACTTGCTTAGCCCTTGGCGCCTATTCCCCAAGTATCGAATCCAGCCGGTAGTAGTCCATAAAACAACTGGCCTTTATTGGTAAAAATAGTCCACACCGCTCCTACAAAGAAACCATTACATTCTCCTTTAATGGTGTTTCCAGCGGGGCTTTGTTCCTTCTCCCCTGGACCGAACTACTAATCTACATACCGGTTTCGGCGTGTTCCACTCTATGCTTGTGCTACGGGGTAACTCCAAAGAAATACCCCCAACATGCAGGGACAGCGCATGCGGCGACAAACGGGTCCGCAGCTTGCCAACAGTGGGCACTCGTACATGAGACCTCAGCGCCTCCTAGAAATTACAAGGTTCCAATACCTAATATGAATATCACAAACCTGGCGCACCAACCTGCGGAGAGTTCCTCATCTTGTTAATATTCGCAGCCTGACCGCAGCCCAACAGCAGTGGGCACCTTCTAAGGGAGACCTCAGCGCCTCCTAGGAGTGACGAGGGTATAAGTGCTAATTTATCCAATATAGAGGTGTTATACCAAATCTATAATTCTGCTTTACATATTTGAAGTTTTTCATGTTTAATTTCCTTATGTGTAAAAAAACTTTTTGCCAAAATGTGTTAATTACAATGACCCGGTGACCCAGCAGCAGTTCTATGCCGGTCCACAGGTGTATATTTAAACGAGCGGGAATGTGCTCTTATAACAGCCACTGCCTGATGAAGAACCCGGCCCGGGTTCGAAACCAATGTGTTGCACCCTTCTTTTTTACCAATAAAGGCCAGTTGTTTTATGGACTACTACCGGCTGGATTCGATACTTGGGGAATAGGCGCCAAGGGCTAAGCAAAAGTAAAAACATGTCAACTTTATGATGCAATCATAAATAGACATATTGTATATGTGAATCAATATATAATTTATTTGAGATGTCCATTTTCCTTATAAGCAGAGAGTTTCAAAGTAAAAAAAAAATGCTAAATGTTAAAATTTTTCATCAAATCTTGGAATTTTTCACCAAGAAATGTTGCAAGTATCAACAAAATTTTACCACTAACATAAAGTAGAATATGTCACAAAAAAACAATCACGGAATCAGAATGAAAGGTAAGAGCATCCCAGAGTTATTAATGCTTAAAGTGACAGTGGTCAGAAGTGCAAAAAATGGCTTGGTCCTTAAGGTGAAAATGGGCTGGGTCCTTAAGAGTTTAAAGCAATACAAAACAGAGTTGAAAGCGAATTCATAAATAACACAGAAACGCATAAAGAGAAACACTTTAATACAGTTTGGTCTGCTTTAGATATGGCCTCCCTAATAAAACACATTAAATAACAGCTTCACTTTTGGCCAGAAAAACACAAACTGGGGAATAAAAAAATGTACAACAATGCCACCCACTGGTGATTTGGAAGTCTCTTCAGAAAAAACAGCGCTTGGGTGTAACGTATATGTTTAAAATGTGAAAATACGTATGTCAGACTGGAGAGCAGCTGTAGCAGCTATTTTTCTGTTCCACACTTCTGACACTTGTGTGCTTGAAAATGTTAGAGAATTTTTTCTTAACATGTCACACAATGACCAAAGCATCTAAAAAATTTCAGCAATGTCCGGAATAAAATTAAATGGTCCATAACGATTTTATGGCATAAGTACAATGCATTCAGAAAGTTTTCATACCCTTTCAGTTTTTTGACATTTTGTTACATTGCGGTCTTTTGTTATGTACTAAAATTTAAAAATATATATTTTCCCTATTATTCTATACCCAATACCCCTTAATATGAAAGTAAAAATCAAATTTTAGAAGTTTTTGCAAATGAAAAACTTAAGTAGTCAGACCCTTTGCTATGACAATTAAAATTTAACTATGGGGACCTCCAATTTCTCTTAATCATTTTTAGATGTTTCTACACCTTGACTGGAGTCACCTGTGGTAAATTTAGTGGCTTGGACACGATTTATAAAAACTTAATCCTGTCGATTTATAAACGATTTATAAAAACGTAATCCTTAATATAAGGTCACACAGCTAACAATGTATATCAGAGCAAAAATCAAGCCATGTGAAGGAAGAAATTGCCTGTAGAGCTCAGAGACAGGATTGTGTGAAACCACAGATCAGTAGAAGGGTTCAACAAAATTTCTGCTGCACAGAAGATTCTGAAAAGCATGGTGACCTCCATAATTTTTAAAAGGAAGAAATAAGCAGAAAGATTCTTTCATGTGACGAAACCAAGATTGACCTCAATTCTAAATGTCATGTCTGTTTAGAACATTGATCCAGGGATTTATTCTGACTGCCATATTTGGAGTCGGGAAGGAATTTTTTACCTCTAGTTTTTTTTTTTTTGCCTTCCTCTGGATTAAAGGACAACTGCAGCGGTATGACACTTATCCCCTATCCACAGGAGCGCTAAGGCGCGTAGAGTCGACCTAGAGGTCAACGGTGACGCCCCGTCTCCTCCCCGTCTCCTCCCCGTCCCCATACAGTTCTGTGGGGGAGACGGGGAGGCACGAACGCTGCCTCCCCACCTCTTCCATAGAGATGTATGGAGGAGGCTGCCGGCTGCAACGTCATGCTGCGGCAGGCACGCCCCCTGCACGGGACAGCCGCAGCCCCGTACAGGAAATCACAGGAGGTCCCAGCGGTAGGACCCCCCGCGATCAAACACTTATCCCCTATCCTGTGTATAGGGGATAAGTGTTAATCACGCTGCAGATGTCCTTTAACTCAGTAGGGACTCATTAGGGATATAGGTTGAACATGATGGACTCTGGTCTTTTTTTAACCTTATGAACTATGTTACTATGTCTAAAGGAAACCAGACACTGCTCATCATCTGCCCAATATAACCCCTACAATAAAGTATAGTGGTGGCAGACAATGACCCTAAGTACACAGCAGAGACAGGAGAGGCTTAGGGACAACTCTGTGAATGTCTGTGAGTGGTCCAGCCAGTGCCTTGAATTACACTCAATGGAAAATCTCTGAGGAGACCTGAAAATGGCTTCCATCAACAGTCCCCATCCAACCTGACAGAGCTTGAGAGGATCTTCAGAGAAGAATGGCAGAAAATCCCCAAATCCATGTGGATGTGTAAACCGCGTGATATCATCCCCAAGAAGACTGGTGACTGTAATCTCTGCCAAAGGAGCTTCAACTAAGTACTGAGTAAAGGGTCTGAATACTTATGTGAAGGCAATATTTTATTTTTTATTTTCAATAAATTATTACAACTGTTTTCAAAAAATGGGGTTTATCTGGACCGGTTTGCATCAAGTTTTTATCAATGTTTTATCAGTAATAAACATGCAAACTATACTATTCTTGCTGACAATACTGGGACCCCCCTGAAAAAAAGCAGATAATTCCAAGGCAAAAAAATAATAATAATACTTCAATAATATCACTGAAAGACTGTTGTGCCTGTAAATCCACCTTTTGCTTGATCTGATCCCCCATTCAGTAACTTTTTATATAATCCGTACATGCGAAAATGCAATAATTGTCACCATTTGCACATAATATAGGTTGCATATGTTGCTTGGTAAATTAAAACATTTTGTACTATAAGATTGTTTTAAGAGCCATCACAAGGTTTCATGACATGAACAATAGCGGAGCCATTTGTGTGGCCTGGTGTACATGGCCATTTGCCCTTTTACACAGGATGATGATCAGTAATAAACATTCCTACAAACACTCAGCTTATAATCCACCTAATAGTTGCCTTACAATTGTAGCACTAGTTGCTTAGTCAAAAATGTGTAAAAATATTAAAATATAGTAACTCGGGGGCTGATGTTATCATTTGACAATTCAAGTATTTGGCTCATAGGCAATGTCTTAAGGAAACAGCAACTATTCATATACCTTTTGAAAGGGGATCCCACACTTTGGACCTGCTTGTATAAGCAGGAAGGAAAACTACCACGTGTTAAAGGGGTACTCTGCCCCTAAACATCTCATCTCCCTGCTGCACCCAGCGTTCGTTTAGAGCGTTGGGTGCAGCGCCGGAGGCTCATGACGTCACGATCACGCCCCACTCGTGATGTCATTGCCATGCCCCCTCAATGCAAGTCTATGAGAGGGGGCGTGACATCATGAGCCTCCGTCTCGCATCACCAGTCATCCAACACGGAGCGAAGTTTGCTCCATGCGCCGGATGTCTGGGGTGCCGCAGTTGAGATCACGGGGGTCCCCAGCGACGAGATCCACGATCAGACATATTATCCCCTATCCTTTGTATAGGGGATAAGATGTCTAGGGGCAGAGTACCCCTTTAATGGCTTCAGCTCTGGCAGAACCTACCTATCCTTGTATTACAAGGACATTCTTTCACTTGACTGACTACTATGTGCCATCACAGCACCATAAAGCAGGCCACCCAAGATAATAATTAATCACCTTTCCACAAGTTGAACCCCCACCTATCGTGAGAATAAAAGTCATCTGTCCCCATGAGTGAAAGGAGTTGCAGTGTGCATGGTCGACTATTGCTACAATGATTAGCTTTGGGACTGTCAAAAATAGGTGAGCACTGTTTTTGACTATCCTTGGCAGTCTCATGGCAAGTAAACGAAGTTGCCGCCAAGTACATTCACACACTCCATTTACCCAGGTGACAAGGGTACTTCAATTTCACGATCGGTGGGGGTTACTGTGGTCAGACCCCCACTTTTTCGATACTTATCATCTATAACCCCTTTAACTCAAAATGCCCTCAGTTTAAAAAGCCAGACAACCCTTTTAAGATTGTGATGACTGGCACTGTATTATAGAGAACTGCACTAAAGAAAAATAAATTCTAAAAATAAAACAGCAGAGATGTAACCAATATAATAAAAACTCTGCTGTAATAAAACACGTGGAAACGTTCAATCACGCTCTATTTTTAGAAAACATATTTAAAAGCATTTTTTCTGACAATACTTTCGCTTCAGGAATGTCAGCTTTACAGAGCCAGTAATGCTTTCACTATAAGAAAAGCCAGGAGCTGTCCACCCTCTAGTGCTGAATTTCAATAGGCGCAGCCTGTGGGATAGTAAATCATGTAACAAGGCACAGAGGAGGAATTATGGTTCAGTGAAATAGGTACAGGAACGTGAGGTTCTGATCTGACAACAGATAACATTGCATCCAATGGCCAGGAAAGTACATTAAAATGCGGATGATTTATGTACAGTATATTATGCTGAGGGTCAATGCACATTTCTTAGCAAACAATGAAGGGTTAAACCATAAATTTGCTCAGGGTGAGGTGGACACTGAGAGGTTTTTGGCAGCTCAATGTATACTTTTAATTAAGAGATCGTTGGCCAACATGTCACAACAATAAAATACATTGTGCTGATATATCATCAATATATTTATACAACAATTTAGATACATTGTTAATCTAGCAAAATCATGTGTGGGATTTGTTGCCCTTTATCTTCTTGATACATGAAGAAGGATTTAAAAGACATTGCACTATATTGTCTTCTTGGCTAGCTTATGGTGTGATATAGAATCATTTTATAAAACAAACAACCCAACCTCAAGGACCCCACCATTAAAAATGGTGCATAATCTTTGGATAATGAACTAAAACAAAACGGTAATATTGGATGTACCGTATTTTTCACCATATAGGACGCTCCAGCATATAAGACGCACCCAATTTTAAAGGAGGAAAATCTAGAATACAATGTAAAGTATAGGACAGTGATCTTCAACCAGTGGACCTCCAGATGTTGCAAAACTACAACTCCCAGCATTCCCGGACAGCCGTTGGCTGTCCGAGCATGCCAGGAGTTGTAGTTTTGCAACATCTGGAGGTCCGCAGGTTGAAGACCACTGGTATAGGAGGTAATACTCACGTCCCATACTGGACCCGTCACCACTCATCACCACTGCCCTGGATGTCGCCCTCCATCGCTGTCTCCACTACCCCGGGGTGTCCCCGTCGCTCCGGAAAGTCTCTGCTCCCAGGTATCCTCGCTGTCTGTCGCCGCCATCACACCGCTCCTATTGGATGACGGGACGGCGTGCACGATGACGTGATGATGACGAAGGAGAGCGCCGACCATGCAGGGGATCCCGGCACGGAGCAGACACCGAGGAGGCAGGTAAAGTCCCTCCCGGTGCAAACGGGTTAGTGTCACTTTGCCTTCAGATGCGGCAGTCAGCTTTGATCGCCATGTCTGAAGGGTTAATACAGGGCATCACCGCGATCGGTGATGTCCTGTATTAATCGCAGGTCCCAGCCGTTGATGGCTGCAGGGACCGCCGCAATAGGACAGGGTTTTAATGTGTATTTGCCGTATAAGACGCACCAACTTCCCCCCCCCCCCCCCCCCCAGTTTTGGGGAAGAAAAAGTATGTCTTATATACGTCTTATACGGCAAAAAATACGGTAGATAGTTGTCAGGAGTCTGTGCTTCAATATCATTGCATTCAAGCAGTCTCCTGACGACTATCTACATCCAATATTACGGCTTTGTTCTGTTTCATTATCCAAACATTATGCTCCATTTTTAATGGTGGGGTCCTTGAGGTTGGGTTGTTTGTTTTATAATATGTTAATGCTGTCTGGCTGATTTGCATATTTTACCGGCCATTATCTTGACGTGGGGTACCAGCCACTCTTGTCTAATGTGCCAATCATAGGTGGTGGAATCCTTCTGTCTAGAAAAAGAAATTCCACTTTACAAGTGCTCCATAAAAGTCACATAGAAAAGCACTTGTAAATTAGGACTTCTTCTACTAGACAGAATGAATCCACCAGCAATGCTTTAGTTACAATTTCATAGATTCCTATTGCAGTTTCTCTCATCTTTGTTCCTGACTTTTTGGCTCGCTTGATCCCTTTTCACTGTAACTCAGCCTCCTTACTCCTACAGTATTGGCATACCAGGTCCTTCAGGACTATATCAGAGAGAGTGCTAGCTGCAGTCGATTATACCCTACTATGCAGTCTCTTCACTTCTACAGCTATAATACCCAAACTCTGTGATAGCTGATGGTCAGGGAAACCTTTTTATTGTCCGCAGTTACCATCCAAACCTTATTCATTTATTCATATAGTGCTAACATATTCCACACAGTGTTGCTCGCGAATATTCACAATGCGAATTTTATTCGCGAATATCGCATATTCGCAAATTCGCAAATATTTGCGAATATAGCACTATATATTTGCAATTACGAATATTCTTTATTATTTATTTTTTATTTTTTTTGTTTTCACAGTACGTCAGTGTGAACGATGCCATAGTGTGTGATGATTCTGAGGATGTGGAATCATTGTGGGTAGAATTACAAAAGGAGGGAAATACTGAAAAAATAGTATTTGGTGTAATCTACAGACCCCCTAATATCACTGAAGAGATAGAAGTTCGGCTTCATAAACAAATAGAGAGGGCCGCCCGGGCAGGTACAGTGGTAATAATGGGAGATTTTAACTATCCAGATATAGATTGGGGTCCAGGGTTGGCTAAAACTACAAAGGGGCGACAATTCCTAAATTTATTGCAGGATAATTTTATGGGCCAGTTTGTGGAGGACCCAACAAGAAGTGATGCCTTGTTGGATCTGATCATTTCCAACAACGCAGAGCTGGTTGGTAATGTAACTGTGCGGGAAAACCTTGGTAATAGCGACCACAATATAGTTACTTTTGACTTAAAATGTAGAAAACAAAGACAGGCGGGGAAGGCAAAATCATATAACTTTAAAAAGGCAAATTTCCCTGGGCTGAGGGCTGCACTACAGGACATAGACTGGGGGGAGGTGTTGTCAAATACTGATACAGAAGGTAAATGGGACATCTTTAAATCAACTCTAAATAACTATACAGCTAAATATATACCAAAGGGGAACAAATATAAACGATTAAAACTAAATCCTACATGGCTGACAAATGATGTTAAAAGAGCAATAAACAACAAAAAAATAGCCTTCAAAAAATACAAATCTGATGGGTCAGCTATAACATTTAAACAGTACAAGGAGCTTAATAAAATCTGTAAAAATGTAATAAAAACAGAAAAAATTCAAAATGAGAGACAGGTGGCCAAAGAAAGCAAAACTAATCCTAAATATTTTTTTAGATATATAAATGCAAAAAAACCAAGGACAGAGCATGTAGGACCCCTTAATAATGATAATGGGGAGGTTGTCACAGGCGATCAAGAGAAGGCGGAGCTACTGAATGGGTTCTTTAGTTCTGTATACACTATGGAAGAAGGAGCTGACATTGGCCAGGTCAGTGCTGGTAACACATCATGTAATGTACTGAACTGGCTTAATGTAGAGATGGTACAAGGTAAGTTAAGTGATATAAATGTAAGCAAATCCCCAGGACCGGATGGACTACACCCAAGAGTTCTTAGAGAGGTAAGTTCAGTAATATCTGTACCCCTGTTCATGATATTTAGAGATTCTCTGGTGTCTGGTATTGTGCCAAGGGACTGGCGCAAGGCGAATGTGGTGCCAATCTTCAAAAAGGGCTCTAGGTCTTCCCCAGGAAACTATAGACCAGTAAGTTTAACGTGCATTGTGGGTAAAATGTTTGAAGGACTTATAAGGGATTACATACAGGAATACATAGGGGATAATTGTATTATAAGTGATAGCCAGCATGGGTTTACTAAGGACAGAAGTTGTCAAACCAATCTAATTTGCTTTTATGAAGAGGTGAGTAGAAGCCTTGACAGAGGAATGGCTGTGGATATAGTGTTTCTGGATTTTGCTAAAGCGTTTGATACTGTCCCTCATAGACGTCTGACAGGTAAGTTAAGGTCTTTGGGTTTGGAAATTTTAGTTTGTAACTGGATTGAACACTGGCTCATGGATCGTACCCAGAGAGTGGTGGTCAATGATTCGTACTCTGATTGGTCCCCGGTTATTAGTGGTGTACCCCAAGGTTCAGTACTGGGACCGCTGTTGTTTAATTTATTTATCAATGATATAGAGGATGGTATTAACAGCTCTGTTTCTATCTTTGCAGATGACACCAAGCTTTGTAGCACAGTACAGTCTATAGAGAATGTGCATAAGTTACAAGTTGACTTGGATAGACTAAGTGTCTGGGCATCCACTTGGCAAATGAGGTTCAATGTGGATAAATGTAAAGTTATGCATCTGGGTACTAATAACCTGCACGCATCGTATGTCTTAGGGGGGATTAAACTGGCAGAGTCACTGGTAGAGAAGGATCTGGGTGTACTTGTAGATCACAGACTACAGAATAGCATGCAATGTCAGGCTGCTGCTTCCAAAGCCGGCAGGATATTGTCATGTATCAAAAGAGGCATGGACTCAAGGGACAGGGACATAATACTCCCCCTTTATAAAGCATTGGTACGGCCTTACCAGGAATATGCTGTTCAGTTTTGGGCACCTGTCCATAAAAGGGACACTGCGGAGTTGGAAAGGGTGCAGAGACGCGCGACTAAACTAATATGGGGCATGGAACATCTTAGCTATGAGGAGCGATTAAAGGAGTTACAATTGTTTAGTCTTGAGAAGAGACGTTTAAGGGGGGATATGATAAACGTATATAAGTATATTAATGGCCCATACAAAAAATATGGAGAAAAACTGTTCCAGGTTAAACCCCCCCAAAGGACGAGGGGGCACTCCCTCCGTCTGGAGAAGAAAAAGTTTAGTCTCAAGGGGCGACATGCCTTCTTTACTGTGAGGACTGTGAATTTATGGAACGGTCTACCTCAGGAACTGGTCACAGCAGGAACAATTAATAGCTTTAAAACAGGATTAGATACATTCCTGGAACAAAATAAGATTAATGCTTATGAAGAAATATAAAATCCCATCCCTTCCCCAATATCGCGCCACACCCCTACCCCTTAATTCCCTGGTTGAACTTGATGGACATATGTCTTTTTTCGACCGTACTAACTATGTAACTATGTAACTATGTACACATCACAGTGATTACCCCTCTCTGCTTCCAGCTTGTGTGGTGTAAAGAAGGCTCAGAACACTACTGTGTGAGACTGGCGTACGAATTTTCGCATATGCGAATTTTAGCATATGCTAATTTTCTCATATGCTAATTTGCATAGTTAATTATATATGTGTAACATTACAGGATACACATATGCAGGGAAAATGTTACCCTATTCTGAACCCTATAACTTTTATATTTCTCCTAATACGGGCCTATATGAGAATCATTTTTTGCACCCCGATCTGTAGTTTTTAACAGTACAATTTTAGTTTTGATGTGACTTTTTGATCGCTTTTTTTTAATTAAATTCGGGTCTTGCAGTTAGTTACTAACTACAACTCCTTGCATGCCCTGATACAGCCTGTGTCTCAGCTGCTGCCCCAAAGGAAAACTACAACTCCCAGCATGTTGGACTATATAGTAGTATATAGTATAGGTCAGTGTTTACCAACCAGGGGGTGCCTCCAGCTGTTGCAAAACTACAACTCCCAGCATACCCGGACAGCCGTTGGCTGTCCGGGCATGCTGGGAGTTGTAGTTTTGCAACAGCGGGAGGTGCTCTGGTTGGGAAACACTTCTATAGGTTCGGGAGTTGAAGGATTGGTTGGATAAACACTGGCTATTGTATTGCTGGTATTTTTAATATTAAAATACCAGCAAGGTGGCCAAAATACCGGCTGTGCCGGTAAAATACCAGTCAGGTCAAGTCATTTCTTATACATGGACATTTACACTCACTAGATCAATTCTGCCTGTAAATAATGTGAAGAATGCGAGGATTCAGGGACACCAAGACCATGTACCAAACGTCTGGACCAAGGGCCTAGGCCGGGAAAAAGGGGTTAAAGTAGAGCTGTATTAGCAAATGAAGGAGAGAACAGATCATCTGAATGTCTAGCACAACCAAAGAGCACATGAGATCAGCAAGGTTCCTAACAAAGATGCTCATAAATCAGGAAACAAACAACGGCAGAATGTTACAACATGGAGAGGTCTGTGTCAGGCCCAGAAAATCAGTAAGCGTGATAAGGAAGCAGAGGCTTGGTATAAAGACCTTGTTTAGATAGTATTTTTCTGCAAAGAGCTATCAAAGCTTTAAAGGCCTCAGTGTCCTCTACTGTATAGTATTTAAGACAAAGAAATAGACTTGTGGCTACTGACATCTGCTGGCGACCACACCAAATTACAGCAGGCCCAGAAAAGGTTGCACAAAACCGCTGAATATTCTGTACATTCTGACTTAGACTAAAAAAGGTGCATCCAAACATTAGGTGCAATGCTGCATTTATGACACTGTAATAGAATGTTGCATCATTTTGGTATGAAAAGGTGTGACTTTTTTTTTTTTTAATTAGGTATACGTAACTTAAAGGGGTACCCCGGTGGAAAACTTTTTTTTTTAAATCAACTGATGCCAGAAAGTTAAACAGATTTGTAAATTACTTCTATTAAAAAATCTTAATCTTTCCAGTCCTTATAAGCTGCGGAATACTACAGAGGAAATTATTTTCTTTTTGGAACACAGAGCTCTCTGCTGACATCATGACCACAGTGCTCTCTGCTGACACCTCTGTCCATTTTAAGAACTGTCCAGAGTAGGAGAAAATCCCCATAGAAAACACATGCTGCTCTGGACAGTTCCTAAAATGGACAGAGATGTCAGCAGAGAGCACTGTGGTCATGATGTCAGCAGAGAGCACTGTGTTCCAAAAAGAAAATAATTTCCTCTGTAGTATTCAGCAGCTAATAAGTACTGGAAGGATTGATTTTTTTCATAGAAGTAATTTACAAATTTGTTTAATTTTCTGGCACCAGTTGATTAAGAAAAAAAAAAAAAAAGTTTTCCACCGGAGTACCCCTTTGAAGGGTTTGTTTTTCACACGTCATGAACTTTCTATAGACTTCATATCCTGCAGCAAGGAGACAGGGAGAAAAACGCTCAACTGAACTTTGTGTTCATTCTAGCAATCTGTGAGGGTCTCAATACTCGGACCATAACCAATTAAAACCTTTGACATGTCCCTATGAGACATCAAAAGTTTCTTTTTAAATGAGAGAAACACTTGACATCATATCACATGCTCCGGGACTTCCATGTAATCCCTTGTAGCAGTACTGTATGGGTGAGAGATATCACAGAAGAGACTATACTCGTCTACTTTTAACTACACACCTACAAAAGGAACAATTGCAGCAGCAAAACAAAGTAGAAAGTCAAATAATCTTCAATGAAATACATAAAAAATTATTGATTCATGATAAATACAAACATGGCATAAAAGCTATACAATAAACAGCAGAGAAATGTCAAAAAAGATAGAATAATACATGTATTTATACAGAGATGGAGGCAACTGGAAACACAGGGGCGGTCCAGGCTATACAGGTGATCTATACATGAAAATATATAAGATACAAGTAACACCGATTGGCGATAGTGCCCTTGGGATAAGCAGGGGTATAAGCTACGATTGCAGAATTACAACTTACCGCATTTAAAGTGCTTGTGCAACAAAATAAAAAAAACTTGTGCAAAATTCTAGCTCAATACCCACATAAGGGTACGTTCACACCGGCAAATTTTTTTGCGAGTTTTCCGCTGAGTATTTGAAAGGGGGCGGGCTCTTCTCGGCTGTCCGCAGCAGATTTTCCGCGGCAGAATTTACACTACGGAAAATCCGCCACAAGCCCCATTGAAGTCAGTAGGGACTGCGGCAGATTTTCCGCAGCTTAAATTCCAGACAGACAGCACCACAGACGTTTCCCCCTATGACTGTTTTGGATAGATTTCCTTCTTCAGGGGTGGGGTTACTTGTAACTTATATAAAGTGACCCTCCGACCAACGATGGCCCCGACATATGATAATTTCAACATGCGATGGCCCCTCAGAGGCCATGGCATGTTGAAGGCAGCATCAACATACGATGCTTTTGTATGTCGGGGCTATCGCGTAAACAGCTATCTGACAGTGCAGACTGCTTCAGCTGCCACCGGATAGCCGTTTACGGTGCCCCGTGAGCTCCGGTGATTGTCACTCACCTGTCCTCGGGGCTCCGGCGCGTCCTCTTCAGGATCCCCTGCATCATCGGCGCTCACCATCGACGTCATCACATCGCTGCGCACGCTGTTCCGTCATCCAATAGGAGCGACGTGCGTAGCAACGTGATGACGGCGACGGAGAGTGAGGATGCCGGGGAAGCTGAGGCCTTGCCGGAGCGTTGGGGACACCTCGGGGATGCAGCGACAGCGATGGGCGGCGACATCCCGGGCAGCGGTGACGAGCGATGACGGTCCGGAGCGGTGGGGACAGGTGAGTAAAACTTCCTCTAACAGTGGTCTTCAACCTGCGGACCTCCAGATGTTGCAAAACTACAACTCCCAGCATGCTGGGTGTTGTAGTTTTGCAACATCTGTAGGTCCACAGGTTGTAGACCACTGTCCTATACTTTACATTGCACAGATCCCTCAACATGCGATGGTTTCAACAAACGATGGTCCATTTGGAACGGATTACCATGGTATGTTGAGGGACCACTGTATTTTCATGTATAGATCACCTCTATAGCCTGGACCGCCCCTGTGTTTCCAGTTGCCTCCATCTCTGTATAAATGTGTTATTCTATATTTTTAGATTTTTCTCTGCTGTTTATTATATAGTTATTATGCCATGTTTATATTTATCATGGCTTAATATTTTTTTTATGTACTTCAATAAAGATTATTTGAATTTCTACTTTGTTTTGCTGCTGCAATTGTTCTTTATGTAGGTGTGTAGTTAAAAGTAGACAAGTATAATCTCTTGTAGGTGTGTAGTTATTAGTTGCATTGGGCAGCGTTCACATGGGCCTGAGTTATCAGCGGGGGTCACGTTTGGGATACAACTTACCGAATGGGTTATCCCACCCTATATCAGCTGGATGTTGTTCAGTTGTATATTGTCTACTTTTAATAAATGTCCTTAGTAAAAAAAAATGGTAAGCAGTGTGCCAAATTGTCATATATATATATATATATATATATATATATATATATATATA
This sequence comes from Hyla sarda, assembly GCF_029499605.1. Classification (NCBI taxonomy): domain Eukaryota; kingdom Metazoa; phylum Chordata; class Amphibia; order Anura; family Hylidae; genus Hyla; species Hyla sarda. The sequence goes on along the minus strand of NC_079198.1, from coordinate 74,749,116 downwards.
TATATATGACATGCTCATTATCATATAGGTTATATAACCAACTGGGTAGTGGACACAAAGCTATGTGCTTATGTAGGGAAAATAAACCTGAGATACTAAATTTCAGAATTCCCCAGCACTTTAGACTTCATCAGCACTTATCAATCTAGATTTACCAGACCCCAGAAGCAGACTTTATCCAGCCGCCAAGCTTTCCACTGCAGTAGAACCTTCCGGGCTAAGTGCTTTCCCTGACTATTCTTGTCATATATTCCTCCCCGCAAAGCCTAGAACATACTCAACATTTAAGGGTCTGTAGTATAGACAATCAGGGGACATAGCATACATTTCCTTAAAGAAAAACTGTCAGCTGGCTCCCCCCACACTAACCAGCGGTTCTGGGGGTACTGATCAGTTTTGCCTACCATGCCCAGATCCACCCGGCCGATATCTTCGTTTTTCCCTATATGCTAATTAAGTGCTAACTGGCACAGGCAGGGTAACTGGCACTCTGACGTCACAACCGCCGGCCACAATGCCGCCCAGCTCATCAATATTCCTCCCCTCTCTCTTCATTACAGAGCGGGGAGAAGAGGGAGAGGCGGAGGGAGGGGAGGAATATTGATGACCTCAGTGGCGCTGTGGTCGCCAGCAGTGAAGTCAGAGTGCCAGTTAACACTGCTTGTGCCAGTTAGCACTTAATTAGCATTTAGGGAAAAACGAAGATATCGGCCAGGCAGATCTGGGCACGGTAGGCATCAAACTGATCAGCGCCCCCCGCACTACCAGCCAGTACCGCTGGTTTGTGCAGGGGGAGCAAGCTGACAGTTTTCCTTTAAACAGGAGTTCTCATCTTATTGTGGGAGGGTAGCCAACACTGGATAATAGCCTGTGCCACCATGTTTACTGATAAGTATATGTGATTGACATTATTTCAAGCTCCAGTCCCATATGTTATCTTTTCACTTACAAATTTACAAGATATTTAAATAGGGGATCTCAAAGGGATTGTGTTAGCTGTATATCATGCTTAGAGCTGTATACATGGTTAGATAGCTGATGGAGACGTTGCTGAGCTGCAGTATGCATGATTTCTCTGTCCTCAAGCCTTCCTTGCTCGACTTTCAGCATTGAACCCTGTACATCAGGGAAGAGAAAGGTGGAGAAGCGAGGAAGCGTGCATGCTGAAGCTTAGTACAGCATCAATGACTCTGGAGTCTTGAAGTCAGTTCTAAGCAAGATATAGATTTGATAGGTTCCCTTTAAGCTGTAATTCGCATAGGTCTGTCTGAGTAACTAACTATTTAAATGAACTTGCTCTGTGTCAAATATTAAAATGCTGTGTAGTATACTATGAAGAAGAGATTCGTTGTTAATACTGTCTGGAACAGGACTGCATTATTGACTGCATCAACACATAACTAAATCCAAGCTAGAGTCACAGTAGATTTTAAACCAAGACAAAAAAGAAATATAGTATATGTTTTAGGCATTGGCCCGCAGGTGCCTTATTGAGAACATGGCCCTATATCTATAAACCCTCTCCCCTTTTGCAGAGCTCTTACCCATGTACTAATGCTCTGATCTTAAATTGTCATCTCAGTTGAATTAAAGGGGTACTCCAAATTAACTGGTTACAGAAAGTTATACAGGTTTGTAAATTACTTCTATTCAAAAATCTTAACCCTTCCAGTACTTATAAGCTGCAGTATGTTCCACAGAAAGTTGTGTAGTTCTTTCCAGTCTGACCGCATTTCTCTCTGCTGCCACCTCTGTCCATGTCAGGAACTGCCCAGAGCAGGAGCAAATCCTTATGGCAATGCTCTCCTGCTCTTGAAAGTTCCTGACACGGACAGAGGAGGCAGCAGAGAGCACTGTGGTCAGACTGAAAAGAACTACATTACTTCCTCTGGAGTATACAGCTGTTGATAAGTACTGGAAGGAAGGATTAAAAGGGTACTCTGCCGCTATCAAAAGGATAGGGGATAAGATGTCTGATCGTAGGGGTCCGGCTTCTGGGACCCCAAACTCCCGCCTCAAGCCATCCCCCTAAACCCCCACCCCGCGATCTTCAGGCAGCACCCTGGTGTTCAGAACATTTATGGCTGTGTGCCCGTGGTCATGATGTCACATATTGCCCCTTCCATTTATGTCTTTGGGAGGGGACGTTCCAGCAGCTACACACTCCCGCAATCAGACATCTTATATAAGATATCCAGTGGTGGAAAACCCCTTTAAGATTTTTATATAAAAGTATTTAATTTTTATTTATTTAATAAAATAGACATTACAGAGAAATAGACATACAGGTCGCAATTTCCCCTTGTCTTAGGATAATAGCAAATGATCATTCATTAAACTTTACCCCAACTGAAATAACCCTAACCACCTACTCCTGAAGTTATGTACTGATGTACTCGATGTACTATGTACTCCATGTACTAAATCTGCGTTACTCAATTTTTTTTATCTCAGCCAAAATGGTCATTCTCAGGATCTGGATGTCCGATAAGACCCCTACTTTTAAGGCTTGGTATAACTTAAATAATTAGATTTTTTTTTAAACTACGAGTACATCAGAGCCCAAAGAGCAAATAATAGGGGAAAAGCTATATAAAAGTAATTTACAAATAACTTTCTGGCACCTGTTGATTTAAAAAAAAAAAAAAAAATCCTCCAGAGTACCCTTTTAAACAGTATACACTCTGACAACCAAATTATTTTATGTCTTTTGCCTAGTTCTAAGACAGCATAAGCTGGACAGTCTAAGAATATACCAGATTTATCACAGTGGCTCAGGCTTTTATCATAAATCTGTTGCATTCTTACACTGTCTCGTTTTAGTTTAAACCAACTATTTCTTCCTCCCGTGTTGTCTGCTATCCTAATGGAATAAATTCTGGAGAAGTTTTTTTTTTACCTGCAGTTACGTGAGTGCCATGTTTTTTCTTATCTAGACTGTATTTCAAGGGTATATGCTATACTGTTTGTCACAGAGCACCACTTTTACTGCCGAACAGTTGGGGCTCCTGCCGGGGTCTCCCACGAGGTAACATAGGCATTCCTGATCAGTGAGCGGTGCCAACAGTATTCATTGAATATGTTAATTAGTTGGTATAAGCTGCTCCAAAAATGTGTTAGAATTCTGGCACAATTTGGGTATACAGTGTTGGATATTAAGTCATTCATCTTTTACTGAAAACATGTCCCATTTGTTAGACCTGGCTGGAAAAGTTTGGAAAAAGCTTTTTGTGCCACAATGTTGGTGCATTTTCAATAGGAAATCTGGGCAAATGTTTAACCAATGGTGGATAGAGATACGGCCCTACAAGTCACAGCAGTGTGCCAATAAGATTCCAATTCTTTATAGATAAGTATACATTTACTTGCCACTCTAGTTTTGAAGTATGCATAGACTTTATTAGCAATCTACAATATTCCAAAAGTTCCTTGCGTTTTGGTCAAATTGACTTTGAAGGTCATTCTGAACAAAACATTATACATTAATAGTATTTATTGGATTGCTAATATAATCTATGTATACTTTGAAATTAAAGTGCAGCCAATGTTTTACCTAGAGACGTATTTGGTCCTTGTTCTGGCTATGCCTTTATGTCAAATAACAGAATATACCAAAATGCAGTTTTCAGTATTTTTCCAGTGTTTAGAGAAAACACTTTTTCTCATAGTGGAGAACCTCCTGCCCAGAAGTTCCATTTTCAATGTTTTGATCACGGTAAGTTTGTAAAATATGGCAGCAGCGCCGACTTCTTCCTCGGTTGTTAAGTAGCCTGCACTCAACGTGTATCTGAGGAGTCTCTCGTCACCCATTCTCAACATGGGTATAGCTTTACAGCCTACAACAAAGAGCAAATAGTAATGCAATGCACGCTCTGAGGTCCTTATGTTCTGCTGGTATTATGCCGCTATATAGCTCAGCCAAATGTGTTTTCAGCCTAGGGATGAGCCTTCTGTGTTTAGTTTAGGCTTTCAGCCTGTTGTTTTATTATTTGCTGCACTGTGTTCCACAATAATAAACTTGAACCAGTTATAACTTTAGGCATTTCAGGGATGTCAGAATCTCAGCAACCGTATCTTTATCTCAACGCTTAGACTAAAGTCGGAGTACAGCACCCAATGGAGGGAGAAGATTATCATGACAAATCATGAACAATTCCAGGTTGTCACAATACGCCGGGTCCCCACACTGACAGCTGTTAATTACTTATAAGCCAGTCCCTGCCTCCATTCACTAAGTGTAATCGACTGCCAAATATCCGTGTCAGCAGTTCCCAACTATACCCACTGCAGACAAGCCAAAATGACTTGTTTCATAAGAGAGAAATTAGTCTGTTTTGGGATTTCTTGCTAACATTTTGATTAAATTAGCTTGGTCGTGATTAATTACATTAGGAGGCGCACTTTTCATTAGTTTATTAATCCAGTCAAAGTTAATTAAGTCAAAGAGTAAATGGCAAACCCTAAAGCTCAGTTCACAAAGGGCAGTTTTTTGGCTTTCAACTGTGTTTTTTGTTTGTTTGTTTGTTTTTTAACTATATTGGCCAAATGGGCACCATTATTAATGGCAATTCTAATTAACTGCAGTCAGACAGAGTAGTTCCTATGCTCAATTTTTACAGCCCATTATAGGCGGAACTTCCAGGATAGCAGGTCTAAGATAGTTATGTGTCTCTGGAGAGAGACCACCAAACAAACATATGTAGTCTTATATACAATGCCTGGGAGCAAACTATTCAAAGTAGCTCTCTCTATATATATATTTATTTTATTTTATTTTTTAATGATACATTTATTTTTTACATGGAATTCATCAGAACGCAATTCCATATTGTAACACTCACATTTCAGAAGACAGGAACCCAGTTGGATGTGGAGCCGCTGGACCTGTGTGGCAGATGACTCGGACCATACCAGGGAGGGGAGTTTAGGTGCCGCTGGTTTTCACCATAGCCCGCTGCAAAGTGGGATGAACTTGCTGCGGCAGGCAGCACCCAGGTCGCTAACCCTTGCACGGCTCACGCGGCTGAGGAGATGTGAGGCACAGGTGGGGTAAGGCAGCTCATAGTCAGGATAGCAGAAGGTCAGGGCAAGCGGCACAGTAGCGTAGTCAGGACGTAGCAGGAGGTCAGTAGGCAGGCGGCAGAGGAGCAAGGTTGGGTCACAGAGCAAAAGATCAGTTACACGGCAAGGCAAAAACAGGAATGCTTTCTCTCAGGCTCAAGGCAACAAAGATCCGGCAGGGAAGTGAGGAGGGTGGAGGAATTTATCAATGAGCCACAGTTGAATTACACTAATGAGTGCACTGACCCTTTAAATCTTAAAGCTCCGCACGCTCGCGCCCTAGGGGATGGCGACTTGTGCACCGAAGAAGAGAGGCAGAGGTGAGGGAAGGAGAAGCACCAGTTGAGTGATGGACTGGGGCTCGCATGCGGGTGCGTCCCTCGATGCGAGTCCCAGCGCCACCGGCAGCAGCAGGTAATGGGACAATGCGCTCAGGGCCAGCGTGTGCGGCCGGAGCGCATAACATAACACATTTATTGCTTATTGCATATTGCTTATTCATTGATGTTGCCTATATAGCATCCACATATTTGAAAGTATTGTACAGAGATTATCATTACTCACATCAGTCTCTGTATCCAATGAGACTCACAATATAAGTACCTTATCTCAGATATGCACATATAATATAGCCGAGGAAGCTAGTTAATATATCGACACCTTTTTTGAACATGGGAAGAAATAGGAGAATCCAAGGGAAAGCCACTCAGACACCTGGAAAAATAAAAGAAATAAGGTTAAAACTAAATAGTTGATAAAATTATTGTTGCATTTTATCCTGGTTTAGCTAGCTGTATAATACCCATAAAGAATCCTAACACTACACTGTGTTCATAACTCACCATGTGTCTGTGCTATATATAAAGTTCTAAATGTGACTCTATATAATCACTAAAGCATTTCTACAGATCCAGGAATGATAACAACAGTATAAAAGAAAGTCACTTTAACCTCAAAGTCACCATCACCCGGACCGATGTGAAATGAATCAGATTCCTTGAAATGTTGAAGAATACGACCATTTTAAAAGTCTGTGCTATGAGCTAAAAAGTGAAATGTGGGGAAAATCCATTTCTATAGATTAATCCTATTGACCTTTTGTCAGCTATAAAAACCATGGCTGCTCAGTAAATTAATTGTCCTCCATTAATACGAGTATCAGCGGCGAGAAGAGATAAGATGAAATGCATAGCTCTGCCTCTGTAGTAATCATATCAGAAGATTTGTAGGTACACAATGCAATTGGGAGCAGGAGAAGCGAGAGCTCTGGAGTCTGGATAAAAACTGTGTTTTGCCCTATCTGGTTTCTGTCAAGTCAGAATTTATCTGTCTGGAAGTGATAGTGATAAGCAATGAGTTTCAGATCCCAACTGATTGAACAGGCAGACGGTAAATTATTCACATGGATGTAATGAGTATCTGACATTAATGCATAGAAGAAGATACTGTAAACTGTAACTCTGTAAATGCTGCTTATAAGTTACTGTATTTTAAGAGATAATATTAATAGATGCCCAATATCAAAGGAAATGATTATCTGATAGTATACACCTCCAGTAGGGGCTTTCCAATACTCTAGGTAATGCACATCATATCAGAATAGATGCAGAGGGGTAGCACTGACGTATTTCATGAATACCGGGTTACAAATAGTTCTGCATATATTATAGTGCCTATTGTATAAGGAATCCATAGCTTGAGTTGTAAGAAATTGATTCCCATATAGTATTTAATAAACTATACATTAAATGTAGTGATGGGCCACTGGTAGACTTTAATAGTCTGAACATTGTTAAAGTGGCAGACATGGAAAAATCAGTTATCTCAGAGAGCAAAATTACTTCTGAACCCTCCCTCATTTTGACAAAGAATGTATAAAATAATAGGAATGCACACAGAAATTAGGCCTACCGTAATGATGAATCATACCGTGAGGCCCCCTTTATCAGGATCAACATTATTGCACAGGCTGTATGATATAGACAGTGGAAGGAGAGAACCTCTTCCCTTTCTTATTCCTGGAATAAGTTATCAGCATATCGGAGTGCTTCCTATTATTGAATCTATGACTGTTTTGTGACCATTCTTGCTTCTTACTTGCTGTGTTTTTTGCATTTGAAATTAGATTGTGATCGCTATGCTATAATAAATCAAGAGTTGATATAGACTCAGTCTACCGGCAATAAAGGACTCCAGCTTTGTAAACTAAAATGTAGCATTTATTAAGTACCATTAAAAATGTCCTCACAAAACTGGACACAGGTTATAAACAAAATAAGTACGCAAAAACAAAACTACTAAGATAGTATTCATACCATACACCACTGAGGTGTGGATGATTGTCAAGGTGTTGCTCACTCAATAGTGACCATAACCCAAAATTGTCACTGATACACACAGGAAAAATAAGTATCAACCAAGCTCTCTCTTGCCCTAACCCTGTGATACAGGGAGGGACTCAGGGTGGGACAACAGGGGGGGATAGGTCCGGAGCCAATGTACTCCCTACAATACCCCCCATGCTATGCCTTCTCCTGAGTCCATCCCTGTGTCACGGGGTTAGGGCAAGAGAGAGCCAGGTTGACACTTATTTTTCCTGTGTGTATCAGTGACAATATTGGGTTGTGGTCACTATTGAGTGAGCAACACTTTAACAATTATCCACACCTCAGTGGTGTATGGTATCAATTTGAATACTATCTTAGTAGTTATGTTTTTGCGCACCTATTTTGTTTATAACCTGTGTCCAGTTTTGTGACGACATTTTTAATGGTACTTAATAAATGCTAAGTTTTAGTCTACAAAGTTGGAGTCCTTTATTGCTGGTAGACTGAGTCTATATCAACTGATTTATTGTGCTGTCATACTATGGCAGGATTTCTGGACAAAATTCACACTGACTCTTGGACAGTTCAGGCTTAGGAGTTTTTTTCAGAAAGGGAAACCCTGACTACCTTTACTCTGACACCTTCACTTAAATCCACATTTAAGGATTTGGATCGGGCGTACAAAGCCAAAGTTAAGTCTTGGTGGGAAGTGCGCTCCCTGGAAAATTACTTTAAAAATAAAATCGTACCAGCAGGTCTCCGCATTAATATCTTACCCACAGCAAGATCCACAACTCCCACACTATTGGAGAGGTGGGAACAAAAAGCCATGGAGAACTCCGTGGAATTCATGAGAATCCTCTTGGAAGATACTGGAAAATACCACTAAAGCCCTTGATGACCTGATCAGTACAGCCCAAACTTTTAAGAGCAATGCTGACTATAACAGACAGGAATCCATCCCACAAACATCAGTTGAGAAGTTCCAACATTTCATAAAAGACCAAACAGCCTAAACTATTTTTAAAAGACTTTGCTGAGTTCAAGGAAAAACGGGCATATTATTTCAACAAACATCAAAATCTCGCTGCGTCCTGTACTGAAATATCCTCATCCGAATACGAGACCTCGGATACCGAACGGACTGCCTACTCCTCCTGGGGATATGGAAGAAGTAGGGGCAGCAGTGGCAGAGGATGGCTAAGTGTGGCCACACAACAAATACGTGCCCCCCCATCTCTACATTCTGGACAGCCCTTATCATCTAGATGTTCCTTTTTTAGGGAATATCGGGCACATGGACGAGAACAGGGGAAAACAGAGGAAAACATGCAAATAACAAGAGACTCAGAAAGAGGCTTGGAGGTTATCAAGTTATCCTTCAGGATCCTTACCAAATGGCAACTGGCCGTTCTGAGAAAAGGCCTTACCTTCATACCTGTAACACATTTCCGAGCTTTGGGTCAAAGACCTGAATTTATTTTGCCATAAACTCAAATGGCATCAGTTTTTCAAGTTCAACAACAGACGACAGTGCCGGGAATTGGGTATCTAATGCTGAGGGACCTTATGGAAGAAAGTGAAAGGCCACCTGGTTCTGGACCATTTTCCAAACTAAAACCTAAGAGTACCATCATGCCACCAGTCTCTGATGTGACAAGCATTGACATCTTCCTTGAGCTAGCGATAAGAGATATTGAGGCATTATCCTCTGACAGTCCGCCTTATTATAACTTGCACCCCAAAGAAATGGAGGCACTTCGGAACTTGGAGAAAGACAACAGTACAGTGATTAAACCATCAGACAAAGGCGGTAATCTGGTGGTAATGGATCATTCACATCGACGGATGTGCCAGGACATCCTACAAAATGAGGCCAATTACAAGCTTTTGGAGTGTGATCCCACCACTAACTAGATGGACAACCATAACAACCAGGAGTTTATGGTTCTGTACCCTAAGAATCCCATGACAGCAACATTTTATGGTTTGCCTAAGATACACAAAGGTACAAACCCTTTGAAAGGCATTAGTCTCTACATTGACCAGATTATGTGTGATTTCGTTACCTCTCCCCCATTGTATGTGAGGGATACGATGGATTTTTTGCACAGGATAGAGGAAGTGTCACTAGAGAGTCCAACATTCCTAGCCAGTATCGATGTGGAGTCTTTATATAGCTCCATCCCTCATGACAAAGCCGTGCAGTATTTCCTAAGTATGAGGGGTAATCAATATATTGCTCATAACAATTTTGTACTATCGCTTCTCCAGTTCGTTCTTACCCATAATTTTTTCCTGTTCGATCGCCGTCTATATCACCAGCTCAAGGGGACCGTAATGGGAAATCCCTGAGCCCCCAGATACAAAAACCTCTTCTTGGGCTGGTGGGTGGACACTGTGGTGTTCCCCCCAGATGAAACTATGTGGTCATCAAAGATCCATCTATGGATCAGATACATAAACGATGTCTTTGTTCTATGGGGTGGAACCAGCAAAGAATTTATGACCTTTATTTTACACCTTAAACCAGAATGACATTGGGCTGTTTTTCACTTACGAGATCCAAGAAAAATAATTATCTTCTTTGGATGTAAAAGTAAAGAAGGATGATCAGGGACGCTTCTCTACGACTTTATTTAGGAAGTCAACTGCCACCAATTCCCTACCACATTGGACGAGTCATCATCCCTCATCCCAAAAAAGGGGTATCCCCAAGGGACAGTACATCAGAGTCTGCAAAAATTGTTCGTACAACCAGGAGTTCTACGGAAAAGCAAGAATACTAGGTAATAGTTTTCAAGTTAGGTGTTACCCTGATGACTGTCTCCGCTCCGCCTTTTATCATGCAAGACTCTTAAATCCCTCTGAGATCAGACAGATAGATGGCAAGATGAGAATTGTCGGGATGTATGATGATAAGTCACATATGGTCTATAACATTATCTACAAATATAGGAATATTCTTCAGGCAGATCCCCATATTAAAGATTTTATTTCTGAGTGCCCCCTGATCTCCTACAGACAGAGGAGAAGTTTAAAGGATTGACTTGCCCAGAGTCACTATTCTAGACCCAAAAGGGAGGGCACATGGCTACAAAAACCACCAAGGGAAATTTTGTCTGTGGTGAATGAGTAGCTTGCCCACAGATGAAACGAGCAAATGGGTGGACTAGTTCGACCACGGGTAAATCGTTTTGGTGCAGGGATCTCACTAATTGCAAGACTAATTGCATTTGCAGTAGAAGTTTAAAAACCCCGCCAAGAGCTGTGAATGGCCACTCGGTGCCGGCCATTCAGGGCTCCAGGCAGGGGATTTGAAAATGAAATTACAATACAGTATATAAATCGCATATTACCATATCACAGGGGAGCGAAGCATGCTGCCAGCCATCGCATTGGGTCTCAGATGTGAGACTTGGTGCAATCAATCCCTCAGCCCCTGTACTTACACTCCCAACATGGAACAGACTCTGTTCCATAATGGGGGTAGTAGCACAAGCACTACTGTTGTCGCCCCAGCTGCCTAAAGACACCCACAGCTGGGAAACTACTACTCCTATCATGGAAACAAGACTGTTCCATGATGGGAGTAGTAGTAGTCCAGCAGCACTGCAGGAGTCCGCTGCATTCACCTGTTTTAAGCATGCTCAAAAGTAATAATGGTTCAAAAATGGATTTAAAAAAACCCGGGTGCAAACAGATGACATTAAAGGCACATCCGTATGCCATAGACTTCAATGTTGAATTTCAGATATCCGTTTTTAACCCATTATTTTGGCAGAAAAAGATACAGCATGCAACATCTTTTCTCCACAAAAAAAATCGGAAAAGGAACCAAACAAGTGCAAACGGGTGACAAAGGACTGTAAAAAAAAAATCCCATTGACATCAATGGTATCTATTTACAGCCGTTTGCAAAAGGGCTTGAACAAATTTGAGAACAGGCATGACATAACGGGGGCTGACGTTAATGTGAACAAGCCCTTAGAGATTCCAAACCTGTATCAATGAGCAATGAAACATCGCCTTTAAGAAGGCTGCAGCTGCTGGTTTACATGGATGAACAGTGACAGGTTCACACCTTCACAACACATGTATTTTAGAGCAATGTTATGAGATTTTTAATTGGGAGTCTGCATTAAAACCGTATGTGGCTGCTTCCTCTTTTAGAATATTTAATCCATTGTTTGCCTCCACTACACAGCTGTTATATTGGTGCTAGAAAACGTGCCATTAAAAATGATCTAATAATAGCAGGATTCCATTAGATCACTTGTTATGTCTCACAAACATCTGTTCTGTAATGGAGCAAATAATAAATACACACTTATCAAAATACTTCAAAAACACATGCAGCGACATGCTTCTAAGTGTGCAGGCAACCATTATGTCAGATTTTTATGAATGATATACATTTCTGAAATTTTAGTTTGTTTTTCTGTGAAGCAGTGCTAAATTGACACATGGGATACCTGTGCAACTAGATATACTTACTAAAGGGGTACTTCCGAATTTTTTATTTTATTTAACTATGCTACAGGGGCTGTTAAGTTAGTGTAGTTCATAATATAGTGACTATACCTGTGTTTCATTGTGTTCTTGCAATTCTTTTGTGATTTTTGCCCCAATGTTTATTTTTAGCAGCATACAAAATGTTGTCTCATGTCTTCCCAGGTTGCAGTGCAGCCCGAGGCATTACATCACTAGTCAGGTGATCAGAGGGTGCCTGTCTTTGTTTCAATGGGTGGAGTGATTACTTGATATGAAGGAGATCATTCTACAGGAAATTGTATTTTTGCAACAGCTGGAGACACCTTGGCTAGAAAACACTGGTCTATTGCATTGAAGGGATCACAGGTGTCTTTCAATGGGTGGGGTGGCTGATGTGTGGGAGGGAGAAAAGTGACCTCACACTTACAAACAAGAAATCATGGGACTTTTAGTTGGAGGAAGGGAACTCCAACAGGAAATAGCAATTTCACAAAATGATTGCCACAGTGTTATATTAATCTCACAACATAGCCAATTAGCCCCAAGACAAGAGCAGATCCTTTCTAAGCATATCTATTACTTTCTGGCAGGTAAGTACTAAAATCACCTTAAGAATGTAAAGTGTACCTGTCATTTAAAAATAACTTTAAAAGATCTTAATGGTTTTTTTTTTTTTTTTTTAGATCAACCCTTCAGAGTGGTGGTAAGGTGATGTTTGTGATCTCATTGCTGTTATTAAGCCCCTTATAGTCCCCTCCATGGAGCACAGCTATTTCGTATTTTCCCCACTTCAAGGTGGTGGGTCATGAGTAGTGATGAGCGGCATTGCCCATAATCGAATTTGCGATATTTTACGAATATTTAGACGAATGTACATCTTGTATTGTATTCGTTATATTCGCATATGCGAATATTCGCATATTCGATGACGAAAACAGTGAAGGGGTGGGCAACTTTACTATTGGTTGCTAGGGATGTTGTTGATAACCTCTGACAAGTGTATTTGCATCATTCTAATTGGCCCACAAGTGAAAAGAAGGAATATGCCAATATTCACATATGCGAATGTGCGAATATTCAGGACACATTTTAGCACTTGTAGCCTTCCTCTACTGTGTAACCAGGCAACACGCAGGTGGCCGTTAAATGCACGAGGAGGCGCCCATTGGATTACGTCACCTGCGGATCGGCACACTGGGCGTGACATCATGTAGTCATGGTAACCAAAATAACATAGTGTAATCATAACATGGAATAATGGGAAACAATAGCGCTCTCCCGACAGGAAGAGTTGGCATAAGAAAAGAGAAGAGATGCTCCCAATATCTGCGGACTCCAACAAGGTAATCACAGCGCTGTATGTGAAAGAATCTGGCTGGAAGTTCATATATCACACAGCTGGGATGTAATGCCACGGAGCCTGTCCGGATTGCTGTGTATATGGGGATATAGTTTGTGCTGACTGTACATCTGAAGTGCTGCAGGCTCACAGTATTGGTATATAGTAGCTTGTCAGAAAAGTCCATGTCTTTGCTGTCTGCGGTAAAGCTCATGCTGAACGTACATCTGAAGCGCTGCAGGCTCACGATATTGGTCCACTATAGCCTGTCAGAAAGTTTGTGCACTCGCTGTCTGTAGAGGTTAAGTGCTGTGAGATCCTAGTGTGTGTAAGTCCGTAATACAAAAGATGCAATCCCAAATGGGGTACAGTTCAGTAGTTCATAGGTATATATAGAGGGGGGTTAGGTAAGTTTGTAATATTTCCCCAAGTTCCGACGGATAATAGGTTGGCACAAGCAAGTGAAAATTTTAAGGGGGAAGACAGTTGTAAACAGCAGAATAGCAGGCAAACAGCCTAATATAACAAAAATACATGGCACCAATAGGGCAGGTTATGTCAAAACATATTCATAGAAAGAGTTATCCTAAATGCAAGGGTGATATTAGAACATACCCATCTTTAAACGTGTGCTGCCATGACAACCCATGTACAGAAGGATCATATCTGGATTGAGTTGACTGGAGCTGTAAATCATGGTAAGAATCGGATTAATATCATATTAATACAAATGCGTCATATTCTCTATTGAGTCCTATAGGCTCTAATCTTTGCAACGTATGGATCCAGAATGCCTCCCTCAGCAGGAGTCATTTTTTCAGGTCGCCGCCTCTCTTTGGTAATGTCACTTGTTCAATCACCTGGTACTTCAATTGAGAAATACTGTGATTCTTTTCTTTAAAGGGATATGGGATGGGCAAAAGATGGTTGCCAAAGCAGATCATAGACTTATGGTTGCAGATGCGGTCCTTGACCGCTTGCATGGTCTCTCCTATGTAAAGGAGGCTGTAGGGGCATTTGATGGCATAAATCACATTTTTTACTTCTGCATGTGTGGTAACCCTTAATTTTGAATGCTTAACCGGTATGTGGATGATAAATGTTATCTCCTCTCAGAAATCGATGTTGTTGCATTCGGAGCATTGCAGGCAAGGGAATGTGCCCTGTCGCTTGGTGGTTAGTGTCTTTTGTGTATGGGTACTCTCATCTTGTCTGGGTATGGCTCGTATCAAGGAGCTGGATAGGTTAGGAGCTCTCTTGTTGCAGATCAGTGGTGGTGTGGTGAATTTGGGAATATCCAAGTGTGTCTCTTGTAAAATGTGCCAGTGTTTACGGACAATATTGTCTATTTTGGGTATGAGTGTGTCACGCCAAGCGCTCCGGGTCCCGCTGCCTCCCCGGAGCTCTCACGGCGTGCCTTTACATGCAGCGCTCCGGTCGGCACCGCTGACCGCGAGCGCTGCTCCCGTGTCACCGGAGGGGACGCGATCCGAGGCACGGGACGTGCCCGCTCTCGGATCGTGCCCCATGTCTCTCACATGCCCCGTCCTCCTGCTCAGTCCCAGCGCGCGGCCCCGCTCTCTAGGGCGCGCGCTGGGTCTTTCAGATTTAAAGGGCCAGTGCACCATTAATTGGTGCCTGGCCCAATTATTTCCAAGCACTCCCAACACTATAAAAAACCCGCTTCCCCTTTCTGTCCCTGCCGGATCTTGTTGCCTTGTGCCAGTGAAAGCGTTCCCGTGTGTCCTTTGCCTGTGTATCCAGACCCTTGCCGTTACGAACATTTGCTGCCTGCCCTGACCTTCTGCTATGTCTGACCTTGCCTTTTGCCTAGTCCTTCTGTACCGCGCCTGACTTGAGTCGCTATCGGGTGGAAAGACCTGGGGGTTACCTGCCGCTGCAAGTCCATCCTGCTTTGCGGGGGGCTCTGGAGAAAACCAGTAACCCCTTAGATTCCGTTCCCCTGGTACGGCCCACACCATCACCTCACTGACATAGAGGATCCACTACCTGTGCCTACGCGCATACCACTCCGGATCCTGACAGAGTGGATGATATTTTCAGACAAACGCGATCCGTGGTGTAGTCTCTCTGTATGCTGCATGTGTTTTGTGTGGTACTGTTGGATCTGGCCTCTCCCAAGAGGTGTTTGGGGTAGCCCCTTTCCCTATATTTCATTTCCATTTCATCTAAGCTGGTTTGTCTCATCTCTGGGTCGCTCAATATGCGTTCTACCCTTTTGAATAGTGATTTAGGGATGGTAGGGAAGAATCCATAGTTATTCATATATCCTCCAAACCTCTAGATTGCACCCAACTTAATCTCTTGCAGAAGGGTTTATCCTTTTGTCCCGTTGACAGACTTAAACACATTCCAACTAGATCTTGACTTACATAGATTGTTCCGCAATGTTCAACTCAAAACACACTTTTCCACCATAAAATATAACCCTACACAACCTACACAAGAAAGTAGCACATTAACGCTCAACCAATTTAGACTCAAACTCAAAAGCAGGTATTCTCCACCTCACATTTACCACCCCACAGAATTCTTCATACAACTAGTCAGACATCTGGTCACTACCATAACTGACTCATATTTACACCATGACTTAGAGGTCAGACACAACATGACGAAACAGGAGAAAAGGGCATTACAGGATCTTATGAGAGAAGAAGACATGACTATAAAACCGGCGGACAAAGGTGGCTCTATTGTCATTATGGACACCACAACATATAATAATGAAATTCTACACCAACTCGCAGATGACTCCACATATTCACTACTCCCAGGGAATTCCATTTCAGGGATCCAAAAAGGAATCAATGACCTTGTGACACACCATCTCAACATGGGGACAATAGACACCAAAACAAGTAACTTATAAAACTTAGAAAAGTAACTTAGAAAAGGACTTTCCAGTTACACCTGTCATTTACATTCTCCCCAAAATACACAAAACGCTCATTAATCCTCCCGGACACCCCATTGTTGCATCCATAGATTCTGCACTCAATCCCCTCTCTGTCATGTTGGAAAAAGTATTGACACCACTGATTCATGACACCATATTATTCTTGTTGGACACCTCTTATTTTCTGACCACTGTTAACAAAATCACTAATACAACAAAAGATACCTGGCTGGTAACCATAGATGTCGTAAATCTATACACATCAATGGCACGTGACAAAGGCATTACAGCTACAATGGTTACTCCAAAAAAGGACTTACAATGACACACAAAAAGATTTTTTCATCGACCTCCTCAAGATAGTATTCTATGACAATTACTTTATGTTTAAAGACAAATTCTACTTACAAAAACGGGGCTCAGCAAATGGCGCGAACGTGCCCCCCCATATGCAAATGCCTACATGGCTTATTTTGAAGATCACCATGTATACAATACATCTACATTTCAATCACATGTCAAAACATGATGCCGCTACATCGATGATATTTTTTGCATATGGGAGGGCCCACTCCATTCTGTCCTTTGTCTCACACCTCAACTCAAGTCTGGGAGAAACTCCAATTTACAGTGACACATAGACTGGAAAGCGTATCATTTCTTGACACCCTTATACAGAAAGACGAACATGGCCTCTTACACTTGACAGAAACAGCCTCTCACACTTCAACATTGACCACCCCTACAGTATCAAGAAAGCCTTCCCTAAATCACAATTCATAAGCGTAGAATGCATCTTGAGCGACTTAGAGACAAGACTAACCAGATTAGATTAAATAGAAATGAAATTTAGGGAAAGGGGCTACCACTAACACCTCTTAGTAGAGGCCACATGCAACATGCAGAGAGAGAGACTACACCACGGATACCTTTTGTCCGACAATATCATCCACTCGTACCCAAAATAGACAATATTGTCCATAAATACTGACTCATTTTACAAGAGGCGCACCTGGATATTCCCGAATTCACCACACCACAACTGATCTGCTACAAGAGAGCTCCTAACTTATCCAGCTCCTTAGTACGAGCCATACCCAGACAAGATGAGAGTGCCCATACACAAAGGACACTAACCACCAAGCAACAGGGCACATTCCCTTGCCTGCAATGCTCCCAATGCAACAACATCCTGAGAGGAGATAAAATGTATTATCCACATACCGGGCAAGCATTCAAAATCAAGGGTTACCACACATGCAGAAGTAAAAAACTTAATTTATGCAATGCCCTTGGGGCCTCTTTTACATAGGAGAGACCATGCAAGCGGCCAAGGACCGCATCTGCAAGCCTAAGTCTATGATCTGCTTTGGCAACCATCTATTGCCCAGCCCATATTCCTTTAAAGAAAAGAATCACGGTATTTCCAAATTGAAGTACCAGGTGATTGAACAAGTGACATTATGTGGTGAGCCATGGGGTGTGATGTGAGGTGTAAGGGTCAGATGGTGTTGCCCAGGGGTAGATGTTATTAACCCCTTGGTGTTTGTGATGCCAGGGCATGGACACAGGCACTAGGACAGATGACTGGACTTGACCTCAGCAGGAAAAGAAGTGTGATCAAAGAAAGAGATTGCAGCTCCTCCTTTCCTTATAAAGGGGGGCTGTGCAAGGAGCCCATAGGTTACTAGCGAGGTCACCTGGTCACTGAGGTTCTCTGGGGAACAATACAATCAAATAACTTAAACATGTGACATAATCATGTGACTAACAATACAGGTCCTTTACTCTTTCATGTGAAAACTTATATAGACAGGGGGAAACACTGCAGAGGAGCCTCGGGGACATATAGGGACTCAACCTGAAGGGACTGTAGGATCACAATTACCTGAAAAGATGACTCCTGCTGAGGGAGGCATTCTGGATCCAAACATTACAAACATTGGAGCCTAAAGGACTCAATAGACAATATAAAAAACACATTTACTGTAATGTTATGATGTGTTTGTATTAATATGATATTAATCCAATTCTTACCATGATTTACAGCTCCAGTCATCTCAATCCAGGTCTGATCCCTCTGTACGGGGTGGTGGGTTGTCATAGCAGCATCTATTTGAAGATGGGTATGTGCTCATATCACCATTGCATTTCCGATAACTATTTCTATGAATATGTTTTGACATAACCTGCCCTATTGGTGCCATGTATTTTTGTTATATTAGACTGTTTGCCTGCTATTCTGCTATTTACTACTGTCTTCCCCCTAGCAAATTTTCACTTGCTTGTGCCAACCTATTATCCATCGGAACTTGGGGAGATATAATATTACGAACTTACTCCCCTCTATACCTATGAACTACTGAACTGTACCCCATTTGGGATTGCATCTTTTGTATTACGGACTTACACACACTAGGATCTCACAGCACTTAACTTCTGCAGACAGCGAGCGCACAAACTTTCTGACAGGCTACTATATACCAATACTGTGAGCCTGCAGCGCTTCAGATGTACGGTCAGCATGAACTATATCCCCTGATACACAGCAATCCGGACAGGCTCTGTGGCATTACATTCCAGCTGTGTGATATATGAACTTCCAGACAGATTCTTTCACATACAGCGCTGTGATTACCTTGTTGGAGTCCGCAGATATTGGGAGCATCTCTTCTCTTTTCTTATGCTATTGTTTCCCATTATTCCATGTTATGATTACACTGTTATTTTGGTTACCATGACTACATGACGTCACGCCCGGTGTGCCAACCAACCGGTAACGTCTTCCAATGGGCGCCTCCTCGTGCATTTAACTGCCCCTGCGTGCTGCCTGGTTAGACAGCAGAGGAAGGCTACAAGTGCCGAAACGCGTCCTGTTTATTATGCTGCCGAGCAATAAGATGCAATAAAACTATCTGCATGAAATTGTGGTGGGTGCAAGGAATTACTCCTTTTCTACTCTGCTGTCAAATTAGTAACTGTACCCTATATAAACTAATGACATTTGTATTACTAATTTTGCTTCTGGTACCATTGGCAACCCTTCAATGCCCCCCATATGCACATGCCCTGTTTGCCCACCCAGCTAGGCCATTTCTAGAATAATGTCCTGGAGATAGTACAAAATCATAACATACTAGAAACCGACACAGAACAAGAAATGGTGACATCTTCAAGCGAGAATACTCTGTTAACATTTGCTTTATATTACCATATTGCTTTCAATATGTTGCACATTTCACTTCTATAGTGAGTTATTGTTCCTTGTTCTTTTCTAATTCCCCCTGGGACCAATCATATAACAGATGATGTCAGTTTAGTACTTCTATCTGCATATGATGACTATTACACAGTTCCATACTTCAACACAGTAAAGTGTAGATATAAAATATAATTACTTCTATTAGCATTTTATTTCAAAGAGAAATATTAGGCCTGTTGCATAAAATGAATAACTTGGAATTATACGCTGGTGATGTCTTTATTGTGATTCTCCCACCAGCTCTGTACAGTGGTGTGGTGTCCCGGTACCGTATTGCATACCGTACCTTGTATGGTGGTCCCCAAAGTCAGAGTTACTACGTTCAGGTAGGGTCCCACAGGTGGGACAGCCCCTAGTTGCCTCTTTTCTTTTCAAATTTTCTAATATTTAAATGTATATATTTAATACAATGTATATTAGTATGCTTACCTTGGTAGTGCCGCAGGACGTTCAGTCATGTGACTATGTTAATTTCTCTATAGTATGTTGGAGGGCCTTTGGAGGTCCTTGAGTCACATGATTACCCATAACTCTTTGTACAGATAATTGACAGAAGTATTGGACCAATCAGCTTAAGTCCAGCCCCTGCCCATATAAGGGAGCTGCAGCCAATGATCGCTCTCTTGGGTTCTGGACTATCAGAGAGGACAGATCCGTGCAACTTACAAAGACAACTCTAGGCCTGAAGCCTGTTGGCCTTAGCGTGAACTCAATACGTGAGTCTTAAACTGAATCCCCGCTAAAGCTAGTGTGACTACAGGACCTCAACTAAATCCCCTAAATCCAGCGGAACAGCGCATATCAGTCTACGGACTCTAAAATGCTTAAGGTCCCAACCACTGTCAATATCTAAGAGACTTTGCTTGTACAGAGACTGTTCCGGTTATGAAGCTTGCATAAAATCTTCAGTAAAAGTTCCGACTGTTTTTAGCAAACTCTCCGATTGTGGACGTTCAATCATTTCCTACCTCTCTATTGCTTTTGGGAAGGGAGGCGGTAGGACAAGCATTGCAGAGGAGCCCTCACCCTGGCGTCATGAGTAGAAAGAGCTAAACAGACCCCTTTAAAGTACCGCACAGCTACACCCCATATACCCTACACCCCAAGCTACCAGAGTGGTAACAGCAAGCCATAGCAACAGGGGTTGACAGGGCATGTGCTGAATGTCAGGAGGATAGCTGAGAAGTCATTCTACCATGGTAAGGGTATATAGATACAAGATTGGGGCAACAAACTGAGTCTTTTGCTTCACATTAAGAAAAGCCTAGGCACACCTCGACTAAAAGTAGATATCTACCCCCAAATACCACAACCTCTTATGGTTGGTAGCCACTGATTGGCTGACCGGGCAATTCCCCATACCAAACTTGATCTCAGAGCTGCGCAGCAGGACTGGTGGTTTAGGAAATAAATATAGGCTTTGTTCTATTTAGCACCTTCCTGAACAAAACTTTGCATCAAGAATGACGCCAAAGTGTCTTAAGCACAATAAATCACCACATGTGGTGCAAGTTATGTAAGCTTGTTTTTTTTGGCATAAACCTCATCAGAATTTTGACACATGTACATTTATTTATCACCCCATAGTCCCCAAACCCACCCAGCCGAAAAGCACCACAAAGCTTGAGTTCACACACACAATTAATTTAACTGTCACCGTCACTGCGCAGGAGCTTTGCTTTTGTTATAGTGGTGAGTGGCGCTCCCCATCATTAACCCTTTAGATGACATGATCAAGGCCGATAACGGCACCCAAAAAATGTAATCATATATACAGGTTAACTCAGGAAGCTCATCGGAACCCTTGCTACGTGATTGCAGGGATCTGATGAGCTGAAGGGTCTCCTTACCAGCCTCTGGTCACCGAATTGCTGATTCACTGATAAAGCCTGGCTAAGCCTGAAATACTGCCCTGTATATGGAAAGATAAAAAAAAGTTACAGGGGCTAGAAAATGATTAACTGCATTTACCAACAAATTAAAGAGAAGATGTTATATTTACCATAAAGTGCACTGTGTAAAAACATCCCCCCCCTCAAAAAAATTAAAATAATTGTAGAATTGCAGTTTTTCTTTCTGTTCACGTCCCCCCCCCCCCCCCGCTACCCCCCCCCCCCCCCCCCCCCCCCCCCACACACACACACACAAACACACACACAAACACACACACACAAATAATAATTTTGGGGGTTTTGTGGTACATTTTATGGTAAAATGAAAGGTATCATTACAAATTAGAATTGGCCATGCAAGAAAACTGTGGATGAAAAAATAAAAAAGTTATGACTCTTAAAGGGGTACTCCCGTGGAAAACTTTTTTTTTTTTTCTTTAATCAACTGGTGCCAGAAAGTTAAACAGATTTGTAAATCACTTCTATTAAAAAATCTTAATCCTTCCAGTACTTTTTAGGAGCTGTATACTAAGGAGAAATCCAAAAAAAGAAATGCATTTCCTCTGATGCCATGATCACAGTGCTCTCTGCTGACCTCTGCTGTCCAATTTAGGAACTGTCCAGAGCAGGAAGAAATCCCCATAGCAAACATATGCTGCTCTGGACAGTTCCTAAAATGGACAGCAGAGGTCAGCAGAGAGCACTGTGGTCATGACATCAGAGGAAATGCATTTCTTTTTTGAATTTCTCTTTAGTATACAGCCCCTAAAAAGTACTGGAAGGATAAACATTTTTTAATAGAAGTGATTTACAAATCTGTTTAGCTTTCTGGCTCCAGTTGATTTAAAAAAAAAAAAGTTTTCCACGGGAGTACCCCTTTAAAAGCAATCTAATGACTTCATTCTTTCTAACACTGCGGAGGAAAGAATAAGGTTGGACTTTTTCATTTTTCACTATGTGAGTGCTTTGCTTGAATATGTATGTGTACCCAAACCTACAAATAAATAATCATCACTAGTTTGAACAGTCAATGGAATTGAGTTGTGCTCTAAAATGGTATTATTGATTTGTAGACTGAAATATTCCTCAATTTGCAAATGAACCTAATGAAATGGACCCATAGAGAAGACTCATATGTTAAGTATAATAAATGACAATATGTTAAAATCAAGCTTGCTAATTTAATTGAAAAACCTAATTGGAATTAGAAGCAATCTAAAAATGCAGATGAGAATTTGTTTCTCTGTAATGTGAGTAGTGCTGGTCTGTCCTTTATTCTCCGGTTCTTTTTCTGCAGTCTTTCTTAAAGTGTAAAAGTCATGTTTGTCTAACTCCTCTACACATAACACCTTCATCGCCTGCAGATGATTCAGCCCAGGAGGTGTTTCATTATACACATGCTGGCACGTAGTGTCTTGGTTTGGTGTACGCTTTATCAATAAAGACAAACCTTGCCCTTATAAGTGAATCTTAGGGGAAAAAAGAAGTTGAAGAGTGAGTATCTTGATCTATTACGTATCATATGATGTTATCATCTACATCAGTGTTACCCAAACAGGGTGCCTCCAGACGTTGCAAAACTACAACTCCCAGCATGCCCGGACAGCCAAAGGCTGTCCGGGCATGCGGGGAGTTGTAGTTTTGCAACACCTGGAGGCACCCTGGTTGGAAAACACTGATCTACGTTATTTTACTCACCGATGGTAAGATTTATCAGAACTAGTGCAATAGAAAATGATTCATCTTAAAGGGGTAGTCCAGTGGTGAAAAACGTATCCCCTATCCTAAGGATAGGGAATAAGTTTGAGATCGCGGGGGGTCCGACCGCTGGGGCCCCCTGCGATCTCTCTGTATGGGGGCCAGGCTCTCCGGCCAGATAGCGGGTGTCGACCCCCGCACGAAGCGGCGGACGACACGCCCCCTCAATACATCTCAATGGCAGAGCCGGAGATTGCCGAAGGCAGCGCTTCGGCTCTGCCATAGAGTTGTAGTGAGGGGGCGTGTCGGCCGCCGCTTCGTGCGGAGGTCGACACGCCCCCTTCCCGCGGGCTGTCGGGGCTCCGTACAGGAGATCGCAGGGGGCCCCAGCGGTCTGCAATCTGCAACTTATCCCCTATCCTTAGGATAGGGGATAAGTTGTTCACCACTGGGTCACCACTGGACTACTCCTTTAAAAGGGTTAAGTGCTAAGTGCTCTCTGATGACACGTGTCTCGGGAACCGCCCATTTAGAAGAGGTTTGCTATGGGGATTTGCCTCTAAACTGGGCGGTTCCCGAGACACGTGTCATCAGAGAGCACTTAGACAGAAAAGAACAACCTTAACTTCACAAGCTCATAAGTACTGAAAGGATTAAGATTTTTTTATAGAAGTAATTTACAAATCTGTTTAACTTTCTGGAGCTAGTTGAAGTATAAAAAAAAAAGTTTTTTCCTGCATAACCCCTTTAACCAATCAGATTCCAGCTCTTATACTTCACAGACCGTTTTAAAACAGGATAGAGCGATCTGATTTGTTGCACTAATTTAGATTTTTCTCATTGATAAATATTGCTAACTTCATTCATGCAGATACTTGATCAAGAAAGATATTATTCATTCCAACTTCAACCTTCATGTTTTGTTTATCCAGAACAAGACAATAAAAGCAGATTCCAAACAGAAAATTGGCACCAGAAATACAGTTAAAGGGGTACTCCACTGGAAAACATTGTTTTCTTAAATCAACTGGTGCCAGAAAGTTAAACAGATTTGTACATTACTTCTATTAAAAAATCTTAATCCTTCCAGTAGTTATCAGTTGCCCTGTGATCCATAGGAAGTCCTTTTCTTTTTGCATTTCTTTTCTGTCTGACCACAGTGCTCTCTGCTGACACCTCTGTCCATTTTAGGAACTGTCCAGAGAAGGAGAAAATCCCCATAGAAACCTCTCCTGCTCTGAACAGTTCCCAAAATGGACAGAGGTGTCAGCAGAGAGCACTGTGGTCAGGCAGAAAGGAAATTAAAAAAGAAAAGAACTTCCTGTGGATCATAACAGCAGCTGGTAAATACTGGAAGGATAAAGATTTTTTTAATAGAAGTAATTTACAAATCTGCTTAACTTTCTGGCACCAGTTGATTTAAAAAAAAATGTTTTCCAGTGGAGTACCCCTTTAACCCCAGTTATGGCCTCATGCACTTGGCTGTGATCCATAATAAAACACCCCTGCATTCCTACTAAGACAAATATAGTTCTAGAGGAAATGCCTAGAAGTCCATTATATTGAAAAAAAGAAGGCAAAGTTACAACACAATAGTAGAACTCCAGACTTTAAATACAGATCAATTTTTATAGTTTAGACATTTAGACAATGTAAACAGAGCCCTACATATATACTTCATTCTATACTTATCTTTTTTTGGTGACCAGGGAGATGTAATGTTTCATGTAGTCATGTTTCAAGGCTCTTTTATAAGTTGAATAAAAAAAACAGAACAGGGTGCGCTCCATAGTGTGATATCTCAGGGCATACAGGTAATGCAGCGTGTGAATTTGCGCTTACCAAATATGGTTGTACTGCGTCCAAGTACAACCATGGATGAAAGTATGTATAATATGGAGTTCCAGCAGCCGCTCCACCATTCATAGACAAAGATCCAACACAAAATTCCTCCAAATTGAAGTAGCTGCCCTTTAAGTCAATGCCCAACTTATAAAAGATCTAACACAAAATTCCTCCAAATTCGACAGAGTCAAGAAGGCGCTTGAAACCAAGGTAAAAGGAAAATTTCTACTTTATTCCCACAATGCAACGCGTTTCGCGGAAGTTCCGCTTCATCAGTCATGATGGAGGAATTTGGAGGAATTTTGTGTTAGATCTTTTATAAGTTGGGCATTGACTTAAAGGGCAGCTACTTCAATAGGTGGCACTAGAGAGCTAGCTATCTTCCTTCAAGAGAACAACTCATTGACATATCTTCATCAGTTTGGTGGTATCCTTAACCTCTTAAGGACCCGGGGTCTTTCTGTTTTTGCATTTTCGTTTTTTCGTTCTTTCAATTTTGCACCTAAAAATCCACATGATTGCTTATTTTTTACGCTACCAATTCTACTTTGTAATGACATCAGTCATTTTACCCAAAAATCTACTGCGAAACGGGAAAAAAATCATTGTGAGAGAAAATTGAAAAAAAAATGCCATTTTGTAATTTTTGGGGGCTTCCTTTTCTACACAGTAAATTTTTCGGTAAAAATGACACCCTCTCTTTATTCTGTAGGTCCATATGATTAAAATGATACCCTACTTATATAGGTTTTATTTTGTCGTACTTCTGGAAAAAATCATAACTACATGCAGGAAAATTTATATGTTTAAAATTGTCATCTTCTGACCCCTATAACTTTTTTATTTTTCCGCGTATGGGGCGGTATGAGGGCTAATTTTTTGCGCCGTGATCTGAAGTTTTTAGCAGTACCATTTTTGTATTGATGTATTGATAGGACTTATTGATCTTTTTATTCAATTTTTCATGATATAAAAAGTGAACAAAAATACACAATTTTGGACTTTGGAATCTTTTTAGGCCATTGACCGTGTGGTTTAATTAACAATATATTTTATAATTCGGCAAATTCCGCACGTGCGATACCACATATGTTTATTTTTATTTACACTATTTGTTTGTTTTTTAAATGGGAAAAAGGGGGGTGATGCAAACTTTTATTAGGGAGGGGGTCACTTTTTTTTGCAATGTTATAGCTCCCATTAGGGGCTATAACACTGCACACACTTATCTTTTACATTGATCAATGGTTTCTCATAGGAAACCATTGATCAATTATTCTCCCGCTTGACTGCTCATCCCTGGATCTCAGGCACTGAGCAGTCATTCGGCGATCGGACACAAGGAGGCAAGCTATGGGACCCTCCTGCTGTCTCACAGCTGTTCGGGATGCCGCGATTTCACCGGGGACATCCCGAACAGCCCCCTGAGATAACCGGCAAGGATTTACTTTCACTTTCAACTTTGAACACTGCGTCTAAAGGGTTAATAGCGCGCGACACCGCGATCAGTGCCTCGCGCTATTAGCCACGGGTCCCGGCTGTTGTTAGAGGCCAGGCCCGACCCGCTATGACACGGGGCCATGCCGTGGCCCCGCGTTATAGAACGGAAGCGGACTCATGACGTACCGGTACTTCATGGGTCCTTAAGGGGTTAAGGAAACACTGCTTTTACCTTAGTATGGGTTAAAGGGTTACTCCACTTTGGAAGTAAATGTTCTGAATGCTGTTTTCGCACTGTGGGGGTCGGCCACAGCCATCAAGCCCCCTCCCATAAACTTGCATTGAGGGGGCGTTGCCGTAATGTCATGAGGGGTGTGGCCGACCCACACAGCGCAAAAACAGCATTCGGAGAATTTACTTCCAAACCCTGGCCAGTGGAGTACCCCTTTAAAGGTGTTTTTCAGGTTTAAAATGGATGACCTTGCGGTGGCCCAGCACAGCTTTTCCAGCTGCATATGTGAACACTGAAGACGCTTCTGCCCCTCCCCTGAGCAGGGGTGCCAAAAGTTGGACACCTACCAATCTAATTTTGATCCAGGTAACCCATTAGTATGTAAAATGTCCCTTTCTACCACAAAACCAATTTTAAGCACAACCCCTTACTGTTTTTACACTAAAAATAGACTCCACTTTCTGACTGACGGCGAAGATGCCTTGTTTTATGTGTTAAAAAATGTATCTCTTTGTTGATATTTGATATAGGTATACATAGAAGTAATGTTATCCTTTGTAAACTAAATTCTCTTTCATATTGCCGTCTCCTTCCCAAACATTGACATCACTTGGATTAATTCCTACAAATGGTGATAATGCTTCAAACACTAATTGATATTATAATTGCTCACATGTGTTGCACAGGATCCGTCTCGCAGCCCACATGGTTAACAAGCTGGATTTTATTAAATTACTTTAAATTAGCAGCTTGTTGTTTTTTTCTAAACGATAAAGATAATGTTTGGTCTCCATGGTATCACTTAATAAACTTTAGAAGGTAAAACATTGCATACATTAGATTTGTTACTTAATAGCAAATCTTTATATGAAAAAGACTAGAAAGCTGAAGTCACCGATACCGGTTACCACATACAGAAACAACATCTATCTAGAGCCGATCATTTCCTATGCAAGCATTGGGGTCACTACACATTGATTTTGACTATTCCTCAGGGGATGAACTACATATACTACAACAAGGAATATTGGATATTTAGGTGAATGAAGTAGATAAATAGTAAAATATTATTAATCTGCTTTTGGGCAAGATGCTTCAATGAAGGCAGACTGTGAATGCCAGGGAAGCCAAGCATAAAGGTGCTAACATGCTATAACCCCTTAAGGAACAGGCCAGTAATTTTTTTTACTCCTCGCCTTGTAATTACCATTCCAATACTTTCAGTTTTCCACCTATAGACCCATATGATGTTTTTTTTCTGTTCCACCAATTGTACTTTGTAATGTCATCACCCATAAACCATAAAATCTACAGTGAAACGAAAAAAACATATTTGTGGGGAGAAATTGGGAAAATGTTGTGGGGTTTTGTTTCTATGCAGTGCACTTTTCAGTAAAAATGTTATCTTTAGTCTGTTAGTCCATACGATTACAATGATACCCAATTTAGATAGGTTTTGTTTTAATTTACTTGTTTTGAAAAAATATATCTTTTTGTAATAAAATTTGTAAGCTTAAAATTGTCCTCTTCTGACTCAAAAATAACCAAATATTCTTCAAAAATATGTTTTACATAAAAATGTTATTTAAACAACAGGTCATTTTCCGGTGGCATGTTCCCTCCAAATAGGCACTCTCAGATTCAAAAACTTTTAATATGTTGTACATCATGATAAAACATTAACCTTGCTAATATACAGTACTTTATAAGAAAAATGTATTTCTCTTTATATAAAAAAAAACAATCAATCATACCATCCAGAACATAAGCCTGTCTGGCTGCAACATCATCTTTGTCCTAGCTGAAGCACAGGCTGGGACAAGGTCCAGTAAGTATGGGTAGGTCTAGCACTCCTCTGTTCTCACTCCTGTCATGTCTGCCGCATTTAATTGGAATAAGCTTCATAGGAAAATAAAACTTACACCCTTGAATCCCATTAACCCCAATAACATAAAGGATGGAAATGTAAAGTGTATGTTCACAAATGCCAGAAGCCTAGCAAATAAAATTGGGGAGCTTGAGGCCTTGATACTGGAGGAACATATTGATATAGTTGGGGTCACTGAGACATGGCTGGACTCCTCGCATGACTGGGCTGTCAATCTGCAGGGGTTTACATTGTTTCGCAAAGATAGAATGAACAGAAAAGGTGGTGGAGTCTGTCTGTATGTAAGAAGTGGTATGAAAGTCAGTGTGAACGATGCCATAGTGTGTGATGATTCTGAGGAGGTGGAATCACTGTGGCTAGAATTACAAAAGGAGGGAAATACTGAAAAAATAATATTTGGTGTAATCTACAGACCCCCTAATATCACTGAAGAGATAGAAGGTCGGCTGCATAAACAAATAGAGAGGGCCGCCCGGGCAGGTACAGTGGTAATAATGGGAGATTTTAAATATCCAGATATAGATTGGGGTCGGGGGTTGGCTAAAACTACAAAGGGGCGACAATTCCTAAATTTATTGCAGGATAATTTTATGGGCCAGTTTGTGGAGGACCCAACAAGAAGTGATGCCTTGTTGGATCTGATCATTTCCAACAACGCAGAGCTGGTTGGTAATGTAACTGTGCGGGAAAACCTTGGTAATAGCGACCACAATATAGTTACTTTTGACTTAAAATGTAGAAAACAAAGACAGGCGGGGAAGGCAAAAACATATAACTTTAAAAAGGGAAATTTCCCTGGGCTGAGGGCTGCACTACAGGACATAGACTGGGGGGAGGTGTTGTCAAATACTGATACAGAAGGTAAATGGGACATCTTTAAATCAACTCTAAATAACTATACAGCTAAATATATACCAAAGGGGAACAAATATAAACGATTAAAACTAAATCCTACATGGCTGACAAATTATGTTAAAGGAGCAATAAACAACAAAACAATTGCTTTCAAAAAATACAAATCTGATGGGTCAGCTATAACATTTAAACAGTACAAGGAGCTTAATAAAATCTGTAAAAATGTAATAAAAACAGCAAAAATTCTAAATGAGAGACAGGTGGCCAAAGAAAGCAAAACTAATCCTAAATATTTTTTTTAGATATATAAATGCAAAAAAAACGAGGAAAGAACATGTAGGACCCCTTAATAATGATAATGGGGAGGTTGTCACGGGCGATCAAGAGAAGGCGGAGCTACTGAACGGGTTCTTTAGTTCTGTATATAATAAGGAAGAAGGAGGAGCTGACATTGGACAAGTCAGTGCTGGTAACACATCATGTAATGTACTGAACTGGCTTAATGTAGAGATGGTACAAGGTAAGTTAAGTAAAGTAAATGTAAGCAAATCTCCAGGACCAGATGGATTACACCTAAAAGTTCTTAGAGAACTAAGTTCAGTAATATATGTACCCCTGTTCATGATATTTAGAGATTCTCTGGTGTCTGGTATTGTGCCAAGGGACTGGCGCAAGGCGAATTTGGTGCCAATCTTCAAAAAGGGCTCTAGGTCTTCCCCAGGAAACTATAGACCGGTAAGTTTAACGTGCATTGTGGGTAAATTGTTTGAAGGACTTATAAGGGACTACATACAGGAATACATAGGGGATAATTGTATTATAAAGTGATAGCCAGCATGGGTTTAATAAGGATAAAAGTTGTCAAACCAATCTAATTTGCTTTTATGAAGATGTGAGTATAAGCCTTGACAGAGGAATGGCTGTGGATATAGTGTTTCTGGATTTTGCTAAAGCGTTTGATACTGTCTCTCATAGACGTCTGACAGGTAAGTTAAGGTCTTTGGGTTTGGAAACTTTAGTTTATAACTGGATTGAACACTGGCTCATGGAGCGTACCCAGAGAGTGGTGGTCAATGATTCGTACTCTGATTGGTCCCCGGTTATTAGTGGTGTACCCCAAGGTTCAGTACTGGGCCCGCTGTTGTTTAATTTATTTATCAATGATATAGAGGATGGCATTAACAGCTCGGTTTCTTTTTTTTTCTCATTAAAGATTTTATTGAGTACAAAACAAATAAACAATTTGTTAACAGCTGTAGACATTAAATCGAGTCACAATACAATTAGGTGAGGTAAAAGTTGCAAGGCCAAAATACAAGGAGGTGTGTGTGAGCAATGTTATGCTAGTAAGGCACATCTTCCAAAGCAAAGCTGTGAGTCAGTAGTAAAATCTTAACCCAGAAGTAGAAATAAAATAACCAGTGAAGGAGGAGGAGAAGTATAGGTAAGGGGAAAAAGACAGTAGGAAAACAGATGGAGAGAATAACGGGATGGGGGGGGGGGGAGGGTACAATGGTAAGAGCGGAAGGATCCCTCTAAAAGAGGGGGGAAGGGAGGGGGTGGGGAGGGAGGGAGGGTAAGGGGTACGGGAGAAGATAAGGGGTGTGGAGGGGTGGGGGGAATGGGCATATCAGAGGACTTACAACTCCGGTGAATCCATGACTCCACCAGTGATGGTATATGTAATAGCTCCCGCGACTACCGGCTGTCACATCTACGGCCATCAGAACCTATAAAGACCAGCGTGCAGGGAGGAACAGGAAAGAGGTCCCCTATACCCTTGGTGTGTCATCTGTCCTATAGGGAGGAGAGTCCACAAATGTCAGCCATGGTTGCCAGATCGCCGTAAACTCCTCCTGTCTACCCGAGGAGTCGGCCATAAGTTCCTTCATTCGGTACAGAAATAAAATTTCCCTATACCATTCAGAAATGGTCGATGGCAAGGGATCCCTTCAGTGTCTGGGGACCACCATTCTAGCTGCGACTAGGAGAAAATTCGCCAGGACCCTGGAGGGAGTCCGCCTGGAAATCGGTACTATGGACAATAGAAGGACCTTGGGGTCATTCTGGAAAGTAATACCAGAGACAGAGGCGATACGCAACAACACCGTCGTCCAAAACTGTTGTAGAGCGGGGCAGGACCACCATATATGTGACATGGTACCACTATTAGTCCCTCATCACCAGCAAAGGTTTGAAACTGTTGGAAACATTCTATGGAGGGCAGTGGGAACGAGGTACCACCGCAAGATCAGCTTATAATTGGTCTCCTGGGCTTTACAGGAAATGGATAGGCTGTGACACATGGTAAAGGATGTCGACCAATCAATGGGTGAAAAAGTGGTCTGTAGTTCCGACTCCCAAGCCGCCACAGGAGGGGATTGAGCTGCTACGTCTAAGATCAAACCGTCGAGCTGTGAGACTAGTTTTGTCGGAAGGGAGTCCGAAGTGCACATCTTCTCAAAAGGCAAGAGAGATCTAGTTAAGGACAAATCCCTACCTGTCGAACCCACAAAGTGGTTCAACTGCATGTACTGCATATGTAGAATCGGTGATTGTAAGTGGTCAGGGACCCCTTCAGAGTAGGGTTTCAGTTGAGTGCCATCTAGGAAGTCAGCTAGTGTAAGTAGTGGGGCACCCGCCCTTCCCATCCCAGGTGGGAAGAGGGGGTTGTCTAGTACGGGAGTCAGAGGTGCATAAGGGGCAATCAGTCCCGATCTCTTCACGTGTCTCCTGAACGTCGCGGTCAGCTCTCGAGAGACCCATGGGAGTTGCGGTCTGGGAACTGTCAGGTCAGGTCCGGTCAGTATCCACGGGAGCTGTATAGTCGTGAGATCAGTGTTTAGTCTCTCAATCCCTACTCATCTCTTTGCGCTATAACCATGCAATAGGTCCAGAAAACACGTCAGCGTAGCAGTAATATAATAAGCCTTGCAGTCTGGGACCGCCAGGCCACCCTCCCTCTTTCGTCTAGTCATGGTCAACCTGGCAATCCTCGACTGTCCACCCGCCCATATGAACTTCCTGAACATGCCATCCAGCCTCCGAAAGAAAGAGTTGGGGAGTGTTATCGGGACCGTCTGAAATAAATATAGGAGTCTGGGTAGCACGTTCATTTTCAGGACGCCAACCCTCCCCAGCCATGAGAAAGTTCCCTTGGTCCGTCTTTTGAGGTCTGTGTCTATCGCCGTCACTAGGGGCTGGAAGTTTAGTCGGAAGCTGTCATTAAGGTTTGCTGGGACCTGCAATCCCAGGTACTTCAAGGACGTTGGGTTCCAACGAAAAGGGTGGTCTTGTTTGATCTGATCTACCTCAGCTCCCGAAAGCGGTCTGGGAACTGTCAGGTCAGGTCCGGTCAGTATCCACGGGAGCTGTATAGTCGTGAGATCAGTGTTTAGTCTCTCAATCCCTACCCATCTCTTTGCGCTATAACCATGCAATAGGTCCAGAAAACACGTCAGCGTAGCAGTAATATAATAAGCCTTGCAGTCTGGGACCGCCAGGCCACCCTCCCTCTTTCGTCTAGTCATGGTCAACCTGGCAATCCTCGACTGTCCACCCGCCCATATGAACTTCCTGAACATGCCATCCAGCCTCCGAAAGAAAGAGTTGGGGAGTGTTATCGGGACCGTCTGAAATAAATATAGGAGTCTGGGTAGCACGTTCATTTTCAGGACGCCAACCCTCCCCAGCCATGAGAAAGTTCCCTTGGTCCGTCTTTTGAGGTCTGTGTCTATCGCCGTCACTAGGGGCTGGAAGTTTAGTCGGAAGCTGTCATTAAGGTTTGCTGGGACCTGCAATCCCAGGTACTTCAAGGACGTTGGGTTCCAACGAAAAGGGTGGTCTCGTTTGATCTGATCTACCTCAGCTCCCGAAAGCGTGATGTTAAGAGCCACACTTTTAGAGAGATTAATTTTGTGATTGCTTAGGAGCGAGTAACAGTGAATGGCCCTTGAAATGGCTGGGAGCGAGGTGGTGGGTGACGTCACATAAAGGAGCAGGTCGTCCGCAAAGGCAGAACAGAGGTGGCTCTGCCCCCTGACAGAATCCCGTAATATCAGGATCCGATCTAAGTGCAATGAGTGAGTGTTCCATACATAATACATAAAATAAGGGGGAGAGAGGGCACCCCTGCCACGTACCATTACGGATAGGGATGGGGGCAGAGAGGGAGCCATTGACCCTCACTCTAGCCTGCGGGTCCTCATACAAGGCCATAATCCTCCCCATCATTGCTGGGCCTAGGCCAACCTGTTTCAAGGAGGCTCTCATAAACCCCCAGTCCACCCAGTCGATTGCCTTTTCGGCATCAAGCGATAAAAGCATTAAAGGCTGACGAGTCAGTTTGGCCTTGTGGGCGATAAAGAAGGCTCGAACAGTGTTGTCACGTGTCTCTCTCGTTTTTATGAAGCATGATTGATCCGGGTGGACTAGGGGGCCGAGAATGCCTGCTAAACGGTCCGCCAACAGTTTTGCTAAAAGTTTGGTGTCCACATTCAGTAAGGAGATTGGGCGATAACTCGCATAAAGGTTGGGGTCCCTACCCTCCTTGGATATCATAGTAATGTGCGCACTCAAGGACGCAGCAGGAAAACCCAAGTCATGAGAGATGCTGTTGAAGGCACCACAGAGGAGCGGTAGCAGACCTCTCAAGTGATTTAAAGAATTTTGCGGTAAATCCGTCAGGACCTGGGCTTTTGCCCGAGGGTAATTTAACTATGGCAGCCGACACCTCCTCCTCTGTGAATGGAGCCTCCAGTATCTCCAGGTCAGCATCAGTCAGTCTGGGGAGAGCAGTCCGGTCTATGTACTCAGTCAGGGAGGGCGGGGATGTGGAGTGAGAAGGGTCTCGAGTAGGAGGTGTCAGGTTGTACAAGTCTGTATAGTAACTTTCGAAAGCCTTCAATATCTCGTCCGTCCAATAAGTCTTCCCTACCCCGGGCGTGTAATGGACGGGACATAAAGCGCAGCTCTTCTCTTGGCTTATTACCCCACTCATAGAAGGCCCTAGAACATTGCTGTTTGTAATACTTAAATTTGTCATTCAACAGCGTACATATGTCGTGGTGAGTTTTAATCAGGTCACGTAGGGACGCTTCCTGTAAGGACCTCTTGTGCAGGGCCTCTAAAGAGTTCAGTCTCTCGAAGAGGGCCCTGAGTCTGCCTGACTTAGCCTTCTTCAGACGAGCACCATGGCCAATCAATACCCCCCTTAGCACACATTTAAGTGCCTCCCATTGCATTGGCAATGGCGTGTCGTCTGAAGCGTGGTCATTCCTGAAATTGGTAATAGCCGTCTGAAGGTCGGACAAACATAGTGAATCTTGAAGTAGCATCTCATTAAGGCGCCAATTGAACTGGGGTTTGTTGAGCGTCGGCATATGTAACGTGCAGGAAACTGGGGCATGATCAGACAGAAATAAGTTGCCAGAGTGGAGGAGAGTCTAGACAGATAAAAATGGGAGATGAAAAGATAATCTAATCTGCTGTATGAATTATGAGGGGATGAGTAGTGGGTATAATCCCTATGTTGAGCAGTGGTATATGACTGTGGATCACTGGGCCCGACATGGGTGTTTGCAGGGAGTGGTGGGGCATCAGGGATGCAGAGCCCTCACCCGTGAGGTGGGCAACCCCCTTATCAGGGACAGTCTCTGAGGGGTCAGATGAGCGGCCTGGGGATAGTGCCTCCTGTGGGCTATCGAAGGATGGTAGGCTCTGTGAGGGGGATCGCACTCTGTCACTCAGGGCGCCAGGGGATGGAGGTAGCGCGAGGGCCCCGGGCTACTGGTCATCAGGGGCACCCCATCCAACAACCTCTGTTATCTCCGGCAGAGGTACCTTATCAGTGCCCGTGTCCATTTGGTCTCCTCTCCCCTCCCGCTCCTTGTTCCGGCGGCAGTGCTGTGCAGCAGCCACAGCGTCCTCCGTGCTCCATTGTGGCAGCGAGGGCCCGCCGTTCACTTCCCGTTCTCCGCGCCGCAGCTCCTGGGGAGAGGAACACGTTGGTGGCTTGGATAAGGAGGACTTGAGGTGTGTGCAGGGTATCGGCGTCTCCATCTGCAGGTGCCAGCTCCTCTGTTGCGACGCTCCTACACTGGCCGTCCGCTGTCTCGTGGCTGGAGGGGAGGGGGTGGGAGCCCGCACCTCCTGCTGGTTCCGCACCATCTTGGACTGGCCCGGCATCTTTCTTGGAGGCTCCGTGAGCACTTATAGAGGGCTGAAATAGTTGGAGATTGGGGTCTCCGTGATCTGTAGTGTCCCCGCCGACTGTCTCCTCTTCCTGGAGTGCAGTGGTCCCATGAATATAGGCGAAATACCCTAAAAAGCAGGCCGTGGTGACGGAGCTCTGAAACCCTGCTTCTGCTCCCTCACATGGCTAGCCACGCCCCAACAGCTCTGTTTCTATCTTTGCAGACAACACCAAGCTTTGTAGCACGGTACAGTCTATAGAGGATGTGTATAGGTTACAAGATGACTTGGATAGACTAAGTGTCTGGGCATCCACTTGGCAAATGAGGTTCAATGTGGATAAATGTAAAGTTATGCATCTGGGTACTAATAACCTGCATGCGTTGTATGTCTTAGGGGGGATTAAACTGGCAGAGTCACTGGTAGAGAAGGATCTGGGTGTACTTGTAGATCACAGACCACAGAATAGCATGCAATGTCAGGCTGCTGCTTCCAAGGCCGGCAGGATATTGTCATGTATAAAAAGAGGCATGGACTCGAGGGACAGGGACATAATACTCCCCCTTTATAAAGCATTGGTACGGCCTCACCTGAAATATGCTGTTCAGTTTTGGGCACCAGTACATAAATAGGGGATGTGCCTCTTATCCTCTTTGGATATTGTATGTGTGTTCTCCTAGTCTGGTCCGTAGCTGCCTTTTTGTGCGACCTATATATATGTATATTTGTTCACCTATTATTTTATCACTCAGTAAAATGTCCCAATGTTTTTTTTTTCTTTTCAGAAACAAGTGACTCTGCTTTCTGCAGTTTGTAATGATGGGAATTTTGAGTTTAGAATGTTTTATTACCTGCTCTTTCTTATTATTTTTTTCTTTTTCCTGTTGTTTTACTATTAGTGTTTTCTTGTTTACCTGTTCGATTTCTTTGTGTATATTTCTAAAAGTATTACTGTCATACCCTTTGGAGATTAATTTCTTTTCCAGTTCTAGAGTCCCTGTTTCATTGTTCTGTCTCCGTGCAGTTTCTACGCAAACGGAGAAAATGACTACGCAGGATATTTTGTAGCTAGGCAGGTGGCAGCCCTCCATATGAATAAAGCTGTTACTGTCTGTAGGCTTGCTGTAGGTGCTGGTAACGATCTGTTTATTCTTTATACTGATAGTGAGATCTGAAAAGTTAACCCCAATCTGACTGTATTCGGCAGTAACATTTAAAAAGTATTTGTTTTTAGAGGACATCAATAAAAATGATGTCAGACTGGTGGTGTCCCCCTTACAAACAAAGACCACATCTTCTATGAACCTTTTCCATAGGACCAGGTTCGCACCAAGTTGGCCCCCAGGGTAAATGATAGACTCCTCCCAGAGGGTCACATATAGGTTAGAATAACTTGGTGTGAATGTGGTCCCCATCGCCATGCCCCACCGCTGATTATAAAATATATCTTCATATTTAAAATAATTGTGCCCCAATATAAAAGAAATGCACTCCCCTATAAAATGAATTTGACTATCCGGCATATTTTTCTGTTTGTGTAAAAAAAATTTCCATAGCTCTTCTGCCCTTTTCATGTTCAATGATGGGATACAATGAAGTAATATCTAATGTACCGATGATGTAATGAGGCTGCCATTCTATTTGTTCTAAAATA
This sequence comes from Hyla sarda, assembly GCF_029499605.1. Taxonomy (NCBI): domain Eukaryota; kingdom Metazoa; phylum Chordata; class Amphibia; order Anura; family Hylidae; genus Hyla; species Hyla sarda. The sequence goes on along the minus strand of NC_079198.1, from coordinate 74,712,017 downwards.
TGCGCTGGAAGTTGTTCGAGACACGGTTGTAGATGTGTGTCTATTTATTTTGATAGATTAGCTATGAGACAACAAATCCCCGATACTATTGGCCTTCCCAGGGAGTTGTCTATAGATTTGTGGACTTTTGGAATTTGGTAGAAGGCTGGAATCCTGGGTTCTGTATTATGATAAATTCCGGCTCCTGTTTGGTTATTATACCATTCTCCATACCGGTTTTAATTCATTGGTCCATTTCAGCTTTAGATTTTGAGGCAGGGTCCTTTTTCAATAACTCATATGTACGTGTATCACCTATCAGTCTGAGGCATTCTTCATGAAACATTTTATAATCTAAAATACCTATACTGACGCCCTTATCCGCCGGGCAGATTACGGTGTTATTATTTGTTTGTAAGGTTTTTACGGCTGTTTGTTCTTGTTTAGTTAGGTTCTGATTTTGGTACTTAGTATTGATTTTTAATTTCCGTAGGTCCTTAGTGACCATGTTCTCGAAGGTATACATTGCTTCTGAATATTCTTGGTAAGGGAAAAAGGAAGATTTTCTTTTTTAGATTGGTATATTTAAATATAGTCAGGGTAGGTTCTTTGGGCGGTATGGGGTTTTTGACGAAGTATTTTTTTTAAAGTTAAATTGCGCATAAACTTTTTTAAACCAATGTATGTTTCAAACTTGTTTAATGTGCATGAGGGGCAAATTTTAACCCTTATAGTATAAGTTTGGTTTTACTCTCCGATAGTTCTTGTTCACTAAGATTATAGATTTTTACTATTTGGTCAATGTTATGTGTTACTGATTCTGATGTCTTTTTTTATTTTTTATTTGGTGCATTTCCCTCCTCTTTTGCCTCTTTTTCTGACTTTTTTCCTCGTGTTTGACAGTTTTTTCGTTATTGTTGTATATTTTCGGTTAGATGCTGTATTTTTGTTGCTGTCTCTTCTGTCTCATTCCTTTTCTTCCTCACAATTGGTGTTTGTAGCTATTTTCGTATTTTGGTTCCCATTTGATGTTATACCCATGTTATCCAGTTCTATTTCCTGTAAGTGAGAGAATCTGTTTTGTGTAGTCAAGTTCCATTCTTTTTGGTTCTGTCCTGCATCCTTTTTGTTTCTATCTCTTCAATATTTTCCTGATCTGTGCCAGTAACTTCCAGAATTTTTCTTCTCACTATGGTAATAGTAGGTGAAAGCGGAATATGGTGAACGTTTTTATTTGTTCCAGGAGAGTATCATGAATGGTGAGCCTAGATAAATTATTAGTGTTCTCTGCCATTGTTTCTTCATTCATTTAATTTCATTGGAGCACAATTATTTTAAATATGAAGATAAATTTTATAATCAGTGGTGGGCAATGCCATGGAGACCAGGTTTACACCAAGTTATTCTAACCTATATGTGGCCCTCTGGGAAGAGTCCATCATTTACCCTGGGGGCCAATAGGGAGGCTCTAGAACTGGAAAAATAAATTAATCTCCAAAGGGTATGACAGTAATACATTGAGAAATATACACAAAGAAATCAAACAGGTAAACAAGAAAACACTAATAGTAAAACAACAGAGAAAAGAAGAAAATAATAAGAAAGACCAGTTAATAAAAAATTCAAAACTCAAAATTCAAAGTCACTCAAAGTCACATGATTAAGAAAATGTAAAACATAAAAAAAAACATTGGGACATTTTCCTGAGTGATAAAATAACAGGTGAACAGATCCCGGCTACTCCATCTTTTGTATATAGAAAAGCCAAGAACATTGGAAATAAAATTGCCCCCACTGTTAAACAGATAGTAAAACCAATACAAAAGGCAACTAATCACCCTCATTCATTTCTACCCATAAAGGATGGTTTCTTTCCGTGTAAACATTGCAAAATGTGCAAACTCACTAAAAACAGCAGCCCGACTTTCCATATACAAAACCCCAAAGAATTTTTTTTATAGAAAATAAAAGGAGATTTGCATTGTAAAGAATCTGGAGTTATATACGGAATTCAATGACCTTGCGACAAAATATATATAGGTCGCACAAAAAGGCAGCTACGGACCAGACTAGGAGAACACACATACAATATCCAAAGAGGATATGAGGCACATCCTCTATTCTTACACTACAAGGAAAAACACCAACAACAACTCACTGGATCTAAATTCTTTGGGATAGAAAAAATCATCCCAACCTCGAGAGGAGGAAATTTCATAGCACAACTGTCCAGAGCCAAATAAAGGTGGATTTTCAATATGAACACTTTAATCCCACTCGACTTAAATTCTGAATTAAAAATGTTGGGCTTTTTATAATATATATCACAATATATATAACACATCAGAACCACTCGGTGACCCTGAAAATAATCTGGAACCTCAGCATCCACACAAACATCCATAAACAAAACATCAATATGCTATATAATGAGAGGCTTCATCATTCACAGGTTATAAAAGACAACAGAGGTCATAGACATACCATCCCTGACGAAGGAAACCACTTCTTTGTTTTCGAAAGGCGTTGGAAAGGTTTGTGGACTTCTACAACCACCGTAGTGACATCACTACCCAGAGTCAAACATCATCTGACTAACAGTGAATCGAGGAAGTCACTGATGAGACGCCACCGGCCGGAGAGCTCTCCCGTCACCTCTCAGGATATCAGAGCATTTGAAGAACTGCTGCACACAAAACACACGGAAACCGCAGGTACTATTATACCTGGAAAGGAACGGCAAAATAAACATTGAGTACAGCTGCATATATAACAGATAAGACTTTTGTTTTTCTCAGTTCATTTCCCGCGTGAGATTCCTTTGAGATCTGTATTTTAATCAGCTAAGGGTGCAAAAACCGATATTAAGGACAAGTACAGGTACATCTTTTTACTGCATACAGTTTTTTATTCATATATATATATATATATATATATATATTCATTATTTATAAGGCATGCATTTTTTATGACACCTTTTATCTCTTACAGTCCCTATTTAAAGTTCATATACCATTCCTGTGAATATCTTCATTTTTATATCACGGCACTCTCCTGTACAGTCACACAGGTATGCACCTTTGTCAAATCACGTTCCATATACCGCATACGGTTATATATATATATATATATATATATATATATATATATATATATATATATAATAAGTATTACCTGCTTTCTAGCCTGAGCAGTAATTATGTCTTCGAGCACAAGGCCTTGGGAATAGAATACAAATGTATACATACAATGCTAAGGAGGAGGTGACAGCTGTAATAGCACAACTGACTGAACATAATTACTGGCTTACTAGAAACAAGGCGGATTGTAACAGGTAGAAATTAGTCACTAAAACAGTCCTCAAACAGTGACCAGAGTACTTCCCAGCGGCGTGCCCCCCCCGATCAGACATCTTATCCCCTATCCTTTGAAAAGGGGATAAAATGTCTAAGGCCGGAATACCCCTTAACTAACAAGGAAGCTTATTAGATTTCTATACATTAGTATAACAATTTTGCCGCCATGGAAAAGATAAACTAAATTGAGATTCTGTAACTTTTGTGATCACCATAAAGCCAATTTCACCCAGCAGTATTTTTTTTTTTTTTTTTACTTCAGCATTAGTAATACAAAGCCAGAAGTAGAAAGCCTATGATAAAAAGATTCATAACTCTTCCATGTCTTAGACCCATTTCTGGTTCCATCTTGACCAAAAAATTGCAGCAAGGGTACACTCACATTGAGGGACATATTCAAAACTTTTTGCATCAAAAATCTTGTGTTTCCATCAGATATGAAAGTGTTTTACGCCAGAATGATCCGAGGTTCACACTATTTACTGCAATTTTGCAAAAGTGGACTTGATGACATACATTTCATGTTTTACGTGATATTTACAAAGGTTTAAAGTTCATTTTACATTTAAAAAAAAATCTCACACCAGATGTTTGCTAGTGTGAAAAAAAAAATGTTTTTTTTTTTTTTTTTTTTTTAATAAGTGTTATTTACCCAATTATTGAAATCTAAATATAACTTTTTGGCTAATGATAATTAAAATAAACTTTTTAAAAGGGTGCTCCAGGAAGATATATATACATACACATATATATATATATATATTCAAAGCCACCACACTTCCTGGATATGTTTCCTGTAAACTGTCCTGCCTGATATGCATGGCTCCTGTGGCCCCTGTTGTCTTCTCTGGCTTCCATCCTTCTCTCTCCTTGCCTACATCTACTGGCAATCATTGCAGCTATCCTCTGCCTGCCAGTTAATTTTCTGAGAGCGGCCCCAACCCTCCTACTCTGAGCAGCAGACAGAGGTGTAGTGCCTGATTGGCCACACACACTTTCCAGTTCTAAGCACTAAAGAGAGCTTAACTCATCAGTACAGGCAGTACATGGTCTGTGTCTCTTAGGAGGGGGGGGGGCTGCTTTCAGAGAGGTAGTTTGACAGAGACCGAGTGGATGGCTGGATGATGTCATTACCTCACTTCATGCATGTAAGTGACAACTAGAGATGAGCGAACTTACAGTAAATTTGAGTAAATTTACAGTAAATTTGATTCGTCACGAACTTCTCGGCTCTTGATGACTTTTCCTGCGTAAATTAGTTCAGCCTTCAGGTGCTCCGGTGGGCTGGAAAAGGTGGATACATTCCTAGGAAAGAGTCTCCTAGGACTGTATCCACCTTTTCCAGCCCACCGGAGCACCGGAAAGCTGAACTAATTTATGCAGGAAAAGTCATCAACTGCCGAGCAGAGAAGTTTGTGACAAATCGAATTTACTGTAAGTTCGCTCATCTCTAGTGACAACCAAAGAGGAGAAACTGCTTCATATAGCTAACTTCTATATAGACACACTTCTGTGAAATCACACTGTTCACTCAGGAAGCAACACTGATTGACAATCAATTTCACATGCTGTTGTGCAAATGGAACAGACAACAGGTGGAAATTATAGGCAATTAGCAAGACATTCCCACTTTAGTCACTTTTGAATGATGGCAGTGCTTTCACTCTAGTGGTAGCATGAGACGGAGTTCACAACCCACACAAGTGGCTCAGGTAGTGCAGCTCATCAAGGATGGCACATCAATGCGAGCTGTGGCAAGAAGGTTTGCTGTGTCTGTCAGCGTAGTGTCCAGAGCATGAAGGCACTACCAGGAGACAGGCCAGTACATTAGGAGATGTGGAGGAGGCTGTAGGAGGGCAACAACCCAGCAGCAGGACCGCTACCTCCTGCTTGTCCTCAGTGTACAGAGCCCTGCTTGTTCTCACTGCACAAAACCCTGCTTGTCCTCACTGCACAGAGCTCTGCTTGTCCTAAGTGTACAGAGCCCTGCTTGTCTTTACTGCACAGAGCCCTGCTTGTCCTCAGTGCACAAAGCTCTACTTTTCCTCAGTGTACAAAGCCCTGCTTGTCAGTGCACAGAGCTCTGCTTGTCCTAAGTGTACAGAGCCCTGCTTGTCTTTACTGCACAGAGCCCTGCTTGTCTTTACTGCACAGAGCCCTGCTTGTCCTCAGTGCACAAAGCTCTGCTTTTCTCAGTGTACAGAGCCCTGCTTGTCCTCAGTGTACAGAGCCCTGCTTGTCCTCAGTGCACAAAGCCCTGTTTGTCCTCAGTGCATATAGCCCTGTTTGTCTTCAGTGTACAGAGTCCTGCTTGTCCCCAGTGCACAGAGCCCTGCTTGTCCGCAGTGTACAGAGCCCTGCTTGTCCTCAGTGCACAAAGCCCTGCTTGTCCTCAGTGCACAAAGCCCTGCTTGTCCTCAGTACACATAGCCCTGTTTGTCCTCAGTGTACAGAGTCCTGCTTGTCCCCAGTGCACAGAGCCCTGCTTGTCCGCAGTACACAAAACCCCGCTTGTCCTCAGTGCACAGAGCTCTCCTTGTCCTAATTGTACAGAGCCCTGCTTGTCTTTACTGCACAGAGCCCTGTTTGTCCTCAGTGCACAAAGCTCTGATTTTCCTCAGTGTACAGAGCCCTGCTTGTCCTCAGTGTAAAGAGCCCTGCTTGTCCTCAGTGCACAAAGCCCTGTTTGTCCTCAGTGCATATAGCCCTGTTTGTCTTCAGTGTACAGAGTCCTGCTTGTCCCCAGTGCACAGAGCCCTGCTTGGCCGCAGTACACAAAACCCTGCTTGTCCTCAGTGCACAGAGTTCTCCTTGTCCTAATTGTACAGAGCCCTGCTTGTCTTTACTCCACAGAGCCCTGTTTGTCCTCAGTGCACAAAGCTCTGATTTTCCTCAGTGTACAGAGCCCTGCTTGTCCTCAGTGTACAGAGCCCTGCTTGTCCTCAGTGCACAAAGCCCTGTTTGTCCTCAGTGCATATAGCCCTGTTTGTCTTCAGTGTACACAGTCCTGCTTGTCCCCAGTGCACAGAGCCCTGCTTGGCCGCAGTGTACAGAGCCCTGCTTGTCCTCAGTGCACAAAGCCCTGCTTGTCCTCAGTGCACAAAGCCCTGCTTGTCCTCAGTGCACATAGCCCTGTTTGTCCTCAGTGTACAGAGTCCTGCTTGTCCCCAGTGCACAGAGCCCTGCTTGTCCGCAGTACACAAAACCCTGCTTGTCCTCAGTGCACAGAGCTCTCCTTGTCCTAATTGTACAGAGCCCTGCTTGTGTTTACTGCACAGAGCCCTGTTTGTCCTCAGTGCACAAAGCTCTGATTTTCCTCAGTGTACCGAGCCCTGCTTGTCCTCAGTGTACAGAGCCCTGCTTGTCCTCAGTGCACAAAGGCCTGCTTGTCCTCAGTGCACATAGCCCTGCTTGTCCTCAGTGTACAGAGTCCTGCTCGTCCCCAGTGCACAGAACCCTGCTTATCCGCAGTACACAAAACCCTGCTTGTCCTCAGTGCACAGAGCTCTGCTTGTCCTAATTGTACAGAGCCCTGCTTGTCTTTACTGCACAGAGCCCTGTTTGTCCTCAGTGTACAGAGCCCTGCTTGTACTCAGTGTACAGGGCCCTGCTTGTCCTCAGTGTACAGAGTCCTGCTTGTCCTCAGTGCACAGAGCCCTGCTTGTTCTCAGTGTACAGGGCCCTGCTTGTCCTCAGTGTACAGAGCCCTGCTTGTCCTCAGTGTACAGAGTCCTGCTTGTCCTCAGTGTACAGAGCCCTGTTTGTCCTCACTGCACAGAGCCCTGCTTGTCCTTAGTGTACAGAGTCCTGCTTGTCCTTAAAGTGTACAGAGCCCTGATTGTCCTTATTGTACAGAGTCCTGCTTGTCCTCACTGTACAGAGCTCTGCTTGTCCTTAGTGTACAGTGCCCTTTTTGTCCACCCACACTTCCTGTATTTAGACACACAGGTAGATGCTGCAGGGACAAAAATATACACATTTTTGCCAATGTATATTACACATATAATGGCATTATCTACATTATATAAAAGGTTTTTGTTAACTACAGGTACACTTTAACCTTATTTCAGCCTTAATTTTAGGAAGATACATACTTTTATTTATTTTATTTATTTTTTTGCAGGTAAAACAACAGGTCCATATAACTAATCAGGTTGACGTTTTCTGCGGAAGCCAGAAAACGAAAATTCTGCCATGTGCACAAACATTATTGAAACTAAAGGTGTACTCCAGTGGAAAACTATATATATACTGCTGTATACTACAGAGGAAGTTGAGTACTTCTTTTCAGTCTCTGCTAACACCTCTGTCCATGTCAGGAACTGTCCAGAGCAGAAGAGGTTTGCTATGGGGATTTGCTCCTGCTTTGAACAGTTCCTGACACAGACAGGTGTCAGCAGAGAGCACTGTGGTCAGACAGAAAAGAACTATACAATTTCCTCTTGCGCAAACAGCAGTTGATAAGTACTGGAAGGATTAATATTTTTATATAGAAGTAATTTACAAATCTGTTTAACTTTCTGGCACCAGTTGATTAAAAAAAAAATTGTTTTCCACCAAAGTACCCCTATAATGGGACACTGCTGCTGCGGAATTACGCTCCGAAATTCTGCAATGTGAACCCGGCCTTAGAGGGAGAATGGAAAAAGTGCAGCTCAGGCAGAGCAGATTACCATATGGATGTTTTTTAAATTGCTAGAATCTATTGTATTAATCCAATAAACCATGGTTTATAATAGATTATAACATGCACAATGGGAAAATATGGCTCTGTGCCTTTAGTTTAGTTTCATTTTTATTTGTTCCATTAATTTTTTTTCGTTTTCTGACCACATTTGGTATTCTAAACTTTGAGTTTATTTTATTTTCGTTAAGCACACTATTCTTTCTGTCATTTTTTGCCTCATTTGCTATTCTAAACTATTTGTTATTCAGGAGTGAAATTATCGTTTCGGTCTGATATGGCATCTGTAACTGTATTCTTTCGGGTAAAGTTACAATGGGGAAGATTGATCAAAACATGTGCAGAGGAAAACTGGAACAGTTTTGATAAATCTCCCCCAACTCCTCTCTCAGTCACAAGATCTGCTCCGCCTCCTAATAAAACAGAAAAAAACTCCTCCCTGTCTGCAGTCTGACACCACAGAACCACTAACGGGGTATGCTGGTTTGCCAAATAAGATACACATGATAATAACACCGCCCATCCGAATGCATTTTCATTATGATTGGCAGAAATGTAACAAAAATATTCAAATGCATTTGTTAACCCCTTAAGGACTCAGGGTTTTTCCGTTTTTGCACTTTCGTTTTTTCCTCCTTACCTTTTAAAAATCATAACCCTTTCAATTTTTCACCTAAAAATCCATATTATGGCTTATTTTTTGCGTCGCCAATTCTACTTTGCAGTGACATTAGTCATTTTACCCAAAAATGCACGGCGAAACGGAAAAAAAAATCATTGTGCGACAAAATAAAAAAAAACGCCATTTTGTAACTTTTGGGGGCTTCCGTTTCTACGCAGTGCATATTTCGGTAAAAATTACACCTTATCATTATTCTGTAGGTCCATACGGTTAAAATGATTCCCTACTTATATAGGTTTGATTTTATCACACTTCTGGAAAAAATCATAACTACATGCAGGAAAATTTATACGTTTAAAAATGTCATCTTCTGACCCCTATAACTTTTTTATTTTTCCACGTACGGGGCGGTTTGAGGACTTATTTTTTGCGCCGTGATCTGAAGTTTTTATCGGTATGATTTTTGTTTTGATCGGACTTTTTGATCACTTTTCATTCATTTTTTAATGTTATAAAAAGTGACCAAAATACGCTTTTTTGGACTTTGGAATTTTTTTGCGCGTACGCCATTGACCGTACGGCTTAATTAATTATATATTTTTATAGTTCGGACATTTACGCACGCGGCGATACCACATATGTTTATTTTTTATTTTTTTTACACTGTTTTATTTTTTTTATGGGAAAAGGGGGGTGATTCAAACTTTTATTAGGGAAGGGGTTAAATGACCTTTATTAACACTTTTCTTTTACATTTTTTTTGCAGTGTTATAGGTCCCATAGGGACCTATAACACTGAACACACTGATCTATAGGGGCCTATAACACTGCTCACACTGATCTCCTATGCTGATCACTGGCGTGTATTAACACGCCTGTGATCAGCATTATCGGCGCTTGACTGCTCCTGCCTGGATCTCAGGCACGGAGCAGTCATTCGCCGATCGGACACCGGGGAGGCAGGTAAGGGCCCTCCCGGTGTCCGGTCAGCTGTTCGGGACGCCGCGATTTCACCGCGGCGGTCCCGAACAGCCCGACTGAGCAGCCGGGTCACTTTCACTTTCGCTTTAGAAGCGGCGGTCAGCTTTGACCGCCGCTTCTAAAGGGTTAATACCGCACATCGCCGCGATCGGCGATGTGTGGTATTAGCCGCGGGTCCCGGCCGTTGATTAGCGCCGGGACCGACGCGATATGATGCGGGATCGCGGCGCGATCCCGCTTCATATTGCGGGAGCCGGCGCAGGACGTAAATATACGTCCTGCGTCGTTAAGGGGTTAAACAGTGTACGTTTTAGGGTATGTTCACACTACAGAATTTCTGTGTACAGAATTGCACTTGGGAATTCCGCTGTGTGAACTTTAACATTGATGTGAATGGTCCTTTCATGGACTCATTCACACTACAAAGTTTCAGCTGCTGGGAATTCCATTGCTCAAACTGATTTGCCGAAAGAATTAATCTGTTTATTCTTTCGGCTGAATTATCCACGGACTGTATTGCCTTCAATAGTGAAGGTGCAGGTCGGCATGGTCCTACTACCAAAGGATTTCAGCAGCGCTCACCAGACGGCAGCTGTTGTTTACATACAGCCCCCATGATGGGAGTTGTAGTTTAGCAACAATTGGAGGCTCCCTCTTTAGGAACACACTGCATGATGTGCGCTCTCCCCAGGGGAGAGTGCCAAAAATGTACTGACCCATTTTTCGTGTTTTTATTTTCTTGTCATTTCAGAGAAGTGAATGCAGAGGACTACCTGAGATTCGGTGGAGTGTGATGATGATTAGCATTTTTTAATGTCAATGAAAGGGTTAACGAGGGCTGTGGGGGAGTGTTTTTTTAAATAAATTTTTTATTTCATGTGTTGTGTTTTTTATAATTGAAATTTCAGGCTTAGTAGTGGAAGCCGTCTTGTAGACGGAATCTATTACTAAGCTGGGCTTAGCGTTAGCCCCAAAAACAGCTAGCGCTAACCCCCAATTATTACCCCAGTACTCACCCTCACAGGGGTGCCGGGAAGAGCTGGTACCAACACGCCCGGAGCATCAAAAATAGCGCTCCTTGGCCTAGGCCGTAACAGGCTGGGGTTATTTAGGCTGGGGAGGGCCAGTAACAATGGTCCTCGCCTATCCTGGTAATGTCAGGCGGTTGCTGATTGGTTGGTATCTGACTGACACTGAAAATATGGGGAACCCTATGTGTTGTTGTTTTTTTTGTAATAAAAAAAAATGTGTGGTTCCCCATATTTTCAGTGTCAGTCAGACACCAACCAATCAGCAACAGGCCTGACGTTACCAGGGTGGGCGAGGACCATTGTTACTGGCTCTCCCCAACCTAAATAACCCCAGCCAGGAGCGCTATTTTTGACACTCCAGGCCTGTTGGTACTGGCTCTTCCCGGCAACAATGTGGCGGTGGGAATGGGGTAATAATTGGGGGTTAGCGCTAGCTGTTTTTGTGGCTAACGCTAAGCCTGGCATTGAAAAAAAATGTATTTAAAAAAAAAACACTCCCCACACAGCCCTCATTAAACCTTTTATTGACATTAAAAAAAAGCTGGTCATCATTGCAATACACTGAATCTGACATAGTCCTCCCCATTCACGTATCTGAAATGAGAAAAAAAAAAGTTGAGGACATCATTTGCGATCTCACCTGGGGAGTGCGCCCATACTGCAGTGTGTAACAGGGAGCCTCCAACTGTTCTTGTCTGCCTACTGTATCCTGTATATACAGTCATCTATAGATGGCTGTATATACAGGAGAGCGCACAAAGATTTAACTCAGAACTGCAGTGTGGGCTAACTCTTTCCTTGCTGGGCTCCTGTATAGTATACATGGATACACTATGCCCCCTGTATACTATACAGCGGGCGGAGGTAAGTAGTGATGCTCTGCACCCTGTATATGTATATGCTATACATCACTCCTCACCTCCTTACACTCCGTAGGGCGGGCGCTCTGCATCCGACCCATGGAGTAGTACCTGCAGTGAAAAAAATGCACACAGGGTACAAAAATGTTTGTTTCCGCACACCAGCAAAAATGCAAGAAAAAACACAAGCGGAGAGATTAATCAAAACCTATGTAGAGGAAGAGCGGTGCAGTTGCCCATAGCAACCTATCAGATTGCTCCTTTCATTTTTGTAAAGAAGCAATCTGATTGGTTGCCATGGGCAACTGCACTACTCTTCCTCTGTACAGTTTTTGATAAATCTCCCCCAAGAAAAATTACCAAAATGCAGGAAAAGCTGGGACCGTTTTTCAGGCGTTTTTGCTGGTGGACAAAAAAAAACCTCAGTGGAATCCTGAAAAACAATAGAACAAAAGCCGAGCGTCCAGGATACACCACTATTCCTGTAAGGTGTAGAACAGGTCTGCAATTAGAACTGTGTGGAGATTTAGACCATTGCACGAAATGTATCATGGGGCTTGCACAAGTTTGATAAATTTGGAGAAATTGCTCCAAATTTAGACCAACCAAAATGATCTACAAAAAACGTCTACCAATAACAACATTGATACATCTCCCCCACAGTTCCCACACTTTCATGCAGGACTTGGGCCCTTCTTACCCTCCTTAATTCTGGGCTCCCTTTCAAATACAAATCAGCACCTGGACCTGAAGCCTGTTCTGTAAGAAAGAAGGGCTCTTGGGACAGCAGTAGATAGAAATAACAATATTCCTATTGATATGGCATTCTGATGGGCAGTCAGTCTAAGTGATAGCCAGAGATATGTTCAAGAAAGTGAGAAATAGCTTAATGGCATAAGAATGTCAGTGCTGTTAAGATACACTGCTCAATAAGGGACATTAAAATATCTTGTTCTTGAGGTATGGATTAAAATATCCTTTTAAAATCAGTTTTGTGTAATTGTTTTACAATAAAGTCTTGGTGCCAATTACATTAATGCAATGCAATAAATCTGGACATGCTAAATCCCACATGCACTGGAATCAGGGTTTAGATTTTTTTAGGGGTCTAGTCTGGGGTCTGAATCTATTTATGGCTGTGGTCTGTAGTCTAAATTTATTCAGGGGTTTGATCTGGAGTCTGGTCTGAGATCCGAATGTATTTGTATTGCAATAGTGGATGGCTGCATTAGCTACGAACAAAGATCTCAGCATCAGACGGGGAAGTAAAGCAGCAGCAGCCAGGACAAGATAGTGCGGTGGTCTATGTCAGATGGAGAATAAATAAAAACACAAATAGAAGATGTGACTTATGAGTCACTGGATTTAAAGAGGACCTCTCACCTCTCCTGACAGGTCTGTTATAGTAAATACTTGTATTGAACAAATGGTATACAAAATTTCCACATAGCTCAGGTGAAACTGACCGATTATTATTATTTACCATTTTTAATGACAAGAGATTGCGTCTGTACAGAGATAAGGATGAGTTGATGCCCTTGGTGTATAGGGGCACAGCCCTTTGAGATAAACACAGTCTGTTGTCAGTTCATTCATATAAGTAGAACGAGGATACAATGTTTAACCAGAATAACACTGACTTACACCGAATGGGGGTGCTGTTTAGACAAAGGGTGGAAGTGGGAAAAAGGTGGAAGCCCAAGTTTGTGAAACAGCCAAGGCCTGAAAGGGGTACTCCGCCCCTAGACATCTTATCCCCTATCAAAAGGATAGGGGATAAGATGTCTGATCGCGGGGGTCCCGCCACTGGGGACCCCTGCAATCTCAGCTGCTGCACCCCAGACATCTGCTGCACGGAGTGAACTTTGTCGATGCAGGGAGGAGGCTTGTGACGTCATGGTCACGCCCCTTAATGCAAGTGTATGGGAGTCATCACGCCCCCTCCCATAGACTTGCATTGAGGGGGCACAGCAATAAAATCACGAGCAGGGCGCGGCCGTGACATCACAAGCATCCTGCACGGCACCCGATGCTCTAAATGAACGCGCGGGTGCATCAGGGAGATTGCGGGGGTCCCCAGCGGCAGGACCTCAGTGATCAGACATCTCATCCCCTATCATTTGGGGCGGAGTATCCCTTTAAAGTTTACTTAACCCACCACTAGGCTCAGGGTCCCTGTGAAACCATAGAAGACTGATGCTTCAGGACAAGCGAGTGCCACTAGTCCTCTGTATGGCAGTGGGAAGTGGGAAGCTGACAATAGGTGAAGGCAGAAACGTAATGGCTTGCTGCTGAGACTGCATTCAAGTCAAGTTTGTGTGGTCAGACCGTGTGAGATGCCTTATGAGCCTATGATTATGATTGTAGCAGGCCAGAGCATAGCCCCCAAGGAGTGCTACAGTGGACTGTAGAGAGACACAGATTAAAGGGAAGCCTGAGTGAAGAGGTGGAGCTTCACTCAGATTGCTTGTATGTCAAAAGAGAGACAGGTCATGAGTTTCAGACACCGTGAAGTGTAGGCTCTGGTGTTCTCACTGAGAGAGAAGCCTGTGAGCAAAAGAGACTGCACTCATTTAGGAACTCTTGCAGTGTGTGGGCTCTGATAGTGAGAGTGACCTTAGCAGAAAGAGATTGGCTGCTATGAGGCCGGCCTAGAGAGAGGCCTGTTCATCCAAGTCCAATAGAGTGGACTGTGGAGCCAAGTAAGGTACATGGGCATTGTCAGAATCAAAAATGTTTTATTTGTTGCCCATTAATCTTTCTACATGTCATAAAAAATGTTATCTCCATTTTATTTAAATCATGGCTTATAGAAAAAAGACCACTAAGGGTCCCCATACCATCCAGAACATAATCCTGTCTGGCTTCAGCATCCTCTTTTGTCCTCAACCTGAAGCACAGGTTGGGACAAAATCCAATAAGTGAGGGGGGACTAGCACTCATCTATGCTCACTACATGAGGGGTTCACAGAGCAGACTGCAGTGATTGGATGAAGAGGCCCAGCACAGCACAGCAGTCTCAGGGAGGAATACATAGTCAGTGAGGGCAGACTCAGTGCTTGCCTCAGATACACCTCTTCCTGAGCATTGGCTATAAAGGTCGTTAAAATAAAAATAAATAAACAAGGTCAGTACTTGTATTCTGGCTGCAGTTGGCCCATCTACACACTATGGGGAGAATTTATCATTGTCGGTAGAGCATTTTATGTGTATTTTTTTGGGTACTGTTTATTGCGTTTTTTTTGTTTTGTTTTGTGTGTCAGAGTTCATGGAACATTTCTTCCCGATTTCTATGTGCTGGTTTACCGTAGAGCACTTTCTCGTTTAAACCTCGATTTATCATCTGCGCCGGTTCATTTCTTGCGCAAATAAAATGCGCAAGTGGCTTTTTTTTGCGCAAATATACACTAGCTAGGAGGACACGTACCGAGGTGTCTAAATGTCAGCTGAGATCGTGATGTTCACATTTCTGGCCACTTAATTTGATTTAGGTGTGCTTTTGATCTTTGAAAGTAATACGTAATATATTTGTGAAGGCTTATTTGTACACTACTAACCAAATGATGTAACGTATGTTGTCTGGGTGTCAAAATGAAAATGCTTAAAAAGTTAATAAATTTAATCTGTTTAATGACACTAAGGTTTTACAATGCTTACCTTACATTCTTTTTTAGCAAAAGTTTAGAAGTGCCGTTATTATGCTAATTGCGCTCACCTTCAAATGTTAAAGATAATGAGGCAGTTAGAAAATACCGCACCTGTCAACCAGTTTTTAAAAACATTGCAGGTACAGTATGCTTTAAGATTTAGATAAGGATATCTTACTTTGATTCCAAAAGTTATATTTTCGGGTATAATTTGTTGGCCCTGTGTAGATGTAAATTTGGGAGATTGCCCATATCAATTAATCACAGTTTGATTGCTTTTTTGTAAATACGTTTTTCACCAATCAGAATAATTAGAATATTTTTCCATTAGCAAAATCCTCGCTTTTACTCTGTACACTACATTTTTTTTTTGGGGGGGGGGGGGGGGGGAGGGATGACATTTTCCAAATTAAATCAGTCTATAATAATGTTTTCATTTTTTCTTTAATTATTATAGTTGAACACTTTATCACATTTTTCAAATTATACACGTTTATTACTTAGGGCTGTTTTAATATCGAGGAATGATAGACTCTGTAGCCATAACAGATATCATACCTGTGATTTGTGTATGTGGAAGTACAGTGTGTCCCCTGCTTGATGCATGCTGTTTTTGAGTCAATTTTTAATTAGTGCACATCTCCCAATAGGGCAGTGTTTCCCAACCCAGTCCTCAAGGCACACCAACATTCCGGGTTTTTTCAGTTACTCCATTGGAATAGAACAGGGAAAAATTTAAATCCTGGACTGTTGGTGTGCCTTGAGGACTGGGTTGGGAAACACTGCAATAGGGTATTCCTCCCAATAGTGGACCTTATTTTATTTGTTGACAGAGTCACATATGAGTTTTGGTATTTCTACACTATGAATATGGGAGATTCTCAATAGTGTTAGTGGTTACTCTAAAATGGAGAAAAATGGTGCTTTATACACTACAAAAATGTTTACAAAA